>NW_004797340.1:1634435-1635680 GCF_000002075.1 Aplysia californica
CTTGTCTTTTACTGACAAAAGATTTTTTTAAAGTACACAATAGTGGGTAGTTGGCGGGTGCTCTGGTGTGGTTTGCTCGTCTCCTTCTTTCCTATCAAACTTCTATCATCCTGATCCCTCCTCCTTTTTTTGTGTGTCTGTTACTCTTTTTGTAACACCTGTCTGCGGCACTTATATGACTTTATTGTGATGCAAGTGCCGTAAAACTCTTATTAAAACTAAAAACGGGTGGCTGGTGGGTACTCCGATGTGGTTTGATCCTTCTTCGCTATCAAACAACTCGTTCTTATCCTTCATTCTTTTTTTTTGTGTGTGGTGTGTTTTGGTATTCTCGTGTAGTAGGCCTACTTTTAATCTTCTTCAATGATATGACCTAATTGCGTTGCAATTGCCATAAAATGCTTGCTTGCACAAAAACAGGGGTATTTTGGAAACACAAAAGGGGCACACAGGTGACTTATTCCACTTTTTTTTCTCGTATTTTCTCAGAACGAAAGCTGGAAACAACCCGAACAACAGCAGCGCCAACAGCAACGCCACTAGCAACGCCTCCTTGAACGGCAACAGCCACAGCAGCAGCATCAGCAGCAACAACACCACCACCACAACAGCAACAGCAACGTCTGCAGCCAGCAACATCAAGGAGCCCGCCATCAGACAGCCGCGTACCCCTGTCTCCGGACCAGTAGCCGGCGCCAGCAATACCACCTCAACTACCGCCACCACCAACACCACCACCACCACCAACAACAACTTAAACAACTTCCTCCTCAGCAACAACAGCAACAACAGTGGCGGTGTCGGTGTCGGTATCGGCGGCCCGGGCGCGGCGGGTGGTGGAGTAGGCAGCGCACCCGCCCTATGCACCAACAACAACAGCCAGCTGCTGGAAGAACTGGCCGCTCTCATCTCTTCTAGCTTGGGCGCGGACATGAACACACCGCCGACTGCTCTTGCAGCCAACAGCAGCAACAGCAACAGCGGCAACAGCAACAGCAAGGCTGACAAGTGCGCCGGAGTGCAGGTGAAGACAGGTGAGTGGTGGCAACTTGATATGGTTTTTTTTGTGTTGATGTTTGGTGTTGATATGTCGTATGTTTTAGCAGCACACATGCTCACGACTCACACACATACTCACACACGCGCACACTCGCGCGCGCGCACGCACACGCACACGCACACACGCATGCGCACGCGCACACATACACACGGACGCACGCACGCACTCAGACACACACACACACA
>NW_004797340.1:1638822-1640488 GCF_000002075.1 Aplysia californica
ACACACACACACTCTCTCTCTCTCTCTCTCTCGCTCTCTCTCTCTCTCTCTCTCTCTCTCTCACTCTCCCATCGAATGATCTAAAAAAAAAGCGATACTATTATCCTGATCTTTCCTCGTCATCCATCTCTTAAGTCTTTTCAAGTTAGTTGCCCTGGGTCTACCCCTGCTTTGTCTGCCTTCAGTTTTACCATTACGAACAACATTTCCTATGAAAAATATCACACAGGTTATTGGCCACTCCCCTTTCACTCCTTTTCAAAATGTGATAGTATAGACGGAGGGCAGCAAACGCACTAACACTGTCATCACTAAGAGGAAACTAGAATTAAAAGTGGGTAATTCGTATTGACGTTGTCCCATGTTCTGTTCTGTTTTGTTTCCACAAAGTGGATAGTTTAACACCTCTACTCTTCTGGCGCTCATATAACCATATGCAGTTCAGAGCGCCGTAAAACCCCTACTAAAACTAAGGATAATGTGTACTGAAGTTGCCCCATGTTCTTCATGTGTCGTGTCTCTCCCTCCCTCCCACAGAGAACACGAGCACCAGCAGCAGCCCGTCTTGTAACGCCGTCCAGCAGAGTCACGTGTCCTCCAGCAAGCCCTCCTTCATACCCAACGACCTCTTGGGATCTCTGCTTCTCAAGGTATCACGTCACGTCTTCTAATAAATAGCATTTGTATAGCGCATGTCCCCACTCGAAAGCAAGCTCTATACGCTTCTACCCACCATTGAGTTGATTTTTTTGGTGGTGGTGGTGGTGGGTGGGGGGTAGGAGCATTACCTCACGTCACCAGCATAAAAAAGCCTTAACAAATTAAACAGCCCGGGAAAAAAATCCCCCCCCCCCTTCCCTTAAAAAAGCATAGAAAAGAGCTCACAAAATGCAATGCCAGGTGTCGAACTCAAAGTTCACAAACTACATATTTAATTTATTTCATATTTATTATGAAATATTATTTTTATTTTTTAATTCACTTCCATCTTTATTCTTTTACTCACATCAAGGAACATTCATATATTGTTAAAAGTGTAAAAATATGAAAATTATTAAGATGTGAAACTGAAGAGTTCACAAGAATGATACAATAAAAATATACGATCGTTA
Source organism: Aplysia californica (assembly GCF_000002075.1). NCBI lineage: Eukaryota > Metazoa > Mollusca > Gastropoda > Aplysiida > Aplysiidae > Aplysia > Aplysia californica. The sequence goes on from NW_004797340.1 coordinate 1,639,935, forward strand.
AAACGCGCAGCGCAGATTGCGCCGATCGGTAATTTGCGCGGAACATCAGTCTCTACTGCCAGCTAGTTTGATCGTACCGAGACGCTACGGACGCTTGAGCTGTGTTTGTAAACACTGACGGAACAAAGGTAGCCAATCACAGAAGAGGAAAAAATGGTCACATGACGTGTATATTTTTGGTCAGGTCAGCAGGAAGTATGCTAAAAATAGTAGGCTACCACTGTGAATGCAAGAGGCAGATGATTGTTGTTGTTTTGTTGACCTCTGCTTCATCGCCCTATTACTATTAGACCACACATCTTAGTTGTTTGCCAAGCAGAGTGGTTGCTCCTGTAATGGGCAAGATGAGCCTGTGAGGAAATAATATATCTAATTCCAGGAAGGATTGGAGTCATTCTGACACCGCCTGGATTCGAACTCTAGGCTAGGTGCTGCTGCGTTAGTCAAGTGGGTCACGGGTGGAAGGCCTATAGTTATTATAATGTAATTATGATAATATAATGTGTGTGTGTGTGTGTGTGTGTGTGTGTGTGTGTGTGTGTGTGTGTGTGTGT
>NW_004797340.1:1641370-1656724 GCF_000002075.1 Aplysia californica
TATAATATTATAAAATGTAGGTTCTAGTTGTGCAGGTGGTGGAGGGCGCCACTGGTAGATCCTACGTCACTACTTCTTTACTTTCCCTCTGTTGCTTCTGTCTGTCTGATTACTTTTTCCCAACACTAAATGACCATTTTGTGTCAATATGTGCTTCTCTCTACTCAAACAAACAAACTGGGTGGTTGGCAGGTGCTCTGGTGTGGTTTGCTCCTTCTTTTTTTATAATAATGCTATCATCTCTATCTCCCCTCCTTCTTTTTTTGTGTTTGTTACTCTCTTGTAACACCTCTAACCTTTGGCACTTATACGACCTTATTGTGTTACAAGTGCCGTAAAACACTTACTAAAAAACCAAAGAAAGAAACATTCCAGGTGTGCATTGGCCTAATTTAGGTGTTTTTTTTCTCTCCCTCTCTTTTTCTCCACAGGCCCTGAACAGATTCTTGTTTGTGGTAAACAGTCAAGGGAAAATTGAATTTATCTCCGAGAATGTCACACAGTTCTTAAAATACTCTCAGGTAAGTGGGCCCCCCGCTTGTGTAATAGGTGGGTTTGTGTGTGTGCCGTCGCTGCGCTGTCGTTTGTCAGCGGATGATTAGAGGGTGTCGCACGCAGCTCTTACTTCTTTTCTTAGCCGACTGTTGTTTCATTGATTGTGGGTGGTTGGTGGGTGCCCTGGTATTGTTTGCTCATTCTTTCCAATCCTACATGTATTGTCTGTATTTCTTATCCTTCTTTTCTGTGTATGCAACTCTCTTGTAAAACCTCCAGTTTTTAGCACATGTATGACGTATTTATGTTGTAGGTGGGGTAAAAGTAAAACTTTTACGAAATCTAAAAGTAAAAAAGAAAAGAAAAGAAAAGTTTTGCTGATTGTCCTTCTTTATTCCTTGCGTTATTTTAAACTGTTAAATGAAAGCAAGCTGCCATTGAGCAGCCTTAAGGGGAAATGGTATGATGTCACAGAGTTGAAAGGTTCCACGTCCAACTAGATGTATGTATTGCAAATAGCACCCTTTTCCACCCTCGCCTAAAAGTCACTCTCTTATATCATAGAACATACATGATCAGTAGAGAGACGGATGTCATTGTCAAGATCTAGTTTCTTTTCAGGGATTCACGCTTGCTTAATACATGTTAACTTTGAATCAACTTAAAAGCCACGGGTTCTTTTTTATTCTTTCCTTTTTTTCTCTTTGTTTCTCAATTTTTCCTTTGCTTTATTGTGTCTGTCTGTCTGTCTATGCCTTCTCTCTCTCTCTCTCTCTCTCTCTCTCTCACTCTCTCTCTCTCTCTCTCTTTCTCTCTCTCTCTCTCTCTCTCTCTCTCTCTCTCTCTCTCTCTCTCTCTCTCTCTCTCTCTCTCTCTTTCTTTCTCTCTCTCTCTCTCTCTCTCTCTCTCTCTCTCTCTCTCTCTCTCTCTCTCTCTCTCTCTCTCTCTCTCTCTCTCTCTCTCTCTCCCCCTCTCTCTGTGTATCTTCACCATTTCTCTGTTTCTCTTTTGCTTTATTCTGCTTGTCTCTCTTTCCCTCCCTCCTACACATCTTTCTGCCTCTTATCGTTCTCTCTGTTTTGTTCCTGTGTATAGTATGAGAAGGAAAGTGTGTTTGTGGGCAGGTGTTTCTAATGGGCGTAGTCATTTTCCTGTCTTTGTAGTCAGTCCCCTCCAGAATTGATCCTGTAAGTTAGGCAGGGCCAGGTACATACATACACACATTGTGTCACCTGATACCAGGTGTTGTTGAGATGATGGGGAGGGATACCTGAGTTAACAGCTGGATTGGGTTCCATGATCAGCGCGACATGACCTGGCCCTTTGTAGGTTTTTATTCTTCCTATCTCCTGCTGACAGACCACGCGGGCGCCTGTGCTACAGTGGCTCAACCCTTTGCCGTGGTAGGCTTGTTGCAGGCACAGGGTTGAATACAATTATCAAAAATTTTGTTTTAATATTGTTGTTGGTTTTCCAAAAAAAAATTAAATTACATTTGGAGGGCAGTTTTTACTTAATTCTTTAAAAACTGAGTATCTTCATCTGTCTGCTGGGGCATTGTCTTCCTTGATGTGGGTGATAGGAGGGTGCTCTGTTGTGGTTTGCTCCTTCTTTGCTTTCAACATCTATTGTCCATATCTCTCTCCACCTTCTTTTTTGCGCTGGTTATTCTCTTGTAACACCTAATCTTCGACACGTATATGTGACTTTATTGTGTTGCAAGTGCCGTAAAACTATTTATTACCTACTAATAAATTGTCGTCCTCTCTGCAGGGGTTGGCCCTCCTCCCATATGATCAAAAAGGCTAAATTGTGTTGTCGGGGTCATACTTTTGTCTGTTACTGACTCTCTCCCTCTACCGTCAGGTACATAAGGCGGAGAGCAGTTGACGCCACGCTTGCTTGTCCCTGGCCACGTCCTCTAATTTCGGCAAATCCAGGCCCTGGGTGATTGCCCCATCCCTTTCTGTGCCTCTAAAGGTTCCAGTTGGTCATCTTTGTTTTCTTTTTCCAGGTGGTTTCCAATACCATGTCTGATAGGTCACTCTTGTCTTCGGCATTCTTAGAACATGTCCTAGATATCTCCGTCTGTCTATGGCGCTCATATGACCTTCTGCAGTTGCGAGCGCCATAAATCCTAACTAGCGGGTGGTTGGTGGGTGCTCAGGTATGATTTGCTCCTTCTTTCCTATCAAACATCTATCGTCCTGATCTTTCCTCCTTTATTGTGTTTGTTACTCTCTTGTCACACTTCTAATCTTTGGCACTTATTTGACCTTATTGTGTTGCAAGTGCCATAAAACTCTTTACTGAAATCGAAAAGCCTTACTAAAACTAAAACCATCTCCGTCTATACTTTTGTCCCATGTCTGTATTATAATCTCTTCTTCTCCCCCACAGGAGGACTTGATAGGAGAAAGCATTTACAATTTCATCCATGTTGGAGACCACCCACAATTCAGCAACAGTCTTCTGCCTATGACATTGAGTAAGTCCTGGTCACCCCTCCTTACCCACCCCAACAGCACTGGTCACTACACTACAGTGGTCAGATCTCAGTTGTGTGGTCAAGCTGGGCACTATACCATGGTGGTCAGATCTCAGTTGTCTTTTGATTTGACGCAAATCCTGGACAGGAGCTCTTTCCTGAGATCAAATTTGATGATGCATGACATTTGTGCAGATTTCCCAGGCCATTTTTATTGTTTATTTGGTAATGGATAGCTTTAGTACTTTATTTATGGTTTACACCCCCATCAAAAAGATGATTTATGTTGTATCCCTCTCAGCCTGAGTTGGCCCTTACGGGCAGGGCGAAGCTCACCCCTTAACCCTATCCGTATTTCCTGGGGTCATTTTGTACCCCCGGAGTTGTATTTTTCACATTTTAGAATACTTCAGGTACGAAGATCTCTTTAAAACTTTCAGTATTTCTCAAAAAAATCATTTTGACAGACTGCTATGCACAGCATACGGATCGGATTAACGAGTGAATTTCTGGAAGTGGTGGCACAGAGTTCCTCACGTCATATGGATATGATAGTTAAACACGACGTACGGATAGGATTAAATGAATTGTCTATGGAAGCAGAAAAACATACAATAAAATGTAAATTTCCCCCCTCTTTTTAGTTTGATAAAATTAACTCTTTCCAGGCCAATCCTTTTGACTCTTATTCTTATATTCTGTTGATTGTTCCCTTTCTTCTTCTCTATGTTTATGAAACTATTATGGTGAAGTATTAAAGATTTTAATCTTGTTGTTGAATATTTTTATTTGAAATAAGCTTCAGTTTCAATTTCTTGGCTGGATAAAATATAATTTCCTAGAACTAAGCTCTCCCAAAGCCACATTCAGCATACAACATGCTTACTAGCAAGAAACAAATGTGGAAAACTCTATGGCATGGACATAGTTACAGAGTACAGTCATCATAGTGCTGAATACTACTTGCGCTCATCAACATTTTCTCACCTGCACGATACTGATACATTATCCTGATACATTTTCCCCCCTTCAGGGCAGTGCTACTGACTGAAGTGTCTTTAGGAAATTCCCAAAAGGGGGATATTAACATGTTCTTATGCACAGTACGATTGTAAATGGGCTAATTTATCAATGTCATGCTCATACTGTGCCGGAACAACTGCAGCTATTTCTTTCCTCATCCTTACTATCATCATTTTTCCCTCTACTTCTTTTGTGTTTGTCACTCTCTTGTGAACTGCAATTTCTGGGTGCCTTAATGGTCAAAGCAGCCTTTGTGCTGTTGAGGCTAGAGAGGTGAGCAGAATAAGCCTGATTTCTTGTTTGGACTTCTGTTGACATCCACCCCTTGGCGCTCATATGACCTTATGCAGTTACGAACGCCGTAAAAACCTCACCAAAACTAAAACTAAAACTAACTGATACATTGTGTGCTCTTCTCTGCATTAATTCAGTTCTGTCTTCCTTCACAGCGAGTGGTCTAGCATGGCCAAGCGATTCTCCAACCACCCGCGGGTGCAATTTCCACTGTCGTATGCTTGTTAAACCTCCAAGTAAGTGATGGTTGTTCTGAGTCTGGGGAGAATTTTGACATTCTTTTGAGGGATATTACTTTCTGATGGGATTTTAATGGGTTAAAGACAAAAAAAACAACTTTATATGTTAATATGGGGATCCATTGTAAGTGCCTTCGAAAAATGTTGACCAATGTGTTTATGTAAAATGATTTCTTTTTCTGTTACCTTTAATAGATTACATGTATAAGCAGGACTGGAAAAAGTAAATAGATCTGTAGCCCAAACCTTTCCCTCTTTGAGGGATGCTCAAGGTTTTTTGTTACTCCGACGAGAAAACAAGAAAAAGTAAAAAAATTCATTTTCATATTTCCCAGTGCGGATAACACTCTGAAAATCAAAATAATTGGGAGAAAAAAACATGTTTTTTTTTTTTAATTTTACGAAAATAGGAAGGTTATACCCATGATCCTGGTTGTTAAAATACTTACTAGTTTTTATTAATTATGTATGTGGTTGAGAGTATGATTTGAGTGTGCTATGCTTTCTCTAAGGGGAAAACCAAATAAGGTCTCAAGAGAATAGTTGTCTTAATATAAAAAGAAACCACCATACCACAGCCATTTAAATCATTCAGTCCGACAAACTGAAGGCTTTTCTCAGAGGTAGTGACATATGAGAGAGTCTTTGAGCAGACAAAAAACGGGTGGAGGCGGAAACAGCACCTGGGCATGGAATGGTTGGTGCCTCTATAAATAAACTATTGATGGCCAACAACGGGTGCATGATTATTTTGTTTACTTTCAGGATTTGGAAGAATTTGTCATTCTTTTATTTTTTAAAAAATTTTATCTCTCCCTCTAGATTAGATCATTGAGAAAACTGATGACTGTGTATCAGTCTGTTATTGATTTGTGAAGCGTGCTGACAAAAGGAGTTACTTCTCAGATAAAAACCTTAAGGAAATAGATACACCACGCTTAAAGGTGAAGTTTTTACAATTTATAAGTATGAAATACAACTATTAGAACAGACATGAAGCTATTACATAATGGCATCATGCAGAAGAGCTAACTCTCAGATGCTACTGGATCACTAACAACAACAACATAAGTATGAAATGATAAAGGACAGGTTTTAGTTAAAGAATAGGGCATCAACACAAAATTCTACCAATTTGACCATGAGGTCGATTTTTGGCCACTGTCTCCAATTGTGGATCGCGAGAAGTAAATCATTTTGTCAGCACGCCTCACATTATTTGCTGGTGGTTAGAGAGTGTCAGAACTGTCTGATTCTGGTGTGTAATTTTGTTGTTGCTCTTGCTTTTTGTCTTTTCAGCTGAAGAAGAAGAGGATGTAGAAGTGAAGCAGACGTATGTATCACAATATGAGAGTATGCAAATCACAGCCATTTTCCAGCCGTACCTGGCCCAAAAGTTGACCGAATCACAGCTTAGTTCCCCCCACGCCAACGGTGAGACCACTGAGTGTCTGTCCTGTGCTGTGGTGCTTTGTGATTTGTGTTGGTCTTCAATAGTGGGTGGTTGGCGGGTGCTGTGGTGTGGTTTGCTTCTTCTTTCCTATCAAACGTCTATCGTCTTTATCTCCCCTCCTTCTCTTTTGTGTTTGTTACTCTCTTGTAACACCTTAGATATTCAGCACTTATATGACCTTATTGTGTTGCAAGTGCCGTAAAACACTTACTAAAACTAAACTTCAATATTCTGGTGTCGTTTGCCCTTATTTACTCCTTCCTCCATAGGAGTTTTCTCCAAAATACCTACAATTTCGGACACGCACACAGCCATAACTTGTAAAAAATTTATTGACCGATTTCGAAGAAGTAAAAAGCATTTTCATCATCGTCATCAATGCCTTCCACCCCTGGCGGGGTGTAGGCCACGTGCAAGCTCCTTCCATTTCTCTCTGTCCTGGGCCATTCTTCCAAGCTGGTTGCAAGTGAGCTTCATCTCTCTCATGTCCCTTACTTTCCACGCATCTCCTCCTTAAAAAGCATTTTACTTCTGGATTGTTGATCTTTGCACCAGTGTTGTACGAAATGTTTATTTATTATTTTATTGTGAAGTTCCTTGAGCCACCAGGGAGTGGGGGCTACAGAAGTGATCTTCATTATAATATTATTATTATTATTACTATTATTATTATTTTCACCATCATCATAATATTTTTATTATTATATTATTATTATTATCATTATTATAGTATTATTATTATCATTATTATTATTATTATCACCATTGTCATCATCATCATCATCATCATCATCATCATCATTATTATTATTATTATTATTATTATTATTATTATTATTATCTCCAGAGAACCAGACGTGTCTGGTGTGCATTGCGAGCTGTCTCCCTATGACAGAGAAGACCAATATGATGATAGGAGGGATTGACCAATTTTCTTCTAAACAAGACCTGGATGGGAAGATCGTCAGTGCGGAGAGCAGGTCTGTATGGGTGTGCCATTATTTAGCTCAGTTAGTGTCAAGTTTCAGCTATGGGGCAGTGGCCTGTCTTCTGAATGATTTTTATTAAGCTGTATTGTTGTGGGTCTAAAAACTCCAACATTTTGAAAAGAAAATATTAGAGAATTGTAATAATACTCGTATAAAGCTGATTGATATCAGTGGTGTGTTTGTCTAGTATTGGATGACATTGAATATAACAAGTTGTTTGGGAATGAGGGAAAAAACAAAACAAACAACCATGTTTAAAGATTTCATGGCTATGACGTATTGGTGGATGAATGTGTCGTCAGTGGCCTAGTGGTTAGGCTCTAGGACTCCCAACTGTAAGGTCATGGGTTCGAATTCCATCAGGGGCCCTATGTTGTGTCCTTGAGAAAGGCGCTTTACACGAGTTTTCTTCAGTTCACCCAGGTAGGAATGGGTACCCAGCTTTAGACAGCGAAAGATCTTGTCAGTTTGTTAGGGTCTGAGCGCTTAATCATCTGCTTGCACTGTATGCTTTTTGGGAAGCTGAGAATGTTTCGGAGTGTTCTATGGTCTGCTGGGGTAATGATATAGTGTAAAGCGTGTAGAGCTTGCTATTGTGCAGGGGTGCGCGCTATACAAATTAATGCTATTTATTATTATCCTGAATGCTTTTTACATGCTTGCTGACTGTCAGGCGTGGGTGGTTGGAGGGTGCTCTGGTGTGGTTTGCTTCTTCTTTCCTATCAAACATCTATTGTCCTAATCTCCCCTCCTTCTTTTTTATGTTTGTAACTCTCATGTAACACCTTGAATCTTCTGGCGCTCATATGACCTTATGCTGTTGCGAGCGCCGTAAAACCTCTAATAAAACTAAAAACTAACTGATATTATTATGTTGGGTGTCTCAGGCTGAGTTCTGAAAAAATTGACAAGCCTGCATTTTATCAAACTATCTGACCAAAACCCCTGATGTTTATGTGTTTGTGTTGTGTTTCAGAGCAATTTCCAACAGCCATGGCATTGTGGAGCTTGAAGGGGCGTACATGAGAGATTTCTGCCACGCCAATGACGTACATCTGGTCAAAAAACACTCTCAGGAAGGTGTGTGTTTGCTGTGTGTGTGTCTGTGTCTGTGCGTGCGGGCGTTTTTGTGCACACGTGTAAAACATATTTGTTTAATTTTAAATTCTTTCTTCTTCCTGCAGCTTTCAATTTTGTTAAAAGGTAAAATTTGGCACTTAATGATTTAAATCTTTTTTGTATGATTATGTGAATGTCATGTTTATTTGCAAAACGTGACCTATGTCATGCTGATGTTTTATTTGTTATTTGTCATGAATAATCATCTTGCTTTATTTGCAGACTACTTGTAATGACATAGAATTAACCGTCAGGAAAATATTCAGTCACCCTGCCCTTTGTAATGGTTGCAGAAGCTTGCCAGATGAGCCACATACCGGTAGAAAAACAAGAGGGAAAGAGAATTCTTTTTGTGTTGGTAAAGAAGGGTTATTTGTTACTGTCACGGAGACATTCACAAGTTGCCACTGGGTGAGGGTGAGATATGAATGTGTTAAAGGGGAAGTACCGAGATGTGTCGTCCCTTAGTTCTGTCGTGGTCTTAACTCTCATTGGCAAACCATTGTCCTGAACATCTAAGAAGTATATCGTGTGCTGTCATTCATAATTGGCGTAAATGTTTATATTGCAAACAATTTGGAATTTTTGGATGTTGCTCTTTGTTGCGCTAAAAAAAATTCACCATCAGCAAGATGTAAGATTGTTGGTCAACGTAAGAGTGTGAGTCGAGCAGAACGTGATGTGTGTTCATACTATGGTGCTTTCTTCTTTCCCTCCATCCACCCCCCCAACCCCCACCCTCCACCTTCCCCTTCTCCTTGCCCCCCCCCCCCCCCCCCTCTTCTCCACCCTGGCTGTGTGTATGTTTTGCTGTTGGGGACATCCAGTCCTGAAGAATGGGTGCAACACTAGCGGCGTGTACCGCTTCAAGCTGCAGGAGAACCGCTACGTCTTTGTGCAGACCAAGAGTAAACTGATGAACAACCATGTCACGGGCAAGCCCGAGTTTATCATGTCCACCCATACCATCATACGGTGAGTGGCCGCCGCTGCCGACGGATGGCTTCCTTGTTGACTACCTGATGTGGTCTGCTCTGTCTACTTCTATTAATCTTAACTCTTTATCTCCGAGAGAGGAGGGGGGAGGGGGGTGTAATGGTAAACCCACTACTCCGGGGCTGTTTTTTTAATGCTTAATCTAAAAATGACAAAAACGTCATCAAATGGGTCATTAAAGCAAAACTAGCAAACCTATTTTAATAGTTCTTCATCAAAAGAATGAACTTCTGGTGTATAAGACCTGTTCTCGGCAATTGCTGAAAAGTATTTTGATGTCGAAGTCATGATAAAGGAATGTGCCCGAGCCGCTGCGGCTTGCCGGAGATAAAGAGTTAAAAGAAATTTTTAAAAATTATTGATACCTTGCTTCTCAGGAAGAGAAAGACTGTGGGTGGTTGGCAGGTGCTCTAGTCTGATGTGCTCCGTCGTACCTATCAAATATCAATGGTCATTATCTCTCCTCCCTTTTTTTGTTTTTGTTTGTTACTCTCTTGCAACACTTCTAATATTGGGCACTTTTAAGACCTAATTGTGTTGCAAGTGCTGTAAAACTCTTACTAAGTACGCTTTAGGGTAATTTTGAACGGTATTTCTGTTGCGAGAAACGTTTTTAACTACTTTGAACTAATCGCGTGGTTGATGGGTGCTCTGATGTAGTTTGCTTCTTCTTTCCTTTGAAACATCTATCGTTTTTATCTCCCCTCCTTCTTTTTTATGTTTGTTACTCTCTTGTAACACCTCTAATCTTCTGCACTTATGCGACCTTATTGTGTTGCAAGTGCCGTAAAACCTCTACTAAAACTACAAAAACAAGATATAAAATGATGCATGCATTTGAATTTTATCTCCAGAGCATATTGATTTTGAGCGCTATTTCTGTTATGAGAAAAGTTTTTTAACTATTTTGAACTGATCGCTTTATCATCTCCTGTTTCCCTTTACACAGAGACTGCGACTCGGACGTGGAGCTCAAAGGCTCCGCCTCGACCAGTCTGATGAAGTCTGTGATCGGCAGCCGGCCCTCGCCCCTCTCTCTGGGCCCGTTCTCCACCAGCCTGGCCCCGATGCTGTCCATGCCGTCGCCGTCGGCCGGGGCCATGAGCGGCCTGACTCCCACGGGCGGTCCTGGTCTGGGCTCCATCGACTCCGACCTCGAGATGTTTGCTGACCTGGATTTTTTAAACGGACTCAACAGTGAGTTGTGTGGTGGTGATGGTGGTGGGGGGGGTCTGTGTGTGTGTGTGTGTGTGTTTGGGGGCTGTTTTATGTGTGTTGTGTGTTTTTTATGTGTGTGCGCGCGCGTGTGTTTTGTCTGTGTGTGGGTTTTGTGTTTGTTTTCGTGTGTGTGTGTGTGTACATGTGTCTGTGTCTGTGTGTTTGTGTGTGTGTGTTTTATGTGTGAATGTCACATGATCACACACTGACCAACAACAACAACAACACACGTTTTTGTATCCTCAGATGAGCCGGCAGATGTGAAACCGGTTCTCACTGGCTCCACCGTAGGTCCGAACCAGAACAGCTGGGGCTCGATGCAGTCCCTCAAGTCTCCCACCTCGACAGGCGCCCCCAGCCCGCTGCAGTGCGCGCTGCAGGCGGGGCCCCAGGTCCTCCAGGGCGGGGGCATGAAGCGACTGCCCATGCTCAACATGGTGCCCAAAAGCAACTCCATGACTTCGTTTGACGGCACGCAGAAGAGCCCCGGCTTCGCCCCCAGTCCGGGAGGGGGCCCCCGCAGCGCCGGATTTAACCAGCGCGGCATGATGGGAACTTACCCTGGCCAGCGGAGCCCCGGGATGGGTATGGGAGCTGGCGGGACGGCCCTGCAGCAGAACCGCAACCAGGGCGGCCAGTTCACTATGGGCTTTCAGAGGAAGACGCCAGTGTCCCCACTCATGTCGCCTCACTCAGGTATGTGGTGGGGGGGGAGGGGGGGTTCGGGCTCTCAGTTCTTGTGGAGATGCAACTATGTGAGTCATTGTGGTAAAATCAGGCTATCGGCAAAATTATGAAATCAAAGAATTCTGCATTTTTTATGTTTGTTTCTCTCTTGTAACACCTCTATTCTTCGGCACTTATAATGACCCTTATTGTGTTGCAAGTACCATAAAACACTTACTAAAAAAAACCCTTTAATTTTTCAAATTATGCTGATGAGATGTTTCAATCAGTCAAACATACTTTTTGCTGTGGGTGGTTGTTGGGTGCTCTGGTGTGGTTTGCTCCCTCTTTCCTATCATACATCTATCGTCTTTATCTCCACTCCTTCTTTTTTGTGTTTGTTACTCCCTTGTAACACCTCTAATCTTCGGCACTTATATGACCTTATTGTTTTGCAAGTGCCATAAAACTCTTTACTGAAAACGAAAACACTTACTAAAACTAAAACCATCTCCGTCTATACTTTTGTCCCATGTCTGTATTATAATCTCTTCTTCTCCCCCACAGGAGGACTTGATAGGAGAAAGCATTTACAATTTCATCCATGTTGGAGACCACCCACAATTCAGCAACAGTCTTCTGCCTATGACATTGAGTAAGTCCTGGTCACCCCTCCTTACCCACCCCAACAGCACTGGTCACTACACTACAGTGGTCAGATCTCAGTTGTGTGGTCAAGCTGGGCACTATACCATGGTGGTCAGATCTCAGTTGTCTTTTGATTTGACGCAAATCCTGGACAGGAGCTCTTTCCTGAGATCAAATTTGATGATGCATGACATTTGTGCAGATTTCCCAGGCCATTTTTATTGTTTATTTGGTAATGGATAGCTTTAGTACTTTATTTATGGTTTACACCCCCATCAAAAAGATGATTTATGTTGTATCCCTCTCAGCCTGAGTTGGCCCTTACGGGCAGGGCGAAGCTCACCCCTTAACCCTATCCGTATTTCCTGGGGTCATTTTGTACCCCCGGAGTTGTATTTTTCACATTTTAGAATACTTCAGGTACGAAGATCTCTTTAAAACTTTCAGTATTTCTCAAAAAAATCATTTTGACAGACTGCTATGCACAGCATACGGATCGGATTAACGAGTGAATTTCTGGAAGTGGTGGCACAGAGTTCCTCACGTCATATGGATATGATAGTTAAACACGACGTACGGATAGGATTAAATGAATTGTCTATGGAAGCAGAAAAACATACAATAAAATGTAAATTTCCCCCCTCTTTTTAGTTTGATAAAATTAACTCTTTCCAGGCCAATCCTTTTGACTCTTATTCTTATATTCTGTTGATTGTTCCCTTTCTTCTTCTCTATGTTTATGAAACTATTATGGTGAAGTATTAAAGATTTTAATCTTGTTGTTGAATATTTTTATTTGAAATAAGCTTCAGTTTCAATTTCTTGGCTGGATAAAATATAATTTCCTAGAACTAAGCTCTCCCAAAGCCACATTCAGCATACAACATGCTTACTAGCAAGAAACAAATGTGGAAAACTCTATGGCATGGACATAGTTACAGAGTACAGTCATCATAGTGCTGAATACTACTTGCGCTCATCAACATTTTCTCACCTGCACGATACTGATACATTATCCTGATACATTTTCCCCCCTTCAGGGCAGTGCTACTGACTGAAGTGTCTTTAGGAAATTCCCAAAAGGGGGATATTAACATGTTCTTATGCACAGTACGATTGTAAATGGGCTAATTTATCAATGTCATGCTCATACTGTGCCGGAACAACTGCAGCTATTTCTTTCCTCATCCTTACTATTGTCATTTTTCCCTCTACTTCTTTTGTGTTTGTCACTCTCTTGTGAACTGCAATTTCTGGGTGCCTTAATGGTCAAAGCAGCCTTTGTGCTGTTGAGGCTAGAGAGGTGAGCAGAATAAGCCCGATTTCTTGTTTGGACTTCTGTTGACATCCACTCCTTGGCGCTCATATGACCTTATGCAGTTGCGAGCGCCGTAAAAACCTCACCAAAACTAAAACTAAAACTAACTGATACATTGTGTGCTCTTCTCTGCATTAATTCAGTTCTGTCTTCCTTCACAGCGAGTGGTCTAGCATGGCCAAGCGATTCTCCAACCACCCGCGGGTGCAATTTCCACTGTCGTATGCTTGTTAAACCTCCAAGTAAGTGATGGTTGTTCTGAGTCTGGGGAGAATTTTGACATTCTTTTGAGGGATATTACTTTCTGATGGGATTTTAATGGGTTAAAGACAAAAAAAACAACTTTATATGTTAATATGGGGATCCATTGTAAGTGCCTTCGAAAAATGTTGACCAATGTGTTTATGTAAAATGATTTCTTTTTCTGTTACCTTTAATAGATTACATGTATAAGCAGGACTGGAAAAAGTAAATAGATCTGTAGCCCAAACCTTTCCCTCTTTGAGGGATGCTCAAGGTTTTTTGTTACTCCGACGAGAAAACAAGAAAAAGTAAAAAAATTCATTTTCATATTTCCCAGTGCGGATAACACTCTGAAAATCAAAATAATTGGGAGAAAAAAACATGTTTTTTTTTTTTAATTTTACGAAAATAGGAAGGTTATACCCATGATCCTGGTTGTTAAAATACTTACTAGTTTTTATTAATTATGTATGTGGTTGAGAGTATGATTTGAGTGTGCTATGCTTTCTCTAAGGGGAAAACCAAATAAGGTCTCAAGAGAATAGTTGTCTTAATATAAAAAGAAACCACCATACCACAGCCATTTAAATCATTCAGTCCGACAAACTGAAGGCTTTTCTCAGAGGTAGTGACATATGAGAGAGTCTTTGAGCAGACAAAAAACGGGTGGAGGCGGAAACAGCACCTGGGCATGGAATGGTTGGTGCCTCTATAAATAAACTATTGATGGCCAACAACGGGTGCATGATTATTTTGTTTACTTTCAGGATTTGGAAGAATTTGTCATTCTTTTATTTTTTAAAAAATTTTATCTCTCCCTCTAGATTAGATCATTGAGAAAACTGATGACTGTGTATCAGTCTGTTATTGATTTGTGAAGCGTGCTGACAAAAGGAGTTACTTCTCAGATAAAAACCTTAAGGAAATAGATACACCACGCTTAAAGGTGAAGTTTTTACAATTTATAAGTATGAAATACAACTATTAGAACAGACATGAAGCTATTACATAATGGCATCATGCAGAAGAGCTAACTCTCAGATGCTACTGGATCACTAACAACAACAACATAAGTATGAAATGATAAAGGACAGGTTTAAATTAAAAAATAGAGCATCAACACAAAATTCTACCAATTTGACCATGAGGTCGATTTTTGGCCACTGTCTCCAATTGTGGATCGCGAGAAGTAAATCATTTTGTCAGCACGCCTCACATTATTTGCTGGTGGTTAGAGAGTGTCAGAACTGTCTGATTCTGGTGTGTAATTTTGTTGTTGCTCTTGCTTTTTGTCTTTTCAGCTGAAGAAGAAGAGGATGTAGAAGTGAAGCAGACGTATGTATCACAATATGAGAGTATGCAAATCACAGCCATTTTCCAGCCGTACCTGGCCCAAAAGTTGACCGAATCACAGCTTAGTTCCCCCCACGCCAACGGTGAGACCACTGAGTGTCTGTCCTGTGCTGTGGTGCTTTGTGTGTGTGTTGGTCTTCAATAGTGGGTGGTTGATGGGTGCTCTGATGTAGTTTGCTTCTTCTTTCCTTTCAAACATCTATCGTCTTTATCTCCACTCCTTCTTTTTTGTGTTTGTTACTCTCTTGTAACACCTCTAATATTCGGCACTTATATGACCTTATTGTGTTGCAAGTGCCGTAAAACTCTTACTAAAACTAAACTTCAATATTCTGGTGTCGTTTGCCCTTATTTACTCCTTCCTCCATAGGAGTTTTCTCCAAAATACCTACAATTTCGGACACGCACACAGCCATAACTTGTAAAAAATTTATTGACCGATTTCGAAGAAGTAAAAAGCATTTTCATCATCGTCATCAATGCCTTCCACCCCTGGCGGGGTGTAGGCCACGTGCAAGCTCCTTCCATTTCTCTCTGTCCTGGGCCATTCTTCCAAGCTGGTTGCAAGTGAGCTTCATCTCTCTCATGTCCCTTACTTTCCACGCATCTCCTCCTTAAAAAGCATTTTACTTCTGGATTGTTGATCTTTGCACCAGTGTTGTACGAAATGTTTATTTATTATTTTATTGTGAAGTTCCTTGAGCCACCAGGGAGTGGGGGCTACAGAAGTGATCTTCATTATAATATTATTATTATTATTACTATTATTATTATTTTCACCATCATCATAATATTTTTATTATTATATTATT
>NW_004797340.1:1656824-1676173 GCF_000002075.1 Aplysia californica
CCCCCCCCATTTATTTTCCAAATAATGTTGATGAGGGTGTAAAATGTTTCAATGAGTCAATCATACTTTTTGCCTTTCGCTGTGGCCAGGTTATCCCCAAAGCCCTGCCAGCTGGAGGCGGTCGCCAGCGTCTGTCCCACCAACCCCTCCGGGCGCGGGAGACTACAGCACGTCCATGAACGTGTCGCACCCGTCGCCGCTACATGCCCTGCAGAGCCTGGACTCCACCTCCAACTCGGGCTTGTCGGGCCTGGACATTAACGTAAATGCAGCCTCGTTTCCCTCCTCGTCGTTTATGTCATCGTCGTCGTCGCCCTCCTACTCAACCGGAGGTATGGACCTTAATGGACATCAGCACGCCACGTCGACAATGGCGGGGAATAACGGCAACAACAATAACTCGAATCTAGTTGGTGGTCGAGCCACCCCCAACAATAACAGTAACAACAACAACGGGTCCTCCACCCAGCAGACTCGTAAGCTGTGCCAGCTTCTCACGCAGAGCACCACACCTGAGCCTCTTCACTCGCCCGCCTCCAGCGAGGGCCGTCGGCCAATCGCAGGCCGGAACAGGCGGGTGTCTGGTCAGATAGGCCCCTCCCACCCGTCAGGTGGAGGCGGGATGAACCCGGTGTCTAGCAGCGGCGCCAACATGGCCGCCATGGCTAGCAGTTGCCTTCCTACCAGCATGTCGAACCTCTCGGTGGACATGCAGGCTCACATCAGTAACAGTGGCAGCGCAAACGTGGGTGGGGGCGGGGCTGGGAGCAGTAGCTCCGCCCGCCTCAAGTCACCTGACGACAACATCCACCAATCCCCGACAGAGGGCCCCGGACAGAGCCCCCAGGAGAAGCCACAGAGCACGTCCAACGAGGACGGGGACATGGAGATGAGCGTAGCGAGCAGTAGCAGCGCCGGGGGGAACAACAACAGCCTGGGCGTGAGCGGCCCGGGGTCGGGTCCTGGCGCCAACAACAGCAGCTCTGGTGGCGAGAGTAACGACAAGAGCAACATCATCCTGAAGAAACTGCTGAGCCAGGACGATGATGAGGACGAGCTGCCCACCATCACCCACGGGATGTCGCAGGCGGCCATGGGCTCGTCGGCGGGGGTCTCCGGCTCCGACTTCCTGCGGCTTGGGGATAAGAACGAAGCGGAACCTAAGCAAGCAAACGCTCTGCTGAAGGTAATGATGCACAAGGTAAATGATTTTTGTCACGTCTCGTCCTGGTATGTGCATGGTAGACCCTTGAGCATGCACCATCCATCAGCCACGCCCGCCTGCGCCCCCCTTCCCTTTCACGCTTGCTGCCTTGTGGGTAGTAGTGTAGGTGGTCACTGAGTGTTGTGCGTTTCCTCTGTGTTCTAGTTTGTTGATTTGTGGAATTGAATTTTTCTTTATTTGAAATTATATTTCTTTATTGGTGCTACTGTTCATTTTTATTTCTTCATGCTCCTTGATTTGAGGTCCTTGTTTGGCACTCCTATAATCATGTGCCTCTATAGACTATATTGTGTCCCCCCAGTCCCCCATCCTTCTGAAGAACTATCCCCCCCCCCCTCTTGCATGCTGTTTTCTAGATGAGTTAGTGTATCCTTATACACTGTGCACTGTCATAGCCGCCATTCTTTGCTTTCTGTAAAAGATTTCGCTGGAAAATCTATTACTCCTAAATAAAGGGTGGCAAAACACCAGTCTCGCTGTAGTTGCAGGCGCTCTGCCCCCTTCTTCCCTTTGCCCTTCATATGGTCAAAATGGTGCTCTCCATAGTGAACGTGAAATATGCCCTACTGCACAATCTCGATCACTGTACTACGAGTCTATGGTGTACCCTGGTTTCACTTTTGCTGTTTTTGAGTGTGCAAAAAAGTTTATTATTTTCATCAGAAAGATTACATTGTTTTATCCTTTAGCTAATGCCTGTATTCCTGTAGTGTCTGTATTTTCATAATAGTCCAAGTTTAGTTACTGGCTTGACAAAATGACAATTCCGAATGAACTTGATTTTCCTGTTTAGGCTTTCAGTCATTGCTCTGGCCTCAGTGCTGTAATTGGTTAGACTATACATTGTACTTCGTTACAAACAGAAGACATGAGTTCAATTCCTGCATAGAGGAAGGTTTAAATAAAAAAATTGAGCATAGCCATCGGTCAACTGAGATGCTGTGTTTCATTTGGTGCGGGTTGGCCCTGACAGTCCAGGTTGAAACAACCTATGGTTTAAATTGTATCGATTAGGAATTAAAGGAAAAAAGAAAACAATGTGAATTAAAGATTGGGAATTAAAGGATTACATTAAAGGAAAAAAAGGAAAACAATGTGAATTAAAGATTGGGAATCAAAGGATTACACTAAAAGGAAAAAGAGAAAACAATGTGAACCACAGCAGCTGATGTCCACTCAGTCTGAAATGTCTTTTCTAGATTTCCAGCCACGATTGTGAGTAGTCTATGCAAAGGGACATAAACGTTGATTTGTGATTTGGTCACAAGCAGGTAAAAAAACCCTGTAAATCACTGGGAGCTGTGCCAGGAGTTGATTTCAGCTACTGTAAGGAATGTTTTCTATCCAAAAAGTGGTCTCAAGAACACATGTTTCAAAACAGTTTCTGATGGATTGAAACCCCCCCCCCCCCTGTAAAGACGTAATACTGATGAATGAAGGGAACATGTTTGCTTGAGAGATAAGCCTAGCGGGAGAGTACCACTGGTAGGTCACACTTCTTAACTTTCACTCTGTTGTTTCTGTCGGTCTGTCTTACTTTTCCCTGGCACTAAATAACCATCGTTGTGTCAATCTGCTTCTCTTTACTCAAACAAACAAACAAAACAAGATAAGCTTTTAAACTGGGTTAAATATTAGGAGAGATAAGTTTGTGGAGTTAACTATCATTGACATCAGAACATTTGGAAGGAGTGTGATGAAACTGATACAACGAGGAGTTGTACTATGATTAAGTGTAGGAATCTGAGCACTGATTAATTGTACCCTATGCGTATGTCGTGTTTTACTGTTGTATCCATACAACGTTGGGGCCATCATTTTCCAAAGAGGAAATTTACTCGTTGTTCCGATCCGTACGCTTTGCGTAGCAGTCTGTCAAAATGATTTTTTGGAGAAATACTGAAAGTTTCGAAGAGTTCTTTGTACTAGAAGTGTTTTAAAATGTGAAGAATACTACCGGGGGGGGGGGGGGGGGGGTTACAAAATGACCCCAGGGCGTATGGATAGGGTTAAAGTCTTGTTGCTTTCTGTTATTTCCCTGCCTAATGTTCCATTCTTTTTTTTTGTAACCACCGGCTAGGGAGTCCAGTGCAGATATAATTATGATGCTGTGTACCCAATGTAGAATCATAGCTATTTACCATATGATGATGTTTGTTGTTGGAATACTTTTTGTCAAGTCAGAGTATGTTAAATATGTATTATGTTTTTCTACAAGACACGATTGAATGAATGTCCGATGTAGTAATATTTTGTTCACACTTTTTATTCTGTTCAGTTAGGTTGGTGTGGATGACGTTTGAAATAGAAAGCTTTTGTCAAGTCATGTTTTGTTTTGGAAGAGAGTAGACAATTTTTGGCTGTGCTGATTTGCTGTTAAATGGAATTCAAACCTAGGTTTTTGTGATAGCTTGCCAACAGCAGTCAAACTCTGACAGTGAATGATTTTTTTTCCTGATGTTTTTCAAGCAAATAGGGCATTGCATGTTGTGCTTTTACTATCATGCTTTACATATATATTGGTTATGGTGACGTTTTTTTGTGGGTTTTTTTGGTGGGGGGGGGGGGGGGTATTTATGCCATTGACTTTGTTATGTTTTTAACCTGTGGTTCTGTAGAAAAAACCCCAACTTAGAATCAAATTTTATTTTTTCACTGACCGATGTATCACATTTTTATTCCTTGTTGAAAGCAGAGTTTGTTGATCTAGATGCTGATTTCTTTGAATGATATGGGACCCCACTCGTGAAATCTCAAGTCTCTTTACTTTTTCTGTTTGATCTATTTTGCGTCTTTCCGTCACTCATGGGCCTTAATTGTGTTGATGTGCTTCTCTTTACTGGGTGGTTGGCAGGTGCTCTGGTGTGGTTTGCTCCTTCTTTCCTGTCAAACATCTATCGTCTTTATCTCCCCTCTACCCCCCAGGGCAGTGCTACTGACTGAACTGTCTTTAGGCCATTCCCAAGGGGGGAATCTGTTCTTATGCACAGTAGAATTGTAAATGGGCTGATTCATCAATGTCATGCTCATGCATTGTGCTTGAACTGCAACGGGGAACTGCTGCTTTTTCTTTCCTCATCCTTACTATTGTCATATTTCCTCTACTTCTTTCGTGTGTTTGTCACACTCTTGTGACCTGCTATTTCTGGGGTGCCTTGATAGTTGAAGCAGACTTTGTGCTGTTGAAGCTAGAGAGGTGAGCAGAGTAAGTCTGATTCCCTGTAAGGACTTCTCTATTTACATCCACCCCTTGGCGCTCATATGACCTTATGCAGTTGGGAGCGCTGTAAAACCTCTACTAAAACAAAAAACTTGATCTGTCACACAGCATGTGCATGTGGGGGCCTCTGGTTTTTGTTGAGTGAACCTTGATGCAGGAGCAGGATGCTGTCTCTCTCTCTCTCTCTCTCTCTCTCTCTCTCTCTCTCTCTCTCTCTCTCTCCTTTTTTATACCCAGTGCACACCGCCAAACTGATTCATCAGATCTAGTTGGGGCCAGACACATTTTCCTTTATGGATGGGGCAAAAGCTACCTTTTTGGCTCAATACAATTATTGATTCGACTCATGACCCTGAAAAACAATTGTGTTTGATTCTGGGGTTACAGTCGCATTTAGTTGAATTTGGGTGTGTAGTGCCAAAATGGTAGCTTTTACCGCCATACATGAAGGAAAAATCTGGCTGGCATCGACTCAATCTGACGAATGTGATTGGCAGTGTGCACTGAATATTTTTGTACATTCCACTGAAAAGAAGTCCTGACCTTTTTGTGTGTTTTTGCATTTTTGTTCAACCCTTTTTTGTTGATTGCTAAATAATTGTGTAGCATGATAAAATTTGCACTTATGATTGTTGGATGTTCGCAAGCGTCCGGCCTGGATCGATAGCAACAACAGCAGGTGATCAGAAAAGGTTTTAAAGTTGTAACCATTAGATTAACATTTGAGAAGAGAATGCCTCTTTCTTAATTAAATAAGCATTCCATTAATCTAAATTTATTTTGAAAATGGAGTTTTAAAGTTGTAACCATTGGATTTACATTTGAGAAGAGAAGGCCTCTTTCTTAAAGAAGTATTCCATTAATCTGAATTTATTTTGAAAATGGCTGTTTTTACTTTCAAATAATGTGACATAGTTTGAGAGATGAGCCTTGACACAAGCAGGAGTGAATCTATATCAAATGTAATTAATTGTAGCTTTTGTTTCATTTACATGTACTTTTTGCCTTAGAGGTTACATTTCTTTATATAGTTCCTTTTCAATGACCATTTTGATGTGGACTTCATTCTGAAATGTTTTGTTTGTTTGCCTGCCATAACGTATTTTATTAAGTCTGATACAGTATTAAGCAAATCTTTTTGAAAATTTCTACACTCAAGATAGGCTTGTTAAATGTTGCTATGATGCACACCATGAATTTTGAGAAAAGATTTTAATTCTTAAATATCACCCCCCCTCCCCTGTCCCTTTTGTTTATGCCAAAAAACACCAATATCCCATCTGCAGACTCTTACAGTAACAGTGATTGATCACTGGTTTGGTTTAACGGTTTATTGTATTGTCATTGTAGAGGGGTTGATATCGCTTTTGGTTTGACAGTTTTTATTAAGCCTTGTCATGGTAGTGCAGTTGATCACAGTTTAGGTTGAACTTATTTTGGTTTTGCAGAGGGGAAGGGGTTGAGTTGCTTGGTTTTGGTTTGTCATTGTAGTGCGAGGTCGATTGTTGGTGAGGCCGTAGTCTTGGTTTTGGGGGGGGGGGGGGGGGGGGGTGTTTGGTTTAATAGATTTTTGTATTTTTTTATATTGTCATCACAGAGAGGTTGATTGTGGTTCAACATGTTTAACACTAATATTCTTGTCGTCATGGCAACAGCAATTGCTGGACGACGAGGCCAAGAGCCACGGCCGCGAGCGCATGAACGAGGGACTGCGGAAGGAGATTGAGAACGCCCAGTCCAAGACCATGGCCGGAGTCTCCTCCAGCTCAGCCGCAGCCACAGCCACCGCAGCGATCACCACCACCACCGCCGCCCCCTGCCCGGCCGCCACCAAGAGAAAGCTGAGCACGGGCCGCGAGCTGCTGAACCACCTCCTGGAGGACAGCGATGAGGAGGCGGCCGCGGCTGGTGGTGGGGGCAGCGTTACGATGTCGGCCCCCGCTGTGAGTTTGATGAGGGGGGAAGTGGGGCTTGTTAGGATATCTATGGTCGCTTTATATAAGCACAAGGGGGCTATCCCGAAAAATGCTGTTTTGAGAAAATCGAAGGTAAAGTTTTTTCCCCCTTGTACAGTTTCTTTAAAAGACAAGGAGAGTTTCTTCTATTACCAAACAATACACCAATGAAACCAAATTTCTCCTATAGGTAGGGCGATGCTCACTTTTGGTGTAGGTGTGTGGCTTTCTGAAAACCCCTGAAATCTGGGTTAGCCCTCTTGTCCTTAAAAGCGACCATATATAGATCTAGATGATCCGTGTGTGGGTGGTGAGAGTGGGACATGGGTATTGGCTTGTTTGAATATAATATATAGATGATCCGTGTGTGGGTGGTGGGAGTGGGATATGGGGAGGCTGGTTGTGATATATACTGACACTCTTGTCATGATATACAGACAATCTTGTGAACAGGTGGAATCAGGCGCTCGTCAGTTTTTGAGCATATGGAGTTATTGGTATTGTCGTAACGATTGATCAGTTGTCTTTCTTTTGATGATGAAAATACCGGTCTAACTTG
Organism: Aplysia californica; assembly: GCF_000002075.1. Taxonomy (NCBI): domain Eukaryota; kingdom Metazoa; phylum Mollusca; class Gastropoda; order Aplysiida; family Aplysiidae; genus Aplysia; species Aplysia californica. The sequence goes on from NW_004797340.1 coordinate 1,663,784, forward strand.
AATAGAAGTCAAGATATTCGCGATTGAATGAGGTGGAGTTTTCAGGTTTCAGAGGTAAAATTAACAAGAAAATGGCAGCCAAAGTTTTGTGACTTCCATAGCTTGAGATTCCACTGCAAGTGAAATTTTACATTTTTTGTCCTTTTCATCAACGGTTTTCAGCAAAATCTAAACAGAAATGGGTTTTTGAATGGACATAAAAGGGGTTGAGCCAAAACAAAGAATAAACATTTGATAAGAATTACCAAACTGGTGGGAAAATGCCCTTTTCTTCCTTTTCACTATTTGGACAAGCGCCTGATTTCGCCACAATGCCTCAGAAAGTAATTCCACACCCATATCATTGTGTGGGTGGTTGGCGGGTGCTCTGGTGTGGTTTGCTTCTTGTTTCCTATGAAACATCTACCGTTCTTATCTCTCCTCCTTCTTTTTAATGTTTGTTACTCTCTTGTAACACCTCTAGTCTTATGGCGCTCATATGACCTTATGCAGTTGCGAGCGCCTAAAACTTAAAAAACCCCAACTAAACTAAAACCTCTTCTAAAACTTTAAAAAAAACCTAAAACCTCTTCTAAAAAAAAACAACCCAGCTAAAGCTTCTCTAAAAAAAAAACCCCCAACTAAAACCTCTGCTAAAACTTTAAAAAACCCAACCTTTTCTAAAACTAAAAATAAAACTACTGAAACCTCTTCTGAAACTAAGAAAAACAACTAAAACCTCTTCTAAAACAAAAAAACCCAAAACAACTAAAACCTCTTCTAAAACTAAAACCCCCCAACTAAAACCTCTTCTAACACAAAAAAAAAACCCAAGTAAAACCTCTACTAAAACTAAAAAAACAAACAATTAAAACCTCTACTAAAACAAAAACCCACAATGTTGTCTGTCTGTGTCCACCCAGGAGAGCACGTCCACAGAGCAGGACCCGGGCTCGGCGTCGCGGTCCAGACACCAGTCGGAGCAGCAAGAACCTCAGTCCACCTCCGCCCCAGCCTCGCACTCAGAACCCCCCACGCCGCAGGGCAGCGGCAACTCCAACATTTCTCCGGCACTGGTGAACCTCCTGGAGAACATCCGGCGGGACGGACCCTCGGACCTACCCAACAAACAGCTGGATGAGTAAGTCGCTACACGTGGTCATCATCATTATCATCATCACCATCATTATCATCATCATCATCATCACTATTATGGTCATCATCATCATTATCATCATTATTTATCATCATCATTATTATCATTATCATCATCACTATCATCATTATCATCATCATTATCATCATCATCATCATCATTATTTATCATCATCATTATTATCATTACCTGTATTACCTGTCCTGGGCAACAACGTCATTGCACACCGGACAGGTCCATAAGTGCTCAGTTCCCCCCAGCACCAAAGCCCGCAAGGTATCCATACTTATTGTTCCGGTGGCTGTCTGATTATGGCGACGTCTTTCCTTTCCAGATAATCATTCCTTTCTTCCTTCTCCCCTCTCTATCCCCATTTCCCGCATCCTAATGATTGCGTGGTGTTCTGCTGTCTCCTTGTCCTCTTCATCCCGCAACTTTTTCTCCAGGGTCTTCAACACTTCTCCTTTGTCAAATTTCACCTCACCATCAACCACGGCACTGCCTGCCAGCCTATCAGCCTCCTCATTGCCTTTCACTCCAGAGTGCCCAGGACAGAATATCCACGTGATGGCTCTAAGTGATGAGTGTTATCTCCAGCCCCTAACGTTCTGTCCATCATGTATCTCCAGCTCCTAATGTTCTATCCATCTATATCTTCCATCCTCTCATGTTTTGAATACATCTCCAGCTCCTAATGTTCTGTCTATCATATATTTCTCCCAACTCCTAACGTTCTGTCCATCATAAATCTCCAGCCCCTAACATTCTATCCATCCTACACCTTCAACCTTTAACATTCTGTCCATCATATTACTTCTCCAGCCTCCTGCACAGCCTGTGGGAGAGGGACCGGGATCTGCCCAAGCAGGAGCCCACACTGAGCAGCAGCAGCACCCCGGCCCCAGGGGGCGCCACCAGCATGTCAAGCAACGTGGACAGCAGCAGCGGCGGAGGGGGTGGCAGCCACGCCTCCAAGCGCCGCAAGATGTCCCTCTCGGACGTGGACAGCAGCGATGGGGTGGGCGTGGACACGGAGCCCAGCACCTCGTCCGGGAGCGCGGGGCTGCCCGGCTCGGCCCAGAGCTCGTCTCTGTCGCAGAGGAATGCCCTGCTAGCCCAGCTGCTGTGCCAGAGGGCGCCGAAGGAGAGGGTGGTCAACACGCACATCTCGGGTACGACCAACCCCACGGCAGTGCCGCAGTCGCGGTTCAAGTCGAATGTTTTGGATAGTAAGTGCATCACGGTGGGGAACCTGGCCGACGGCGGGCCCCCTGGTGGTGCTGGGGATGCCATGGGGATGAAGGGAAACAACAACAACGGCATTATGGGAAGTGGCGGGATGCCGGGCATGGTGGGAGCCACGGCTGGCATGTCGGACAAACAGCGCAACTTGTACGCTCGACGAGGCCTGCCCACTTCGATGTCGGGCAACCCAAATAATAATAACGGTAACAACAATAATAATAATAACAATAATAGCAATAACTTGCCCAACTTTCTGGCGCATTTCCCGAGTATGGATACGAGCCCGGGTCTGAGCGGGAATGAGATCGTGTCTGCGGACAGTCAGCTCAGCCAGATACAAAGTTTCCTGGAGAGTGGGGACTCGTACCTTACCTCGGCCGGTGACTTTATGCCTGGTGACTCTGGCAGCAGCGGGGGAGACAGTTCCCTCAACGACGCCTTGTTGTCGCAGATACTACAGCAGGCCGCCGATCTAGAGGAGGATCTACACCGCAACGCTCTCTCCGGCAACAACAGTGGCAACAACAACAACAACAACAACAATTCCGGTGGTGGGAGTGGTGGCGTCGGCATGGGTGCTGGTGGGATAGGTCAGATGGGGTCCAGCGCTGGCGTGAGTGTGGGCGTGGGTGTGGGCATTCCCTCTCAAGGCATGGGGGTTGGCGGGCAGGTGGTGGGTGGCGGGCCGGTGGGCTCGAGCAGTGCGGCCGTGACGTCGATTGCCGAGGCCCTCAGTGCCGGCCCCGTGTCGTCCATGCAGCACCGGGGGCTCAACCCCATCCAGCAGCAACAGCAGTCACAGGCACAGCAGCTTCAGCAGGACCGGCTGCGCATGCTTTCCAATCAGAAGCAGCAGAAATTCCAGCTGCAGCAAAAGCAAAGGTTACTGCTCCAACAGCCGCAACAACAACAACAACAACTACAAAAGTCTCAGGACGCTAACGCTGCCATTTCTCAACAGAAGTTTCTCATGTCCCCCCAGCAGCCTTCCTCCACTACCTCACTACCACCCTCCTCGATCGTCGCCTCCTCCGCATCCTCATCTGTCTCATCCACATCCGCCACCTCATCACAGCCAATGAACCCTTCCCAACTGCAACCTCTATCACAACAACAACAACAACAACAACAACAACAACAACAACAACAGCATCAACAACAGCAACAACAACAAGGCCAGCAGTCGTTGGCCACGGACATCGACGTGAATGACGAACTCAACCTGGTGGCTCAGTTGGAAGAGATAATGAAAGAGACGGGGAACTGGCCCAGCGAGAACTTCCTCACCATGGGCAGTGCCGGCCAGGTGCGACAGGGCGGCCCCTCCAACTTGGCCAACGAACAGCAGGCCATCGACGGGATTAAACGCCAGTTGATGGGAGATGACCCGATCCTCCCTTCGCAGCAGCAGCAGCAGCAGCAGCAGCAGCAACAACAACAGCAGCAGCAGCAGCAGATAATGGGTGCTGGAGTGGATGGAGGACGGCAAGGGTTGCAGGTGAGAACTATGAGTGTCTCTTCTCATATCAGCATAGTTTAGCATGAACATAACTGTCATGACGCGGTGGGATCAGGCGCTTGTCAAATTTTGGGCATGGGGCTGAGGGATAATTGGCATCATTTGAAAGTTGATTTGTTTGCTTTACTTGCAATGAAATAAATATCCATCTGTCTTGAACAACTCAAGATATATGCGATTGAATGAAGTGAGGTCGCCTGGTTTCAGTTGTGAAATTAATGAGAAAATGGCCGTCAAAGTTTGGTAACTCCAATAGCTAAAGAGTCCTTGGAAAAAGAAGAATGACATATTTTGTGCCTTTAATCAGTTTTTTCAGTAAAATTCACTTGGAAATATGTTTTTTTTATGACATAAAAGTGGTTGAGCCAAAATAAAATAATTCGATAAAGATTTCCAAACTGGCAGAAAAATGCCTGTTTCTCCGATTTCTGTATTTTGACGAGCGCCTGATTTCACCGCGCTGTTTCACATTCGGAGCTGTCGAAATCCGCTCGAGTCCAAACTTTGAAAATTTAAAAATTCTGACATCCTCTCAAAGCTTTATCAAGATGCACACCCTTTCAACATCGCCAAAAGACAGTTTAGTGTTATGGTCAAGGCTTGCACATTTTTTGCTCTTCGTGATTCTTGATGGGAACAATCACAACAAACACTATTTTTGGTCTGTGGGGTAAGAAGTAACCTAAGGCACTTCACCCTATCCATACGTCATGTTTTACCATGGCATCCATTCAACGTGGGGAACTCTGTACCATCACTTTCAAAGGAAATTTATTTGTTAGTCCGATCTGTTCGCTACACCTAGCAGTCTGTGAAACGATTTTTTTGAGAAATACTGAAAGTTTCAAAGAGATTTTCGTACTAGAAATATTCTCAAATGTGAAGAATACATCCTCGGGGGTACAAAATGACCCCAGGGCGTACGGCTAGGGTTATTAGGATTGCTTGCGACACCAGCAATGCAGACAACATGTGGGCAGTTTGTGGGTACCCCGTGTGTTCTGCGCCTTCTTCCTTCTGCGCCTTTTTCCTCATCTCTATCATTTTTATCTGTTAGAACCAGCATTTGTGGTGCAGTCGTTACATGTTTTGCTGTCTCAGAGTAGAGATCCCCTATGTGTAAGCAAGTTCTGAATCGAGGGAGTGGGTGGTTGGCGGGTGCTCTGGTGTGGTTTGCTCCCTCTTTCCTATCAAACATCTATTCTATTGTCCTTATATCTCCTCCTCCTTTTTTTGTATTTGTTACTCCTTTGTTGCACCTCTGATCTTGGACACTTATACGACCCAATTGTGCTGCTAATGCATTAATACTCTTTCTAAAACATAAAACATGATTTGAGGGCTAAAGTTTACTTTTACTAGCTGCGTTATTTTCTCCCCCTCTCTCTCTCTCTCTGACGCATCAGTGAACATGTACTTTTAACCACGGATGTTGTTCTAACTACCTTATTTTACCATGGATGTTGTTCTAACTGTGTTATTTTACCATGGACTTTGTTCTGTGTTATTTTACCATGGACTTTGTTCTAACTGTGTTATTTTACCATGGACTTTGTTCTGTGTTATTTTACCAAAGACTTTGTTCTAACTGTGTTATTTTACCATGGACTTTGTTCTAACTGTGTTATTTTACCATGGACTTTGTTCTGTGTTATTTTACCAAAGACTTTGTTCTAACTGTGTTATTTTACCATAGACTTTGTTCTAACTGTGTTATTTTACCATGGACTTTGTTCTAACTGTGTTATTTTACCATGGACTTTGTTCTTACTGTGTTATTTTACCATGAACTTTGTTCTAACTGCGTTATTTTACCATGGACTTTGTTCTAACTGTGTCATTTACTCCCCCCTCTCTCTCTCACATCAGCGGACGCTACAGCAGCAGCTCCAGTCGGGCCTCACTCAACAACAGCAGCAGCAGCTGTCGCAGATGGTGGTGGGGCCCGGCGGTCACTACGCCGCCACCGCCCAGCAGCTCAAGCAGCCGGCCTTGCAGCCGGGCTTCAATGCTGGGATGAGGCCGCAGCAGCCCCGTCAGCCGCAGCCACAGCAACAGCAGCAGGGCTTCACACAGCCACGAGGTGAGAGAGGGGGAGAGGGAGAGAGAGAGAGAGAGAGAGAGAGGGAGGGAGGGAGGGAGGGAGGAGGTCGAAGAAAAGAGAGAAAGAGAGGGGGAGGGAGAGAGAGAGAGAGAGAGAGGGGGGTGGAGAGAGAGAGAGGGGGGGGGATGAGAGAGAGAGGAACATTGTGCTCCAAGATCAGTCAAAAGAAGAGGATTAACACTTTGCCATCACATCTCGCTGATCGCGGAGAACGCCAAACTTCCGCCGCCGTCACAAAACGCCGATCAGTGATGTTTACCTCCCAGTTTCTTTGGATTTCCCCCAAAATGCTTGTGATGGCAAGGGTTTTTACTATATGAGCCTTGTGATGATAGCAAGGGTTTTTACTATATGAGCCTTGTGATGATAGCAAGGGTTTTTACTATATGAGCCTTGTGATGATAGCAAGGGTTTTTACTATATGAGCCTTGTGATGATAGCAAGGGTTTTTACTAAATGAGCCTTGTGATGATAGCAAGGGTTTTTACTATATGAGCCTTGTGATGATAGCAAGGGTTTTTACTATATGAGCCTTGTGATGATAGCAAGGGTTTTTACTATATGAGCCTTGTGATGATAGCAAGGGTTTTTACTATATGAGCCTTGTGATGATAGCAAGGGTTTTTACTATATGAGCCTTGTGATGATAGCAAGGGCTTTACTATATGAGCCTTGTGATGGCAAGGGTTTTTACTATATGAGCCTTGTGATGATAGCAAGGGTTTTTACTATATGAGCCTTGTGATGATAGCAAGGGTTTTTACTATATGAGCCTTGTGATGGCAAGGGTTTTTACTATATGAGCCTTGTGATAGCAAGATGTTAATGGTTAAATGTCATCATGTCTTTCTCACTCTGCTCCAGGGTGTAGGCCACGGACAAACACTTTCCACTTCCCACTTTTCTGTACATCAATTTCTGTAATTCTTCTCCAGGTTCCACGATGTCTTCCCCTTGATCTTTTACCCTGTGGATTCCAATCCAACACTTTCTTTGTTATGCAGCTGCCTGACTTCCTGAGAGTATGTCCAATCCATGGGCACCACCTTCTTCCTTCCTCATCTCTGACTGGGATCTTTCTTGTTTTCCTTAACACTTTCTCGTTTTTGACCCTGTCAGTCCATCTGATCCTCAGTAACTTTCTTAGACACCTATTCAAGAAAATGTGGATCCTCTTTATGCAAGTCTTTGGTGCGTTCCATGTCTCGCATCCATACAACAGGACTGATTTCACGTTTAAATTGAAAATCCTTAGCTTTGTTTGAAATGAGACATCTCTGGTTTTCCAAATGGTTAGATGAACACATTTATTATCATCTATTTCTAAATGAATTAAAATAGAAAACAATTTTTTTTGTTAATCTATCAACTTTGTAAGTAGAAGGAAGAGGAAGTGTGGGTAATAATTGTCTCGTTGTGGTGGCTGCCATACTTTCAGGTGTACAGCCTGTGTTGTTTACATCTAGTGGCATCACATTGGGAAGATTCAAGATTACTCGTTTGATTTCCATAGACAGCGAAAGATCTTGTCAGTATGTTAATGTTTAAGCGCCTATGTGGGCAGTTGGCAGGTGCTCTGGTATGGTTTGCTCCTTCTTTCCTATCAAACATCTATCGTCCTTATCTCCCCTTCTTCTTTTTTATGTTTGACACTCTCTCGTAATGCCTCTAATCTTCTGGCGCTCAAATGACCGTTTTCAGTTGCAGGCGGCGTAAAACCTCTATTAAAACTAAACTAAACTTTTGGCGCCTATAAATGGCTGCTTGCCACTGTATGCTTCCTAGGAAGTTTAGGTTGTTTCAGATTGCTCTGAGGTCTGCTGGGGTAATAGTATAGATTTGTGAAGCTCATAGAGCTTGCTGTGGAGCGGGGATTTGCGCTATACAAATACTATCTGTTATAATTGTGGTGGAGGAGATGGCAATAAAAAGAAAAGAAAGGTAATTTTGATGTCACTGGACTGAAATTCAGCCCCCTTCTTTTCCCTCCCTTGTGTCCAGCGACCGTGCCTCACCCCGCGGGTCCCCTGGCCCCAGCACTGCGCCCGGCCGGCCTCAGCTCACAGAACATGATGGTCCGACAGAACCTTTTGCACCAGGTATGTACTCTACATCATTAGAAAATTGTCCACTGTGTATGTACAATACATCATTGGGTGGTTGGCGGGTGCTCTGGTGTGGTCTGCTCCTTCTTTCCTATCAAACATCTATCGTCCTTCTCTCTTTTCCTTCTTTTTTGTTTTTGTTACTCTCTTGTAACACCTTTAATCTTCGGCACTTATATGACCTTATTGTGTTGCAAGTGCCGTAAAACTTTTACTAAGATTTTAAAAACACATCATTGGAAAATTGTCAACTGTGTATGTACACACTTCATCATTGGATGGAACATTGTCAGCTGTGTATGTACACACTTCATCATTGGATGGAACATTGTCAGCTGTGTATGTACACACTTCATCATTGGATGGAACATTGTCAGCTGTGTATGTACACACTTCATCATTGGATGGAACATTGTCAGCTGTGTATGTACACACTTCATCATTGGATGGAACATTGTCAGCTGTGTATGTACACACTTCATCATTGGATGGAACATTGTCAGCTGTGTATGTACACACTTCATCATTGGATGGAACATTGTCAGCTGTGTATGTACACACTTCATCATTGGAACATTGTCAACTGTGTATGTACACCACATCATTGGAACATTGTCAACTGTGTATGTACAGATAAGATAAGATAATACTTTATTATCCCAGAGGGCAATTTTTCTTGGCTGTACAGGACCGTAAAAACAGATGCAAGTGTTCTTTAAAAATTTTAATGATATACTACTCTCATTAAAATTCAATATGAAAAGAGAAGTAAAGCTGACAAAATGTACATCCACATCAGATGCATCATTCAACCACATGCAGGAATTTAAATACAAGACCTCTGGAGTTATATATAGATACATACTGTAAGAGCAACACACATCTACACTACATCATTGGTACATAGTCAACTGTGTATGTACACTACATCATTGGAAAATTGTCAACTCTCGGACTCGCAACCGTAAGGTCGTGGGTTTGAATCCCGTCAGGGGCCCGACATTGTGTCCTTGGGAAAGGCACTTTACCAAATTTTCCTCACATCACCCAGGTGGGAATGGGTACCCGGCTATAGACAGCGAAAGACCTTGTTAGTGTTTGAGCGCTTAATCAGCTGCTTGCACCGTATGCCTGAGAATGTTTCGGAGTGTTCTGTGGTCTGCTGGGGTAATAATATAGTGTAAAGCGCATAGAGCCTGCTGTTGAGCAGGGATATGCGCTATACAAATGCTATTTATTATTATTATTATCATTGGAATATTGTCAACTGTGCGGGCCGTTGGAGGGTACCAGTGGTACCATGTACTATTCCTCTTATTTTTCACCCTTCCAGCCTCATGTGTGTATATTTTCAGCAGCACTTGTACCTCCCATTGTCCCAAGCGCATAGTTTCTCCGTTTCTGGGAGTACTAAATTTGTGCATTTTTCGAAATTAGCGAACCTAATTAAACTTAAGTTTTCATATTAGTTTATTTACCTTTCAACATTGTTATATGTCATTATCCAAAGCTAATTACAAAAATATTACATCACTTTTTAGAATGTATGCCTCTTTTTCTGAAATACTTCTGTATAGTTTGGGACTGGGGTTTGGGAGTGCACAAAAATGGTTGGGGCTGGAAGGGTTAATCTGTCTGTCTTGCTTTTACCCAGTGCTAAACAACCAGTAGGCCTACGGATATTGTCTCTATGTGTTTATAAATCTTTATTCTAATTTACTGAAACATTAAGTGAAGTGTGCTGACAAAGTGTGTTACTTCTCGGATTCAAGCCTTTATGAAAATAGATACATCACACTTATAGGTGGAAGTTTTTACAATTTATAAGTATGAAATAATAAAAGGCATGGTATTATTTTATAATAATTTAGATAAAGAATATGGCATCAACAGAAAATCTACAAAATTTGACCCAATTGTCGATTTTTTGGCCAATATCTCTATTTATGGATTGCGAGAAATAACTCATTTTGTCAGCATGCCTCACATATTATGGGTTCCTGTTAAGATTTCAGACTCTTTCTGTGGGTGGTTGGCGGGTGCTCTGGTGTGGTTTGCTTCTTCTTTCTTATCAAACATCTATCGTCCTTATCTCCCCTTCTTCTTTTTTATGTTTGTAACTCTCTTGTAACACCTCTAATCTTCTGGCGCTCATATGACCTTATGCAGTTGCGAGCGCCATCAAACCTCTACTAAAAAAAGACTCTTTTTATTTTGTTTTGTTTACATTATAATGTCAAGTCAAAAGTGTTGATGAAATTAGTTGTGTACCCGTGTAAAAATATCAATATCGGTGATTTAAAAAATAACTGGCATCAGTCGGGATTGTTGGTATAGAGGCAGGTCTATTATTGTCTTTTTAATTTTCGGGATGAGTAAATTTTACATGTGGGAAAATCGAGTGGGGTTAATTTTCATTCAAGAATTATTGTATATTTCATTTCCAGGCACGGCACCGACAGAAGCAGCAGCAGCAGCAGCAGGAGCGAGAGAGACGGCTGTTGTTACAGCAGCAGCAACAGCAACAGCGACTGCAAGCGCTGCCCCAGCAGTTCACTCAGAGATTTGCCCAGGTATGGAAACTGTGCATGCACAGTAGAATTGTAAATGGGCTGATTAAACGATGTCACGCTCATAACTGTACCTGATCTACAACAGGGAACTGCTGCTTTTTCTTTCCTAATCCTCTCTATTGTCATTTTTTCCTCTACTTCTTTTGTATGTTTATCACAGTCTTGTGACCCGCTATTTCCGGAGTGCCTTGAAAATCGAAATAGACTTTGTGCTGTTGAAGCTAGAGAGGTGAGCAGAGTAAATCTGATTCCCTGTAAAGACTTCTCTGTTGACATCCACCCCTTGGCGCTCATATGACCTTATGCAGTTGCGAGCGCCGTAAAACCCTCAACTAAAATATTTTAAAAAACATTCACCCCGTGGCGCTCATATGACCGTATGCAGTTGCGAGTGCCGTAACACCTCTGCTAAATGATAATAATGAACTCATACCATTTCCCAGGCTGGCATGCCCACCATAGACGGAGCGGCGGGACCACAGGCACCCTTCCCCGACAACCTGCGGGAACTGATGACTCAGCACCCGCCCAATGTCACGCTCTCGGTACAGGTAAACTGTTTGTGGTTTTGTTTTTTGTGTCTGTTGTTTTTTTTGGTTTTGTTTTGGTTTTGTTTTGTTTTTGTGTGTGTTGTTTTTTTGTTTTGTTTTGGTTTTGTGTGTGTTGTTTTTTGTCTCTTTGTGTTAAATAATAATAATAAATGACATTTATATAGTGCCAACCCCGATTAAAGTACAAAGGCTCTGAGCTCTTTACAATACAGTACAAAAGTACACATACAAGTAACATGAAACGTTGTGTTCTGACTAAAAGAAAATTACTCCAAATATTCATCTTATTAATTTAAAAACAGAAACGACTTCAGCTGACATTTGAATGAATCAATTCTTCAACCCAAAATTCTTGTGGTTCAATAAAGTTTAGATCTTGTCTTGTATTGCCCTCTCTTTACTTGTCTGTTCTTCTTTCGTATGGGTGGTTCGTTGGAGAGTGCTTGTGGGTGGTTGGCGTGTGCTCTGGTGTGGTTTGCTCTTTTTTTCCTTACAAGCATCTACCCTCCTTATATCTCTCCCCCTCCTTTTTTGTGTCTGTTACTCTCTTGTAACACCTCTCTTAATCTTCGGCACTTATATGACCGTATTGTATTGCAAGTGCCGTAAAACTTTTACTAAAACTATAGAGTGCTTCTGGTAGAGTTTCTTTTTTTAAATTCCCTCTTGTTTTTGAGTCTGTCTGTCTGTCTGTCTGTCTGTCTGTCTGTCTGTCTGTCTCTTTCCCAGCACTTAGTGGCTGGTGTTGCGTGAATGGGCTTGTCTTTTCTTAAATAAAGAAAGAAAGAAAGAAGAAATAAATGAATATATAAATAAACATAGAAAGAAAGAATATAAATAAATAAATAGATAAATAAACAAACAAACAAACAAACAGACAAGCAACTATGACCACGACCACAACCACATACAATGAGAAGTCTTGCTACCCCAAAGTGGCATCGGTGGCCTATACCAGTTCACCATTTTTAACGGAGGATACGCTGGGGAGATAACCATGATAAATGGGTCTTTTTTTTTCAATTGCGGGAGAGAACTACTTTCAGCATGTTGCCAAATGAACCTGGAATAGCGTCCCCTTCGTTCTAACAGCCAGCAGCACCAACTTTACCGATCTCACACATCGTCTCTCTCTCTCTCTCTCTCTCTCTCTCTCTC
>NW_004797340.1:1676355-1677446 GCF_000002075.1 Aplysia californica
CCCCTCAAGCCCCACCACTTTATTTATCTCAATATTTAATGTACTAATTAATCCTCCTTCCTCCCCCTCCCCCCAAACCAAACCACGTAGCTTTCCTTTCAGACATCTGTTGTCCTTGTCTCCCTTCCTTCTTTTGTGTGTTTGTCACTCTCTTGTAACACCTCTCATCTTCGGCACTTGTATGACCTTTTTCTGTTGCAAGTTCCGTAAAACACTTCCTAAAAATTTTTTTTAATAATTAAAAAAAACCCACTTCTCTTGTAACACCTCTAATCTTCGGCACTTGTATGACCTTGTTCTGTTGCAAGTACCATAAAGCACTTACTAAAACTAATACCAAACTACACTCGTTATTCCAGAGAGGCCAGGGCATGCCGGGTCCCATGTCCCCCCGCTTCACCCCCCAGGGGGGCCCTTCCCCGGGCAGCAGTCAGCTGTCCCCCCACTTCTCCCCCCAGCCCGGCACAGGGGGAGCCTGGAGCATGCGAGGCCAGGCCGGCCCGGAGGCCATGGGGATTCCTCAGGTGAGTGGGCGGTGTGTGTGTGTGTGTGTGTGTGTGTGTGTGAGAGAGAGAGAGAGAGAGAGAGAGAGAAGGGGAGGGGGCAGACAGAGATAGAGAGACAGTGAAATCGAAATGAGACTTACCACACCCATAAAATTCTACCCAGAAATTTTACAGTATACATCGCCTTCCGCAGGTCTCATCAGTTGATACTTCCACAAAGAAAGCACGTGGGTGGTTGGTGGGCGCTTTGGTGTGGTTTGCTCCTATTTTTCCTATCAAACATCTATCTCCCTGATCTGTCCTCCTTCTTTATTGTTTTTATTACTCTCTTGTAAAATGTGGGTGGTTGGTGGGTGCTCTGGTGTGGTTTGCTCCTTCTTTCCTATCAAACATCTGTCGTCCTTATCTCCCCTACTTCTTTTTTGTGTTTGTTACTCTCTTGTATCACCTCTCATCTTCGGCACTTATATGACCTTATTTTGTTGCAAGTGCCGTAAAACTCCTACTAAAACTAAAACTAAACTAAACTCTCTTGTAAGACTTCTATTCTTATCTGAAGATCTCGTGTAACTTTTGACTCCCCCC
>NW_004797340.1:1680342-1682364 GCF_000002075.1 Aplysia californica
GGGGGGTGTAAGTGTTTAACGTCGCTCGCAACTGCTTAAGGTCACATGAGCGCGCGGAACACCTTAAACATTTCCAGTTGGTAGGGATTTTTAAAAATTTGCCCGGGTGGCCGCCAAAGCCGAAATTCTTATCATCGATATTTGACCACCAAAGGATCTTTTACGTGCGCAACTTGCACTCGGGACCTCCGAGATTGTTCGCCCTTGTCCGAGAAGGCTAGGTGTTGTATCTTACCTACCATAAGATCAGGGGTGTGGCTGAAAGACAGCAGTAAGAAGAAGCCAAGGAGTAGTAATAGAAAGGTTGCAGAAAGAATCAGGAGCCCAGAGGATGGGGCAAAGGAGGGGAGGGGTTGGGGGCAGAAAGTGCAGACGAAAGCAGACAGAACATTGCTATACAGCATCAAGAAAGGAGGTAAAGGAGGTGTAAGGAAACAATTTTAAAGGAGAAAATTTGGGTGGGTGGTTGGCGTGCTCTGGTGTGGTTTGCTTCTTCTTTCCTATCAAACATCTATCGTCTTTATCTCCCCTCCTTTCTTGTGTTTGTTACTCTCTTGTATCACCTCTAATCTTCGGCCCTTATATTATGACCTTATTGTATTGAAAGTGGTGTAAAACACTTACGAAAACTGAAGAAGACAATTTTTCCCATCGCTGTCTGGATTCGAACCCGGGACCTTTGAATGAGAGACGAACGCCTTAACCTCTAGACCACGAGAGCCCCCCCCACAGGTATAATTGAAGCCTGCCTCTGAAATAATCTAAATTGTGTCAATGAGGGCATGAAAAACACCACCATTAAATTGAACCCATTCAAATTTCAAATGTACCACCATGATGATGATGATGATGATGGTTGGGGGGAAGGGGGGGGGGGGATTCTGGTCCAATATTATTGTATTGATGTCCCTCTTTTTACTCACACAAAACTGCCCAACAATCATTTCGGATCAGGGTCCGATCTGTCCAATCCGTGATGTCGGACAAGTTGGCACCATACCTTAAGCTCAAACGCGCGGCTTGCGTGATCCATCCATCCTCCGCTGGGAGAGGGCGAGGGCTGGGGTGGGGATGAGGGGGAGATGGGGGTGGGGGCAGGTTGTTCGGTTTGTTGTTGTTGTCGCTGTACACGCCGTAGCACTGGCCTTTGACCTCATCGGCAGAAGATTTTCGGAGACGTCTCCGGCGAGCACCCAGGAACTATTCGGAGACGTACTTCCGCTTACAGATTCACTGCTTGGGGAGGGAGGGGGTTCAAACTGCGTATTATTTGCTGCAGATCTCACATATAGCCGTAAAAACTGTCGCAAATCAATTGTTTTCGAGAAAATGTCAAACTTAACTGCAAAATATCAAATTATGGGTCAAAACAGGGGGGCGTACTCCACTGTAACCCCCCAAATTCTTTTACTTGGTCTATAGGCACAAAGCATTTCGATTGGTCTATCTCCGCTATCTCCGTCGTACACGTCTCCGGATAGATACTGCAGACCTCACCAGGGCCATTCCTTGCCAGCTCACTGGCGGTAGTGGCCTGTGGTTTTACGGTGGTATGGCGCTTCACTGTCGCAGAAGACTCGAATTCGATTCGTGGGGGGAGGGGGGGGGGGTTTCTTTCGAATGCATGTCTCGTTTTTGTCCGTCTACTGGAATGTGTCCTTCTCTGTTCGGGTTGGCCCAGACAGGCAGGTTGGGAAGCCCGCCTCCCGAATTATCTAAATTATGTCGATGGGGGCGTTGTAAAACACCTGCATTTTAAAAACATACACCTGAACTTTATTCCCCTGCGGAGGAGAACGTTTTTTCCCCGAGGTCTCGGTCCCTTTTTTTTTGTGGTGAGTGTTGTATCCCTCTGAGCCCGGATCGTTCCTGACAGGCAGGGTTGGAAGCCCGCCTCCTCCATGGTCTAAATCGTGTCGATGAGGGCGTAAAAAACACCAACGTAAGATTTGTGAAAAGTGAAAAGTTGCCTGCTCGCACACCGTATAGATCTAGCAACGGCTGGATTTGTACAGTGGTCGT
>NW_004797340.1:1682664-1684334 GCF_000002075.1 Aplysia californica
CCCAATGGGCGCCCCGTATGACAGTTAGGCTACGTGTCCATTGGGGTGGACACGACCCGATTTTTTGTCCTGAGGAATAAAATATGTGAGTGCCCTCTCTTAAGTAGGTGGGTGGTTGGCGGGTGCCCTGGTGTGGTTTACTCCTTCTGTCCTATTAATATTAAACATCTATCGCCCTGATCTCTCCTCTTTCTTTTTTGTAATGTGTATATTACTCTATTGTAACACCTCTAATCTTCGGCACTTGTATGAACAAATTGTGTTGCAAGTGCCGTAAAACTCTTCCTGAAACTAAAAGCTCTTCAGTATAGGTTCAGTTGGAGGCTCACAAAGTCAAGTGAGTGGGTGGTTGGCGGGTGCTCTGGTGTGGTTTGCTTCTTCTTTCCTTTCAAATATCTATCGTCCTTATCTCCCCTTCTTCTTTTTTTATGTTTGTTACTCTCTTCTAACACCTCTAATCTTCTGGCGCTCATATGACCTTATGCAGTTGCGAGCGCTGTAAAACCTCTACTGAAACTAAAAGTCAAGTGTGTGTCGGGGACTCGGCGTTTTTAAGTGGCTGGTCACGTGGGTGGTCACTTGGGTGTGTCCTTGAGCAACATATAACTCAAAAACAGGGTGCTGCCTGGTGGCGACCAGCAGTGGTGTGCGAATTGTCCATGCATTTGATATTGTGTATTATTCATGTATTTTTTTGTTTAAGTAGAGGTTTTAAAGCGCTCGCAACTGCAGAAGGTCATATGAGGTGTTACTAGAGAGTAACAAACATAAAAAAGAAGGGGAGATAAGGACGAAAGATTTTTGATAGGACAGAAGAAGCAAACCGCACCCGAGCACCCACCAACCACCCACTTTCATGTTTTTATATTAAATTGTTGTGTCAGTGCGTTTATGTACGCTATTGTAAAACAAATTGTCCCAAAGGGGGTCAATCAAGTGGAATTTATCTACATGTATGTTGTTTATGTATTATTACGATTAAGTAGACATATTTTAAAGACGTGGGTGACATCAGTATAGCCTAGTGGTTAGGCCACTGGATTCGGTAATCGTGAAATTGTGGGTTCGGGGGTTCGAGCCTCAACTATGTCCGACGTTGTGTCATTGGGAAAGGCACTTTACACGAATGTCCCACTTGTCTCGATCCTTTCGGAGATGGACGTTGAACTCGAAGGTCCCGCCTTTTAAATGGCCTAGTAGTGTGATGGGCGCGTTAAACCTATACCATTTCACCATTTTTTTCTTTCGTATTTTAATGCCTGTGTTAAAAGCAATGATAATTCCCACCTACAGTGTATCAATACAGCACATGCCACGATACCGTTGTCATGGAGATGATGACTGTGCGTATAGAATATAGAAAGGCGCAAAAATTCAACGACCAAACGTCAACATGTGTCTGCTACTTGCGTCCCTGGCTCTGTTTATCTTCAAAGCTGGCGAACACATAATCATGTAGATAACGCCGTAAAATGTATAATGCCCCAAAGGGATACACCATTTCATTTTTTCCCCGTAAGAGTTTTGCGGCACTTGTAACACAATAAGGTCATTCGTTTGCCGAAAATTAGAGGTGTTACCAGGGAATAACAAAAACAAAAAAGAAGGAAGGGAGATAAAGACGATAGATGATTGATAAGAAAGAAGGAGCAAACCACACCAGAGCACCC
>NW_004797340.1:1686317-1688224 GCF_000002075.1 Aplysia californica
CTCTCTCTCTCTCTCTCTCTCTCTCCACTTTTTGTCATTTAACACCCTTTCCTAACTCTCTGTCTCTGTCTGCCTTACCATTTCCCAGCATTAAATGGCCGTACTTGTATCGATGTGCTTCTCTTTACTCAAGCAAACAAACAAACAAACAAACAAACAAACAAACAAACAAACAAATAAACATAGAAGCCCAGAAATCACTGGAGGGCTTTTCCGTCACCATTTTTCACCTAATTGTTGCAGATCTGCTTCAAATAAGTTGAATTTATTGTAAGCCGAAAAGCGTCTATGAGTAAAGGGTGTTGGATGGGGATTCATCATCATCCGCTGCCTTGCCGACTGACGTAGGCGATCATGGACCTCCACTTCACTCTGTCTTGCGCTGCAGCAATGGTGTCTGTTGTTCTTGCGGTCCCCAGCCATGTTGTCAACCTGTCCAGTATCTTTTCCCTCCGTCTGCCTCTGCCTCTCTTTCCATCAAACTTTCCTGTTGTTACAATATTCTCCAATACTTTTTTCTGCAAATAAACTTTGCCTGTCGCTTTTGTATATTCGTCATAAGCTGTCATCCACAATTTTGCTTCAACCAAGACTTCTTCACATTTTGTTTTTCTGGCTGCCCATTGGATACACAGCATGCGGTATTTTTGTTACGTGGCTCACGAGGCTGATGGTACAAGGAGTCTCACATTCATAAATAGTGGGTGGTTGGTGGGTGCTCTGGTGTGGTTTGCTTCTTCTTTCCTATTAAACAACTATCGTCTTTATCTCTCCTCCTTTTTTATGTTTGTTACTCTCTTGTAGCACCTCTACTCTTTGGTACTTTTTCAAGTGACGTAAAACTCTTACTAAAATAAAAACAAAATTAATAAATTTGGATTACAAGGCCAATACTCACCATCTTGACCCACCGCATGGGTGTAGTCTGGGTTATTGTTATCATTATTTGTTTAAAATTTTGCTTTTGAAAAATTGACACGTGGGTGGTTGGCGCGTGCTCTGGTGTGGTTTGCTCCTTCTTTCCTAACAAACGTCTATCGTCCTGATCTCTCCTCCCTCTTTTTTATGTACATATATGTGACTCTCTTGTAACACATCTATTCTTTGGCTCTAATATAACCTTATTGTTTTGCAATTGCCGTAAATGTTTACGAAAACTAAAAATTGGCAGCTATGTCTTAGTGTATTTGCGAAACCTTACTGCTGGTGTTTGGAGGTGCCACATATTATAGGTCCTACTTCTTCACTTTCCCTCTGGTGTTTCTGTGTGGCTGTCTTAATTTCCCCCAGCCTTAAATGTCCATGATTGTATCGACGTGCTTCTCTTTACTCAAACATTAAACCGTGCTGTGTGCTGTTGAGCATTTGTATAGCACAAATTCGCACTCAACAACAAGCTCTACACGTTTTACAATCCATAATGAGTATTACCACTCCAGCAGACCTGATAGCATTCTGGAACAATTTCAACTTTCTAGGGAGCATACAGTGCAAGCTGCCATTTGGGGTTATTATATTTATTTATTTATTTATTCATTTATTCATTCATTTATCTATTCATTTAAGCATTGGAAGTGGGTGGTTGGCGGGTGCTCTGGTGTGGTTTGCTTCTTCTTTCCTATCAAACATCTGTCGTCCTTCTCTCCCTTCCTTCTTTTGTGTGTTTGTTACTCTCTTGTAACACATCTAATCTTCTGGCGCTCGTATGACCTTACGCAGTTGCGACCGCCGTAAAATCTCTACTGAAACTCAAAAAATAACATCGGAACAAGCGTTAATCAGGAGTTAGAGGATCTATTTATTTATATGTTCATTTATTTGTTTCCAACAGGGCAACCAGTTCTCTACGGGTCTCAGCCGGCAGAGGTCACTGTCTGGCAACTCCCTGCCCAGCCCGGGTAACCAAG
>NW_004797340.1:1689805-1691401 GCF_000002075.1 Aplysia californica
AGAGAGAGAGAGAGAGAGAGAGAGAGAGAGAGAGAGAGAGAGAGAGAGAGAAGGAGAGAGAGAGAATGAGAGAAAGAAAGAACGAGAGAGAGAGAGAATGAGAGAGAAAGAGAGAGCGATATATGTAGAGAGAGAAAGAGAGATATATACAATGTATATATAGGGAGAAAGAGATGGAGAGAGAGCACGCGAGAGAGAAAGAGTGGGGATAGAGAGATATAGAGAGAAAGAGAGGGAGAGAGACACAGACAGACAGAGAGAGACACAGACAGACAGAGAGAGAGGCAGAGAGAGAGAGTGAGAGAAAAAGATAGAGATAGAGAGAGAGAGAGAGAGATACTGAGAAACAGAGAGAGAGAGAGAGAGAGAGAGAGAGAGAGAGAGTCTGAGGACACCGGGTTATACCCCCGCCTGGGGTGACGTAACGCCACATGCACCAACCACGTAATCTGTGGGCTGACTGACCTCGGCCTGACCCGGCTTGACCGCTGGTCAGCGCGGTGTTGACCTGAGTTTGACCACCGTGGCTCTCCTCCAGACGTCGTGACCGCCTTATGCCGGAGTTCCCACCGCCCACACTGACCACTGTGACCTGGCCTCCATGCAACACTTTCCGTGACTCTGCTTCTCCCTCCTCTATTTTTTAAAATGTCTTTCTCAATGAATAAAGAACATTAATAAAGCAATTACAGCGCTTATACCGATTAGAATTCAGTTATTAGACTAAGACTTCTTTTGATAAGGAGTGTTCAGTAAAGTTGTTGGAGGGCATCGTTGATAGACCCTAATGTGTGGGTGGTTGGTGGGTGCTCTGGTGTGGTTTGCTCCTTCTTTCCTATCAAACATCTATCGTCATTATCTCCCCTTCTTCTTTTTTTATGTTTGTTTCTCTCTTGTAACACCTCTAATCTTTTGGAGCTCATATGACCTTATACAGTTGCGAGCGCCGTAAAACCTCCACTAAAACTAAAACACAATGTTCGAAGCAGCCCTCTTCCTAGATAATTGAGAGAGTGTGGATTGAGGCGTAAAGCATCAGCTGTTTCTATTGGACTATTTTTTTGTTGTTGCAACTGTGACTGGCAGGGATACATTAAATGTCGTTCTTCATGCAGCAGATGTCTGCTCTTCTCTGCTAAAAGGGTGAAAAAAAAAAAGAAAAAAAAGAAATGAAATGAAAGCCTGTAATCTGTTGAGTGACCCCTGTGCGACCCGGCTTGACCACGGGTCAGTTCAGGGCTGACTTTCCTCCCGAGTTCAGATCCTTCAAGCCACATACTCTGACCTTCGTCAAGTTATATAGTACACGGCAGTAGATATCGCAATAGCGTGTCTCTCTTCCACATCCTTGTATTGTGACAAGTAGGGCTATGGTTTGTTTAAACAACAGTGGTTTATGGGTAGTTGGTGGGTGCTCTGGTGTGGTTTGCTCTTTCTTTCCTATCAAACATCTATCGTCCTTTTCTCCCCCTTTTCTTTTTTTATGTTTGTTCAAGAGAGTAACACCTCCAATCTTCTGGCACTCCTATGACCTTATGCAGTTGCGAGCGCCGTAGAACCTCTACTACAACTAAAACAGTGGTTCACGTTCGGACA
>NW_004797340.1:1694006-1695075 GCF_000002075.1 Aplysia californica
GCGCCCGTTCCCTCGCCCGCCCATCCGCCGTAGACCAGACTACCACCTCCCCCACTACCTCCACAACCACCTCCACCCCCACCACCGTCTGTCTCCTGTCTGCTCGTGTCTCTCGCGGTCTCTCGCCGTTTCTCCCGCTGTTGGAGTGGCCACTGGATACTGTCGTCTGCTACGTTCATACATCGCGTCACATACATACAGTGTTCCGAGTCGGCGCGCGCGCATGTGTGTGTGTGTGTAAGAAGAACTGTCATCATAGTGCATGGATATTTCTGCGGGACATTCTCTTGATTTGTTTTAACTCGCCATACTATTAACAAAGTTGTTTTTTTTCCACAAGAGTTTGGTTGCATATTTCTCTTTTTTTTCTAGATCTAAATCTACTGGTATTTGCGCTGTGCCAAATCATTCAGTTTGGTTGTATGTTTCTCATCTTTCAGACTTGTATTTGCGCTGTGCTAAATCCTTCTGTGGGATAAATTACTTTGTTTAATCTTTATTTTATATTACCGTAGCCTACACTTATCAGTTGTTGTTTTTTCTTATTTCTTGTATCAAATTCGGATTGATAGATCTAGAAAATCTAGATATATAATCTAGATCTAGATCTGGTTGCGGTGTTGTTTTTTAAACGAAACCCTTTAGCCTAGACAAATATTTTTATAGATCTAGATTCTAGTTAATAATTTAAAAATTAGCCTAGATAATATAGTGACCCGAGAAGTTATTCCAGTGTGTTAAATTATTTAGTTTATTAATGGGGCTGTTTTTTGTGTTGTTGTTTAAAAAAAATAAAATTTAATTGATATTTTAAACTCAAAATTATTACTGTCAGATGCCTTACCGGAAAGCATTAAAATTTGTTCTTTTAGTTATTGTGAATTCTGCGCTGCCTGTTTAAATAAAAGAAATTATATTAATGCTACAGCTATCACTGACAGGAAGAGGTAGAGGTGTGGATGGAGGGTTTTTTCACAGCTTTAATAAAAGGCCATTATTGTGTCGATGTGCTTCTCTTTATTTACCACCCCCCCCCACCCCCCTAAAAAACAACCATCCCCAAAGCAAA
>NW_004797340.1:1695175-1696203 GCF_000002075.1 Aplysia californica
GTGTGGTTTACTTCTTCTTTCCTATCAAACATCTATCGTCCTTATCTCCCCTTCTTCTGTTTTATGTTTGTTACTCTCATGTAACACCTCTAATTTTCTGGCGCTCATATGACCTTATGCTGTTGCGAGCGCCCGTAGAACCTCTACTACAACTAAACTGTCTGTCTGTCTGCCCTTTTTTTTTCAGCACTAAATGACCATTATTGTGTCGATGTGCTTCTCTTTATTTACCACCCCCCCCCACCCCCCTAAAAAACAACCATCCCCAAAGCAAAAAAAAAAAAAAAAAATCCTCAACAAAAAATAAAAGAATAACAACAAACAACAACAACAACAACCCACCAAAAAACAAAACATCACAACAAAATAAATTAACAACCAATCCAAACAACAAAAAGCAAAACAAGAAATACGAAGAACAAAACATTTTTTACTTCCTTCGTGCGTCTAACGGGGCGGGGGCTTTAAGTTTAAAAAAGACACATGGGAAGTCTAATGTATCCAGTGCATAATATGTGGGTGGTTGGCGGGTGCTGTGGTGTAGTTTGCTTCTTCTTTCCTATCGAACAGCTGTCGTCTTTATCTCCTCTCCTTTTTTATGTTTGTTACTCTCTTGTAACACTTAATTTTCTGCACCTGTATTACTTACTGTCAACCGCTTTGAGCCTACCTCCCTTATATCTGCACTTATATGACTTACTGTGTTGCAAGTGCCGTAAAACACTTACTCTCAAACAGATCAAACAAAACGTTGGCATTTAGCGTGTACGTCGGAGAACCACGGGATCCACTCACCCTTCGCGCTCATGATGGTACTTGAAGTGTTGATGGACATTTTGATTTGAACCTACTGTACTCTCACGCACGCCCGTGCGTACGCTCGCGCGCATGCACGCACGCACACACGTACGCACATATTATGCACGCACGTACATTCCGATAGATAGATAGATAAAGAGAATGATATATAAATGGAAAAATTATATATATATATAGAGAGAGAGAGAGAGAGAGAGAGAGAGAGAGAG
>NW_004797340.1:1697960-1705183 GCF_000002075.1 Aplysia californica
GGGGGGGGTAGAGTCAATACTGAAAACACCGTGGTTTGGTCATTGACTCACCGATGTCTCCGAGGTAACCCGGTACCGTAAAACAAATTCTTTTTATCATCATTATTAATTAAAATTAATTCCAGTTTTTTAAAACTAAGCAGTCTACGTCAACGTTGTTGGGATTTTGCAGTTGTCTTAAGTGCGCAATTTGCAGTACAGTGAGGAGTGCCCTATGTGAGGGTTGTCCTGATTTTGCAGTACAGTGAGGGTTGTCTTCTTCTTCTTCTTCTTCTTGATCGCATCACACTTGAAGTCCGGTATCTGTCATTAATTGGGCCGTCCTGCTCAGTTCATCTGGCGGCCCGTATAGCTTCTCTTGTAGCGTCAGTGGGGTTGGCCAACTTCTCTTGTAGCGTCAGTGGGGTTGGCCACGTTTCCTGTCTCAGGGCCCTGTGTGTCTTGCAGTGCTGAAGGATGTGTTCAACAGTTTGGTCCGCCTCTCCACACTGGCATTTTGGTGATTGTACTAGTTTAAAACATTTGTACATATGTTGTCTCAGTCTTGTGTCCTTAGTCTGAATATAATCACTTGTTCTTGGCAGGACAGCTCATGGTAGTTATCTGGTGTCTGAGGTGCTTTAAATAGTGTATTTATAATAGTTTTTATTTCTGTGTAGTCAACGCGTGAGGATTGTCGTAAGTCAGCATTTTGCAGTGTGCTACAAGGATTGTCTTGTGAACATTTTTCAGTACAGTGAATTACCATTTTGCAATAATAATAATAGTGAGGCGTGTTTCCGAATGCGCATTTTTCACTACAGTGAGGAGTATCCCAAGTGAGCATTTCACAATAATAATAGCAATAACAATAATATTATAAATATAGTGACGTTTGTCCAAAGTGACTCGTGAGTATTTCGCTGTAAACGGTGAAGGATATTGTTAAGTTTGCATTTGGCAGTACCGTGAACAAGTGTCTCGAGTGCGCATTTCGCAGTATAGTGGGAAGTGCCAGTCAGCACTGCCAGCATCATCATCATGTACCTCACCGGGGATTATGCCTACGACGTGGCCTCTCACAGCCCGGGCTTTTATTACGTGTATTATCACCCGGCGGGATTCTATTACCTCGGTGAGATTTTGTCAGCTCGGCTCATTCATGAATTTGGTCTTGTTCTCTCTCTCTCTCTCTCTCTCTCTCTCTCTCTCTCTCTCTCTCTCTCTCTCCCTCTCTCTCTCTCTCTGTGCGTGTGGTTTGTAGGCGGGTTAGAACAAGGGATATCTTGTCTTGCTCTGTAAACAATGACAATGACAGTGACAATCTTTATTCATCTCGCAGGGAGAAATTTGTCTTAGTCGTTAACAATGACAGTAGATGTTACAAAGGTTAGGTGCACTCACACATACGCACAACAAGACAGGACATTAGTAAATACATGCCTCATGTGTTGGAACAACCCCTCTCTCTCTCTGTTTCATTTGTAACATTGTGTGTTCAGTGACCTCACTGCAGTTGGTACGATGAATTTCTATATCTGTCTGTTTGATTTTTTTTGGAAATGTATCGTTTACTACGGATCGATCATTGAAATTCCAATGTCAGTGGGTGGCTATGGTCTCTTAACATTATTTCTGCCTTTTTTTTAGAACGTGTGTTTTGTGCAGATATTCAAAGCTACTTAAGTATCTACCAATTGTTCTTGATGCCTTTCTGATCAAGTTGTTAATTTTTATGATGTGCTGCCTTCCCAAATTATACCATACCAAGAGATACCAAAATTTATCAAAGTTAAAGACTCCCCACTGAGATTTACTGAAACGTCAGTGTGTTTATGTTTGTATGTGTGTATGTCCATGTATGCACTGGCACAATCAATAGAAAGACCCTCAGCGGCATTTTGGAGAGATCAACGGAGCATCAGTGGACGTGACCGGAATGCAAGGATGTTTGCTTAGTGGGTGGTTGGCGGGTGATCTGGTTTGGTTTGCTCTCGTGGGTGGTTGGCGGATGCTCTGGTGTGGTTTGCTCCTTCTTTCCTGTCAAACATCTATCGTCCTTATCCTCCCTCCTTCTTTTTTATGTTTGTTACTCTTTTGTAACACCTCTAATCTTCTGGCGCTCGTATGCCCTTATTGTGTTGCAAGTGCCGTAAAACGCTTACCGATAAAAGGATGTTGCTTCCTGAAACAATGAATTGTGTGTATGTTTCTTTGTTGGTACACATGCCCAGCCTCTTGTGTTCATTCTATCTAGAATTGTCTTCTTCATTTGTAATACATGTATAATTTTCCTTGGCTCAAGCAGGCTAGGTCAAAAACAGCCCACCTCTTCCATTGCCTACATGGTATCGATGAGGGTGTAAAATGTTAACGGGGGGGGGGGGGGGGGGGGTGCTCTGATGTGGTGGGTTGCTCCCTCTTTCATATCAAAGATCTATCGTCTTTATTGATACAAACATCTATCGCCTTTTTCTCTTCTCCCCACCCTCTTTTTTGAGTTTGTTACTCCCCTGTAACACCTCTAATTTTCAACACTTATATGACCTTATTGTGTTGCAAGTGCCGTAAAACTCTTTACGTGGGTGGCTGGTGGGTGCTCTGGTATGGTTTGCTCCCTCTTTCCTATCAAAGATCTATCGCCTTTATCTCCCCACCCTTTTTTTATGTATTATACTCCCTTGTTCATAAAACCTCTAATCTTCGGCACTTATATGACCTTATTGTGTTGCAAGTGCTGTAAAACTCTTAAAGTGGGTGGTTGGCGGGTGCTCTGGTGTGGTTTGCTTCTTCTTTCTTTCCTATCAAACATCTATCGTCTTTATCTCCCCACCTTCTATTTTGTGATTGTTTCTCTCTCGTAACACCTTTAATGTTCGGCACTTCTATGACCTTATTTATTGTGTTGCAAGTGCCGTAAAACTCTTTACAAAAAAAAAATTAAAAAATGTAAACACGTATTTATTGTTGTCCCGGCAGGTCGAGGCTCCCCGCGAGCCCCCCAGAGCCCCTTTGGCACGAGCCCCCCGGACCCGCTGCTCATCTCCCCGCAGGCCGTCATGTCGCCCAACTCGGCCATGAGACAGCCGCAACAACCAGGTGTACAGGTCAGTCAGTCAGTCAGTCAGTCAGTCAGTCAGTCAGTGTGCGTTGTTGGCGGGTGCTCTCATGTGGTCTGTGCTCCTTCTTTTTTCCTATCAAGCGTCTTCTATCATCTTTATCACGCCTCCCTTTCTTTTTTGTGTGTGTTTGTTTCTTACTCTCTTGTAACACCCCTAATCTTCGGCACTTTTATTACCTTATTGTGTTGCAAGTGGCGTAAAACACTTATTAAAACCAACCAAAAAAAGGGCAGTCAGTCATGGGTTGGTTGGTTATTCTTTTTAAAAAAGTTTTTAGATTAATTTTTTTTATCTTTCCTCCCCCCCCCCTTTTTTTTTGGGGGGGGGGGGGGGGGGGGGGGGGGGGAAGGGGTGTTCTCTGGCACCACTGTACCTATCAGCTTTTCTCAAAATTGATTAATGAATGTTGACTTCCACCTTTACATCACTATTACTACACCACTTCTCAAACTTGTAAAGTTCTTCACACTTTTTAAAGATGATTCATAATACATATTGAATTTACCTGTTATGTCACCATTTCTCTCATCGGCGCAAATAAGTTATTGTAAAGCTGACCACACTTTTCAACAAAGTCAATTAATCCTTGTTTTATTTGCCTCTCTATGTTGCCATTTCTTTCCTTCACTCAAAGGAACGCAGTATTGTAAAATTCACCACAATTTTAAAAGTCAATTAAAGTGGTGTTTTATTTTGCTTGACATCACTATTTCTTTCCTCTGCTCAAAGTTACTCAGCATTGTTTAATTCACCACACTTTTCAAAGCCAATTGATTCATGACGCAGTGGAATCAGGCTCTCATCAATTTTTGGTCATATGAAGTTTTTGGTATCATCTACAGTCTGCTCATTTGTCTTTTTTCTATAAAAGAAATACACATTTCTCTTTAATAAGAGTGAGATATATATGGGATTGAAGGAGATGGGGGTCACCTGGTTTCAGAGGTAAAATTAGTTTTTTTAAAAATGGCTGCCAAAGTTTGGTGACTTCCAAAGCTTGTGAGTCCTTGGTAACTGAAAATTTACATTTTGAGTGCCTTTAATCTTCGATTTTCCAGTAAAATCCACAGTGCAACGTCTTTTAAAATGGACATAACAGGTGTTGAGCCAAAAAATTAAAAATCAATAAAAATTACCAAACAGGAAGAAAAATGCTGTTTTCTTCGATTTCATTATTATATCGACGAGCGCCTGATTTCACCACATTGATTCACGTTGTATTGGCCTTTCCGTCACCATTTCTCTCCCCCTCTCCTCCCAGGTGAGCCCTCAGTTCAACCAGGTCCCGATGTCCTCCGGGTTCTCGGGCCAGTCGCCCAATATGTCCGGCGGCCCCGGGTCCTTCCCAGGAGGCCCGGCCATCGCCAGCGGGGCCCCGTCATTCAGCGCGGGGAGCATGACCCAGTCGACGGCCAGCGCCCTGCAGGAGTTTGACATGCAGTACCTGGACACCTCACTCAACTCCATGGAAAGGTAGGAGTAGGACGAACGTTCTAGGGCTGGGCAATGAGTCGCGTTTGCAAAACCCGGATAATATGTTAGTGCACCACTTCAGTAAATAGTATGTTACGAGCCGCTTCGGCAAATGGGTTAGCATCACTTCAACAAATGGGTGCACCCACTCGGCAAACAGATCAGGAGAAAGAGTCTGAATTCGGATAATGTCTTATTGAGGATTATACAGGTATTTATCCAGGGTTGCCCACCTCTACTAGAGACTGCGACCTCAGATGCTTTCTTGTCGTAACTCCTATTTTTTTTTTTAAACAGTGAAAATGTGACTTCTTCATAAGCTCACTCTTTGTTATGAACTATTTTCACTGTTATTAAAAATGAAGATACAACAACAAGAAAGCACTGAGGTCGCGAGATGTTGAGAGTAGAGGACTGTGAATGAAACTGTGTGTGCAAGTGATTCTATCTTGTAAAATTATAATATTCGGCACTTATATGCCCTAATTATGTTGCAAGTGCAGTTAAACTCTCACTAAAACTGAGCTGAAATAATGGTAGCAATGAGAATAATGTGTTGAAAGGAAGTGACTTTGTAATAGCTTTTTGTTGAAATGATTCAGCAAAAACATTTGTGAAATAAAAAGACTAAAGTTTTGAGAGGAAACGATATTATACCTGTTTGTCTAAATGTCGTTTCGACAAAAACATACATGAAATAATAAGACTCAAGTTTTAGGATGAAATGACATCATACCTCTTTGTCGAAATGTTTCAGCAAAACTCTTTGTGAAATAGTAAACAGACTTAAATTTTGAAATGAAATGACTTCATGGCTATTTTTCAGCAAAAACGTATTTGAGAACACGAGATGAAAGGGTCGAGAGGAAATGACATCACAGCTCTTTCTTGAAATGTTTCAGCAAAAACGTGTCGGGAGACGCCATGGGTGCTGGTTCGTCCAAGTCGCAGTACGTGAAACAGGAGCTGCGCAACATCTGCAGCGCCCGCTCTGAGAAGCAGCAGCAGCAGCAACAGCAGCAGCAGCAGTCTCAGATGCAGGCCATGGATTTCGAGACTTCAAGTGAACTACCGTTAGAGATTTTAGAAACAAGTAAGTGGGAGAACATTGTCTGTTATAGCTTGCGTCCAGTGGTGGAGAAATTCACACTTTTGTAAATGCCGTTAGAAATTTTCTGTGTTCCTCAATTTTCAATCCCATGTAGTACAATGGTATGGTTAAAATCAGTCTGCATACTCTGAATTATATTCTAGCCTTTCTGCTGGAAGTGATACCTTAACACTTTGCGGTCACTTGGCGCAATAATCTTCATCGTTGTCATATAATCATGGTGTGGTGTGTCTGTTCACAGTAAAAGACATGTCCAAAGAAACTGTAGGTGGTTGGCGGGTGCTCTGGTGTGGTTTGCTCCTTCTTTCCTACCAAACATCTATCATCCTTATCTCCCCTCCTTCTTTTTTTGTAATTGGTACTCTCTTGCAACACCTCTAATCTTCGGCACTTAAATGACCTTATTGTGTTGCAAGTGCCATAAAACTCTTACCAAAACTAAACTAAAAGAAACTATTTGTACTGGGCAGTTTTCTCGTATAATCATGGTGTGGTGGGTCTGTTCCCAGTAAAACACATGTCCAAAAAAACTTTCTATTGGTCCATGTTGTCATATAATCATGGTGTGGTGTGTCTGTTCCCAGTAAAACACATGTCCAAAAAAACTTTCTATTGGTCCGTGTTGTCATATAATCATGGTGTGGTGTGTCTGTTCCCAGTAAAAGACATGTCCAAAGACCATGGGGGCCCACTCAGCACAATGGACGAGGAGGAAGTGGTCCTGCAGTCTCGGGAAGAGGCCAAACGACGCGTGCTGCAGTTCCGCAAACTGTCCAACGCAACCATACCGGTGCCAGGTAGGTGGTTGGAGGGTGGTTAGAGGGTGGTCTGGTGTGGTTTGTTTCATCGTTCTGAATATCTATCCATCGTCTTATCTCCCCTTCTTTTTATTATTTTTTTTGTTGTGTTTGTTACTCGCTTGTAACACCTCTTATCTTCAGCACTTATATGACCTTATTGTGTAAAGCTGTAACGAAAAAATAAAGTTGTTCCTGCATCTGATCCGGACATTATGAATTGACTTGTTAGTGAGACAACTTCCTGGGCCTTCAGCATATTGTGGTTGGGGGGGCCAGTTCCTTTCCATGCCTTTTTTACTTCCCCAACTCGAAGTCAGGTACTCTAACTACTAAAACTAAGTAGTGGTGCCAGGTAGGCTGACCTGATTGTCTCACTTTGTGTTTGCGGGTGGCGGCGGCGGCGGCGGGTGATGCCAATTTTACTTTTAGGTTCGACCTCTTTGCTTTTCCTCTGTTCTGTATCATGTTTGTCGGTCTTTCTGTTTCCATTTATTATCTGATTTAGATGACTGAAAAAGAAAAATAATACTTTGAAATGTGATACGTTCAGGAAGGGTGTGTACGGCATGCAGTAGTGGGTGGCTGGAGGGTGCCTCTTTTCCCATACAGTTGTGGGTGGTTAGAGGGTACCATTGGTAGGTTGTTATTAATTTATTTTATTTTTTGCCTCTGTTGTTTTTTTGTCTTTTGATCTTTCTTTCTTCCCCCCCTCTCCTGCAAATACACATTAATTTCCCA
>NW_004797340.1:1705283-1740510 GCF_000002075.1 Aplysia californica
TTCGTTTGGCTTGTATGTTGTGTGTGGTTTGGGTTGGGCATGGGCAATGTTCACCCCAGGTTATATACGACTAGAAATATTGACGTGGACTGTTGGTGTTTGTTGTTGTTTTTTGTTTTGTGTGTGTGTTTTTTTCTTTGCTCTACGTTCACTTCAAACTTGCTGATTTATGGTATTTTAATCAAGGTTATTTTTACGCTCACCCCCGATACAAGTTACATTATTCAGCGAGCGAGCTTCGACCCAGCCTTTCAGCGGCTAACCCGGGCTACTGGAGAAGGACTGGACATGCCAGCAGTAAGACCGAGATACTCGATAAAACATTCCCCACACGGGAATCGATCTCAGGTCTACTGCGTGCGACAGCACAGTGTCTAACTGCTACACCAAAGACGCCGGTGGACCTTGCCTATCAACTGGCGTCCATGAAAACCTCTCAAATATATAATATAAATCATCATCATCATCATCATCATCATCATCATCATCATCATCATCATCATCATCATCATCATCATCATCATCATCATCATTATCATCAACTGTCAGATCTGCCGCAGACATCGGCGACCATGGTCATTCATTACTTTGCTCGGATGCTCTTAAAAAAGCTACGATACCCTGATCTTTCCCCATTACCCATACATAAAAGATTCTCCAAGTAGGTTGCTATCGGCCTACCCCTACCTCGTTTGCCTTCAATTTTGCCAGTGAGAGCAAGATGTTCAAGACCTTTATATGTCTATTCAGGTGTCCCAAAAACTGCATTTGTCTTTTCCTGATAGTTTTTAACAGTCAACATCCAATGTGGGCTTTATCAAGCAGGTTACTACCTCATATATGATTTCTTTTCCTTCTAAGATATTCTCAACAGTCTCCTAAGAAACCACACTTGCTGTTGCTTCTATCATATTTGCACTACAAATACATGTACATAGAATAATACATGTATGTTTAAAGGGCCTACACCAGTTCCATGATCCCTGAAGGTATAGGTTTAACGGTTGGAATGGAGATATTGGTTCAGCCATCTCGGCCATAATTTACGTGGCATCTGTTGTTTACTTCAGCCTAGGCTGAGCAAAGAGCTACACACCCACCCACACATTAACAGCGATAATAATATACTGCAGGGATTAAGCGAAACCGATAGACAAAAACAATAGTGGGAAAGCTGTGAATCATAATTTCTTACTGTTAGATCTAAGGCATTTACTCTTATTTGAGGACTCGCCCTCTGTGAATATGAAATAAAAAAAAGGGGGATGGATGGCGGGGGCTGTCGACTGTTGGCCAAACAGGGCACTCTTTTGTGAGAGACAGGGAAAGAGAGAGAAGGGGGGGGGATGAGAAAGAGAGGGGGGAGTGAGAGAGAAAGGATGGAAGTGAGAAAGAGAGGATAGGGAAAAGAGAAGAGGGAGAGAGGATAGGGAAGAGAGAGGGAAAGGAATTGGAACAAAAAGACAGAGGGGGGGGAGGAGAGAGACAGGGGAAGATGGGATGAAATATAGGGGAAGGAAGGGAGAAAGAAAGAGAGGGGGAGGGAGAAAAAGAGAGTGTATTACAATATGAGAACAGAAAATGAGGTAGGCCTTGTTGTGTGTGATAGGGTGAGGGAGTGAGCGATAGGGTGAGGGAGAGAGAGCTACAGATGGATAGAAAGAGAGCAGGCTGGAGAAAGTTGCATGGTCGTAGTGGGACAAGAGGGAGAAAGAGAAAAGAGAGAAAGATGGGGTGAGAGAGAGGAAGGAAGGAAGAGAGAGAGAGAGAGAGGGAGGGAGGGATGGATGGATGGAGGGTGAGACAGGCAGAAAGAGAAAAGAGAGAGAGATGGGGTGAGAGAGAGAGAGACAGAGAGAGAGAAACAGAGATAAACTGATGGATGGAGGGGGAGACAGGCAGAAAGAGAAAAGAGAGAGAGAGAGGAGAGAGAGAGAGAGAAACATGTTGCTGAATGTGTCTACTGACCAGTGTGTTCAGATCGTTACAATAACACAGACAGATGTAGTTGTTGTAGTGTCCAGCCTGTAAACATCGCTTCTTCTGTTTCCCGCTGTTTCAGACGTCCCTGGAGAGTATACGACCCGCTGACAATACAAACAGCCTCCTGTGCCAGCTACTGTCGGAGTGAGCAGGTCACCACAGCTCACCCACTTAGGATTTCTCTATTGGCCATCATTGACAGCCCTGGGACGCTCACTTCTTCATGCCATGGATGCTTGGTGCAGGCTATGAACAGCTGAGAGATGGGTGCTTAATGTGTCGGTGCTGAGTGCTTTTTGTGTCGGTGTTGTTGCCGCTCTCAAGTTTCTGAAGATCGGAAAAGATCCCAAGTGTCAGTTTGGACTTAGTAAACGGTCCTTTGTGCTGATGGCTTGCGATTCTGGAAGGATCTTTGACACTTTCTGTACCCAGTTAATGAACAGAGTGGCTCCTGATGAAGTCAGTAGACACCTTCCGTCGTCGGTTGTGCTTCTGTTGGAAGTGGTTTCTTCTGTCCATGTGATATTTTCCGTGTTGGTGGGAGCTGGTGTCTCTGACGTTCCCGATATACCGTTTGTGCGGAGGATTTTTTTTCTTTGGTCAACTATTAACCACAGATGAAGGTGTGGGGAAGAGGGGGACGTTCGGAGTCCTGTGGCCAAGTGAGCCAGGGCAGCATGGCCGAGGTTAGAGAGCCGAGAGTGTGAGTGTTTAGTTTACATTGCCCACCATATCCTTTACTTCTCAGGGAATTAGAGCAGTATTTTCCAGTAGGATTCCACACCGGCCTCACCCCCACGTCGTGTTTGCCGGCTGAGCTACTCATGGTCAGCTGTCTCTCTCTCTCTCCAGGTTTCACGATGAGTGACTTTTAGGTCCGGCATATCAAGCAGTTGACACTGCAGACTGTTCCTTGCTACGGATTGGACCTCCCTCCTGGCAAAAGTTCTGAGTACAAGTTTTAAACGATGATACCTTCTCTTTCCTTGGTGTGGAATTTAAGCTTGAGCTGGAAGTGTATTGTGAGTACCTGACAGACTCTTTGTTACCCTCGTGAGCGGATTATGAACCCTCAAGGCAGCCCTGTAGTGATATTATTTCTTCAGTACCCCTGGAGGGGAGTGAGCCTAGTTACTGGTAATACTTGTATAGCATTCACTGGGGTTGTCTGTTGGCTGCTCCCATCAACATACTGATGACGGTGGTGATGACGCAGTCGTCAGTGACACTATGCCTGCTGTCTGTGACATTGTGCCAGGGCTGGGTCGGGTCACACCCTGTGGTGTCTTGGAGCACTCTGCTACCTGTGGAGGAGGATGCGAGTGCTGCTGGGATGGATACCGCAGTGCCAGGCTGCTGTTCCTACTGTTCCTAGGAGCTGTGGTTTACACACACACACACACACACACACACACGCACACACACACACACACATTGTGTGCACCGTCGCTTCTGTCAGAGGACAAAGAGCAACGGGCGAGGAGTGTAGCTGGCTTGTCACAGAATATCGCTCGCTGCCCTCCCCCCCCTAACTCCTGGAGCGTGACATGGAATTCGTTTTTTGTATGATACAAACATGATGTATTTGAAGAGATTTTTTTTTCTTTTTTTCACTCAAACTTCCCGTATGTTTTGACAGCATCATCACATTTGATTGTCCATCATGTAGAATTATGTTACATGTATATTCTGTTTTTTATGGTGGAAGAGATGACATTTATCCAGTGAAGATTGTTTCCAGCATTTCGCTGTAGAACTGTACAGAACTCTATGTTTTAGTTTGTCTGAAATAATCTGTGATGATTGATGTGGTTGGACACAGACTCTTGAGTCCGGGGAACACTCTTTTGGACGTGTTGACTCGGAGACTGTCGTGTTGCTGTCCCGTACACACAGAGGATTGTGAAGTCGCAGAGACGGGACGTTGCCGTGCTGTCGTTCCCAGCAGCGGTCTCGCCCGTCCTGCACTCTTTAATGGTGTAAACATTCTATTACTGTGTTGTTTAGATATTTTGTTAGTAGAGATTTGCGTCGCAATATGACATGGTATTCACCTGTCCATCAGTACTGTACTGTTCAGTGAGTGATTTTCCTCTCATTTCCTCTTGTACAAAATGTTTCTCATTCTACAATTATTCCCCCCGCCCACCCCCTCCACCCACACCCCCACCACCACAAGCCAAGATGATTGTTGGAGGAATGATTGTAGTGACTGCACACACCCTGATGTACTGGGATAGCGTGTGTCATGGAACGAAAGTAGTGTGTCGTGTACTGAGAACAGTATCATGCTGTGTGAGCCACTGTCAGAAGATGCTGATGCGTGTGGCCCTTTGGGATCGACCTCCTTGTTTGTGGAGTGTTGAATGAAGAGTCAGTCCTGTTACTTTTTGAACTGTCAACAACGGTGAAGCAAATGGCATTTGTGCATAGGTAGTCTCTCATCTAACAGAAGACACGGTACATCGTACATCATCGCTTCGTGACTCTTGAATTATGTGACATCACACTGTTTCCATTATGAAATCTTACACATAACATATATATGTTAAGCCGACGTACACTAGAGCGATTGTCACAACTCTATTGATCCCTTTCCTTCTCTTGTGTGTTCACATACATAATGTTACCATTTCATTTGTTGTTTTCTGCGCAGAGATCTATCATGCGTGTACTGGCACGTTTGAGTGTGCAGGTGTGTGCAGCCAGTGGCGTGTTGTACATACGAGCATTTCTACTGCCTTTGTTCATTTGTTCTGTCTTTCTGTTTGTGAGGAGCACTGTATCCACTAGTTGCTACCACTGCAGGGATTTCCTAATGCTCAATCCAGAAAGGATCATGAAGTAATTGTGTTGTGTCATGAGATTTGCTGACAAAGTTCTTTCTTCTTCTCAAATTCTTTCGATTCACTTTAAAGTAAAACTACAAACAAGAAAACCTATTTTTGTTTTCGTTGGCCAAATGTCTTGTGTTAAAATACTGAGTGTAGACATATGCTTGACTACCACTGTGTAGTCTTGGCTCTAAGCTGTGTGGCATTTTGGTTTACATTGACACTTTTTCCTGGTCTTGCATGCAATGCATCTAGATCCAACCAGTTTGGGTTTTTGTTTTTTTTGTTCCCATCAAATCACTCATGTGGACGGTTTCAAGAAATATTTGCATTCATCTGTATGACTATGAGTATGCTTGCAGGTTGTGGATGCGTTCATTAATGTGTGTGTGGGTGTAATAAGAATAATGTGTGTGTATGTGTGTTTGTTAATCTTGTTAACGATCTCACTTTCTGGGGAGCAGCTGTTCAGTGTCTTTTCTCTAACAGTTGTTAATTCTGGGCCCATGTTTTATTTTGTGTGTGTGTGTGTATACAATGTGTGTATGTGTGTTATTCTAGTATTTACTCCGAATAGATTTTGACGGCTCTCCCGAGTGTATAAGGCAAGGAAAGATATAGGCTTCCTCTTCTATAATAAGTTGAACTTTTCCGAAGTTGAGCATCTCATAAAGAGGCTTTTTAGAATGGCTGAGTTTTTCGACTGGTGGAAAGCTACAATGAAATATTACAAATAGAAAGATACTTCTAATTAACTTAATGCTTCGGGTCAGATAAGTCTTAATTTTGTTAAAAATTAATGAAGTTGAGTCTTGTTTTTTTAACTTGAAGGGCGTGTCCTCTGCAGTGTAGTAAGCACCAAAGACTAATTAAAGTCAGAGGACAATCGGCTCTCGATGGCGTAGAATGAGGTGGACAAGCAAGTCTACCAAATCAGTCAAGGAAGTCAGTGCTGAATGCAGGTTTTATGTTTTAATAACAAATGGCTGAAATTCAGCAAGGAAAAAATATCACATTTACTCCATAAATGTTTGGCTTTGAGTAGTTAACATTTTTTTTTAAAAGAGAAAAAATAGCTCTAGGTCAAATTTGGGAACCAACTTTTCATTTTCAGCAATGGACCCCCGATGTTGACCTCTGTTGTTCTGACCTTTGACCTGGTACTCTCGCATAGAGGATATATTCTGTTGTTGTGGCATGCAAGGATTTCTGTTTCTCTTGTTGATGGCTCTACACCACGGTGATTGTTGCTCACTGTTCTACTACTACTACTACCACTACTACCACCACATGTTTTTTATGGTTCTGTCTTTTACTCTTTCTCTGCGGGACTTGTCCTATTTTCCCGGTGTACCCCCCTGTGTGTACCCATGAGTTTACTCGTGCTTTGCACTTGATCAGTATGGTGGAGCCATCCTCCCTCTTTATTTTGCCAGTATGGTCTGTTTTGTTCTCAAACTTTTCTCAGCAACTATTAACACATGAGATACGGCCCTATCAGAGACAGACATTTACTTTTTGAAGGTCCCGCCTCTTAAACAACCTAATGGTTCTAACTTTTAACAGACAACGAACTGAAGAACTGAAATCTGAATAACGATAATTGAACTTTGCACAATGATAGTTTTCTTGACATCCGAGTCTTATTCTGTGTCTAGTGAGATAGCCTACTTAACTTCATCAATTCTCTCTCTCTCTCTATTTACATATAATATTAAAAAGGGACATAGCACAGAAGTGATGTGAGGCAACTATTTGCACCAAGGGAGATTCCCTCTGGACCCAAAGAAGATGAGTAGGACTGTTTAGACACGAGCTGGGCTGAGCCATTTCTTGGAGATGTTGCCTTACTGTAGAAAGGGTTAGAAGAGGACGTTTCAGGTTAGGCCTGCTAGGTTTGTTTCTGCCGTTTCAAATTGTTTCAGTTGGAAGAAAATTGTAAGCATTTGTCCCTGTGAAAAATACCCCGATAGGCATATATATATATATATGTGTTTGTCTACGAGAAAATGGCACTGAAACCTTTGCTCAATGTGAAGTCCGTGAAACTTTTCAACAAACATGGACATATATGCTTTTAAAGAGATTGCATAATAATATTCTCTTTTTGTTCATGGATGGCTGTATTTTTCAAACAATTGTAGTCTTTCTACACGTACAGGACAAAACTGTTTCTTTCTTTCTTTCCTTTGTTCTCAGATGGGCTTTTACTTTCTGGGGACAGTCGAAATGTTCCCCCCTCTTTCCCCCGTCACTTGTAATGGGAGAGCATGCGATGATTTCTATTTGTTCATTTCTCTGAGCTCTCCGAGTTCTTTCTCCATAGTTGAGGTGGACATATCCGAGTCTGTCTGTTGTTGTTTCTTGTTAGCCTTCAAGTTGTGATACACTTCTGTTTCCTTTCTGTTTCTTGTTGAATACTGTAAAAGAGAAAAACTTTTTGATGAAAAATTATTTCCTGGACTGACGGAGGTCTCAGTTTCTTAAAACAGTGTCACTCCCGGTACTTCGAAGTTAACAAGGTTTACTTTAATTCCTTTTTAAAAAAAAAATCTTTCTATTATGTGTACATCTTTGTTACTTTTATATTTCACCTTGTCGTTCCTTACTTGTTGTTATAAAATAGTTTGCACAGGAGGCATGTAAAAATAAATAATCCCCCACCCCCAACCCTACTCCCCGAATCTTTTTCTGAATGTACTATAAATGATGAATGTTAGTATAAAAGTGTACACTTCGCTCCTCTGGCTGTCTTCTGTTCCTTTCAGTTACTTTTACCTTTTGTTTCCAGGTTGTAAGGCCCTCTCATTGTGATAAAGAGCTTCTACTTTCGCTTTACTTCGGGCAAGGATGAGTTGTTTTGTTAAGAGTTTTATTTTTGTTGACTAAACTTACATCGCTTTACTGTGTAAAAACTTTTTTATTCCGATTCCTTTCTTTGTTTTGTTTTTGTCTCTCGTGGCTTGGAGAACTTTGTAAAAGTAAGATGTTATTCCTAAAGAAAGGTACCGTTGTGTTTTGCTTTCTGATTCATTTTTCTGTCAGATTTTTTCTACTCATTCATGAGACAGTCGCAAGACAGGAAATAACACTTTAAGGCCTACCTTCACGATACGCAACTTATAGGGAAACAAAGTTATCTGTGTCCAGCACCGTGTGTTGGTACAACAGTATGTTGTTTGTCTGGTTGATTGAGTCGCTTTCCTGTCTGTTACATGTGCACTACCGGTTTCACTTTTTTGTTTGTTGTTTCAATGAAATAGCTTAAGCCGTGAAAAGTAGATTTTTAATGACTTTCTGGGACGAAGGATGGGTCTCGAGTGTCTTTGCTGAATGATTTAAGGAATTGATCTGGGGGAGGAAAGTGGTGATTGACTAGTTAACATATTTCAGAACAATGAAGAGTGAAGGAAGGTCTCTCGATAAAAGTATTACAGAAAAAGTACAGTGTAACATGTTTGTAGAGGCTATTCAGAAGTCCATAAAACAGAACAGATGTTTAAACTGTGGACTCATCAAAGTTCAAATGAATAGAAGGAAAGATTGTTGATGAGCTGCGCGTAAGCTTTCTCTTGTCGGGTTTCCAAGTTCTTCGGAGTTCCCTTTTACTTTTACTTTTAGTTGATTTGTTTTTGTTTATTAAAGAGGAAAATGTTCATAAGAATGGGAGAAAGCTTTTTAAATACAGTACGTAAAACTCCCATAACACAAACTTCATGGGAGCAGAGAATTTCTTTATGTGTAGGAGATTTTGTGATATATTTTAAAAGGAAAATTGCACGCAAAATAAAGAGGGTATGAAGTGGGGGGGGGGATAATGTTGAAAATCTTTCGTGTGAACAGGAATTTTATGCCAAATTTCATATCAAACAAAGTGTACAACATGTTACTTGTAAGCAGTGGTTATAACATTGTAAATCAATGTTTCAAACTTCAGTACTGGTGTAGTACAGATTTCAGATGTTGAGAAGTCTGATTATAAGCGATGTTGACGTTTATTATTACAGTGGACGTTAGAGGAGTTATGTGCAAATGTGATGAGTTCTGTGAGTGGAAAGTCTGGTTGTGTGTTCGGGAACCTTCATGAGAGCTCATCTTTATCATCATTGTCGGCAAAATCTCGTTTCATGTAGCTCCTTCTCACACTCGCGTGTTGATCTTTCTAGGGAGACTTCTTTTTTCATGTTTGGTCCATACCACGACAAATGTTTAAAAGCATGTACAGAGAGATAAGTTATATTATCATAGCAAGGTATTACTATTAATAGCGTTCTTTGATGTAGTCCGTTCCCGTGATCATGAAATTATTTTAGTGTATGAAGCATTGTAGTTGTAGTTATAATGACTGTTACTCAGGGATGTATGTGCGTGCCTTTGGCTTTGTCCAGGTCCTCTTGTGCTAAATCACACTTTTTTTCTCATCTCATGACCATCAGTCGTCCTAGGTGTGCGTCTTCATCCAGTTGGGTTGGGGTTTTGCCTCAAAGTTATTTTGTTGAGATTTGATTTCCTGACCAACTGCGAATGTGGTGTATTTGAGATCATAGTTTTATATTTTACCCTTTGCTTGATAATTTCAGAGATAGTAATCACAGATATTTGCGCTATTTATGAATCCTTCATATCTTCGTACTCTGTTCCAAATCACAGAATTTAGACCCTATGATGTTTATTTTGAACCATATTATATACTCTCTTTTCTAAACATGTTCAGACAGTGCTTGACATTTGATTTTTCCACTCCTCATCATTTGTTCCCAGTCAGGTTTAGCGTTATGTAGCTTTGTGCTTGTAAGTAGTTCCTGTCTTTGCACATATTATCTTTGTGTTTTGTCTGTGTCTGTGTGTGTGTTCTTTGTCTTTATCTGTTTGTTATTCATCAATTCAAATAATTGTTGGCCTTTCTTTTTTTCATTTTGAAACACACACATTGGAGACTTAACAGACAAAATAGGGCAAAAAAACATCCGACTTCATGTTAGACATTGGAAGACACATGTATGCTTGTCCCTGCATTCACAGTCACACATACTACTACAACGTGCAGATGCTCAAACATTTTATGCCCTCGGTACCGGTACCATAGATTGTGGGTCTTCTTATTGTGGCGGGAGAAGGTGAGGATTAAAACTCTTGTGACAGGAAGTCAGTTTGATTTTCACTATGTGCTGCCTTTCCCGTGGTATGTTTTCCTAAGGATGCAGAACTTAACGAAAACACTGGAGTCCTTGGGATTCAAAAGCCATGATGAGTGGCATTGCCTTCTCGGATCTTTTGTCCAGAAAATGATGAATGACGGCGGTCACACACGTCAGGAAGTAGTTGAGATGCCACTGGTGGTGGTGAGACCATCGTGAAAAGTTTGTTATTCAAGCCATAGATACAGTAGATGAATGGCCATTGGTGTTGGGAAGAAGGATGATTACCAGAGAAGCTCTCTGCCACATATAAGAAGTCCTAAGGAACTCTCGGAGATATTTTTTTTTTAAAAGGAAAACGGATGTATTTGGTAGAATGGTTTGTGATGGGTGTTCACAAATGTTTTCTCTTTACAGTACTTTTCAGCAAATGTTTACAAATAACTGAGGGTAATATGGAAAAGGTAATTCAGACAAAGGAAACTTTATATTTCATGAAGCTCTTTCTAGATAATTTTTTCTTTCTAAATGAGTCTGCAGAACATGCTGAATTATGATTACATGAATTTGTTACAAGGAATTTGTTACCTTAAAGTGAGGGATGTGGGCAAATATGTGTGTCATCCCGGAGCTATTGTGCTGGCTTACTTGGAAGACATTTAAATACATCTGCATGTTTAGATAGCAACAGTGAAGAATAACCCCAGGCCTGATGTAATAGCTCTGATTGTAGTGGAGAGGATTCTACTTGACAGGAGCGTGCGGATTGTCTGCTCATTGTAAGGCTCGCTCAGATGTCACTTTTCGAAATGATGTGCGGCAGAGTCCTTCACTGAGCAGTCCTAATGAGATGTAGGGAAAGTGGGCCTGGGAGTTGTTCTTTACTCGTGCCGTTTCTAGCATCTGTCAGTGAGAGTCACTTTTGTTTCTCAGAACCGGTAAGAAATTGTTATGTTTTGTTGTTACAGATTCCATTGTGATCTTTTCTTTTTTTTTTTTTCCTTCTTTGGTTGAATGTATCTGTTGACAAACCTTGTTAGTTTGGTCTCTGGCCCCCAGCGGGGAGACAGCTCATGTACATACCGTGGCATTGACATCTGTACAGGACTTCAAGTAAACGTTTCATGTATTCTCTCTGCTACTGTTTTGCATCGTGTACATAATTTCATAGCTTTGCCATTACATTCACAAGACGGAACATTTTGACTGTGTATCATGTGTTATATTTGCTGCTAGGTCATTTTGTAAGACATGCATTTTGTGAACATTTTTATTAGAACTTTATTTGGGATTACTTTTTTTTTTTCATTGTTGTCGGATTTATTTTTCAGAGGGGAGTGGGGGAGAAAAAAGTCTGGTTTGTTGTTGTTGAAAAAAATTCCATCATTGTGACTTCTCCTGCTTTTGACTGTAGTAATTTTTTCAAAGCAATTTTATTTGGCCTGGTGATAATTTTTTCTTCTAGAGCTTTCCATGCCTCTTTTGTTGTCCTTTCCCCTGTCTCTCTCTAAGGTTTTTATCCAGTTCCAATATATGTTTTATAATTATAATCCACTTGAAGCAAAATGAGGCCCAGTAATTTCACATAAAGTTTATATGTGTAGCTTTTAGCAGAACTCGATGTACAAAGAGTTCTGGAGATATTTTAAACTTTAGTAGGGAGGAGGTCAAGAAACAGCTGCTGGAGTGGTGTTCTTCATTATTATAAGTTGAATGAAGTGAAGAGAAAGCTCTGTTGTCGAGGCAGAAGTCAGTAACAATCAGCACAGTGGTCCCCCTGGTTTGTGTCTATGGTTTATTGACCAACTAAAATCTGGCCTCGGGTATGATGTGGCCTCCGTGCCCGGTACATAGCCCCGTACCCTGTTTTGAGTGATGGACTTTGCGTCACTTCCACAAAATGCAGTTGACAGCAGGGTGTATGTGGCCAAAGAGCAAGGGTCTGACTGATGTTGATAAGTGAGCTAGTTGTACAGTACCAGACGTGCTAGAACTGATAATGCGAAAAAGAAATGGTAGAAGTAAAAAGAACTAGTAGCCTCTCGTTTCTTATCCGATGTTTTGTAATGGAGGTAACATCTCCTGTGGTATCCGCATAGACCGCTAGCTCTTGTCAAAATGCCTGGAAGCATGTGCCGAGCAATTTCTTTTTAGATGTTGTTTGGAGAAAAAGTATAGTTTTATACTAGGAAAGGTTCTGATAACATGCACTGTAGTATACTGGTAAGCTGGAATGTAATGCCCTTTCCAGTGGGAACAAGGATAGTAAACAGTTTCAAGTGCAAATTTTGTTTCTGCTGTCCTGTTGCATCAAAAGCAAAGGAAAGGGAGGGACTATATAAAGTGTGTAAGTGTACATGTAGTATGTACATTTTATCTTTCCTTTTTGTCTGAAGACGTGGCTCGTCACTGAGGAAAGTGGCCAAAATGTCAGGTTGTTTTCTTTCGTTCACTCTTCTAGAAAGGTAAGAACATCGCACTGTTGTCATACAGTTACATTTTAGTGTTTGTTTTTGTTTGAGTTTTTTTTTAATGATTTGAGAATCATGATTTGATTTGCTTGATACTGTATTTACTCATGTCCTAGAGACATTTGCCATGTTATTGTTTGAATGATTTCATCATCATCATCATCGTCGTCACAACATTTGTCATCGCAGCATCATTGTCGTTCTACATTGTTTGGCCATTTCACATCATGAGACATTCAGCGAGTGTACTGATGTATTAGGCAGTCAGGCTGCTAGTTTTCTCTCTCTTTCCCTCTTTCTCTCCATCTCTTACTTGGGTTTTTTTGTTGTTGGAGTTTTTAAAAAGTTTTTTTTGTAAACCGACCCCTGTCAAAGTTTTAATGTTTTAGATACATAAACAATAAACATCTATACAAATGTCCTCTTGAGGGATTTGAACAGTTAATACTCAACAGTAACTCTTCCACCCACCACCCACCCAAATCCTGTCACTGAACGGATAAAGTATATCCCATGAGAACTTTGTTCTCTCCTTCTCCCCCCCATCCTTCACTATTTTCTCTCTCCTTCCCCATTCCTCTTCTCGATTTCTCTCAAGTTACTTGCTGTCTCTCTCTCTCTCTCTCTCTCTCTCTCTCTCTCTCTCTCTCTCTCTCTCTCTCTCTCCCTCCCTCCCTCCCTCTCTCTCCCCATTTTTCTCTTCTATCTATATATATGTTATGTCGCGCAGGTACACTCGCTACGTCTGGGTTTTTTTCCGATGATTTTTATTGTGAAGGCAATAAAAGACATTGTATGATATAGAGTGAGTTTCCTCTTGATTTTATTTGTGCTCATTATTTTGTTATTGTTGCATTTTTAGGCAGTAGCAGAAACAATTTTATGTGTCATTTGGAATGGTGACAGAGAACAGGAGAAGTTTTCATTATTCTGTCCATTGTATTTAATGAATGGCACTCATATATATATAGGCCTACTTTACACACTGTATGGAACATCACAGCAACCGCACCAAACCAGCACATATCACTACATATAAAACCTGCACGTATCACTACATATAAAACCTGCATGTATCACTACATATAAAACCTGCACGTATCACTACATATAATGGCACTAAACAGAAGGGTGAGAGCCCAGCTGTTGCTGGATTGATAACAACAATAATATATGTGTCACAACGTGGTGGAATCAGGCGCTCGTCAATTTTTGAGCATATGGA
The DNA here is from genome assembly GCF_000002075.1 of Aplysia californica. Lineage (NCBI taxonomy): Eukaryota > Metazoa > Mollusca > Gastropoda > Aplysiida > Aplysiidae > Aplysia > Aplysia californica. The sequence goes on from NW_004797340.1 coordinate 1,718,935, forward strand.
GTTTTTGGTATCATCTTTAAGCGTGTTTATTTGTCTTGCTTTCGATGAAAAAATTATCCATTTGTGGCGACTGACCTTAAGACCAAATTGTTGAGGTGTGTTGTTGTTATGTGTAGTACGTCGCACTTGAGTTCATGAGTTACAGTTCAGTGAAAGTGTCCAAGCTGTTCGGGTGGAATGTACGAAAGTTATGTCTCGTCCTGCAATGACTTACATGTGTGTGTGTGTGTGTGTGTCTCTTCATGCTACACATTTATCTTTAATAGAAGACGAAATATTTTGGATTGAAGGAAGTAGAGGACACCTGTTTTCAGAGGTAAAAATAAGAGAGAAAATGGCCGCCGAAGTTTGGTGACTTCCAAAACTTGAGAGACCTTAATTAAAAACTGTAAATTTACATCGTTTGTGCCTTTAATCAACATTTTTCAGTAAAGGCCACACAGCAAATTGTTTGTAAATGGACATAAAAGGTGTTGAGTCAAAAATTCAAAATTCGACAAAAATTGTAAATTGGCAGAAAAATGATGTTTTCTTCGATTTCATTATTTTGACGAGCTCCTGATTTCACCACGTTGTGCCACATAGAAATATGTCTTTTCAATGACATGTTGGCAGCACATAATGTAGGAGCCACTTGAGACTCGATTTGTTGCTTTTAGATAACTGGACATGACACCAGATTGCTGGCCAGTCTTACAACTTACGATCTTTAACACTGTACACCCTGGGGTCATTTTTTACCCCAGGGTTGTATTCTTCACATTTTAGAAGTATTCTAGAATGAGGATCTCTTTGAACATTTCAGTATTTTTCAAAAATTAATTTTGACAGACTGCTACGCAAAGCGCACAGATCGGATTAATGAGTAAATCCTCTTTGGAAAGTGGTGGCACAGAGTTCCTCTCGTCGTATGGATATGATAGTAAAACACGACGCAAGGATAGGTTTAATAATTACACACACATTCCTCACAGACCTAAAATATACTACAAATTCAAATATAAATGTTCAGAGTTGAAGCGAACTGCACAGTTTGTGAGCGACATCGGACTGTCTAGCTGCTGTCATCGAGAACGAGGAAGAAATACAAATGTAACAAAGGAAAAAATTTGAGGATTCATTTTGTGTAGCACAAATTTTAATAATCAAGAAGAACGTATTGTAATGACAAGGATAACAATTATAATGTATGGTCGCTTTTAAGCACAAGGGAGCTATCCCGAAAAGTGCTGTTTTTGAGAAAATCTAAGGTAAAGTTTTTGGACCCTTGTACAGTTTCTTTAAAAGACAAGGCGAGTTTTTCTCTGTAACCAAACAAATATACACACCAATGAAACCAAACTTCTCCTACAGGACGGGAAATGCCCATTTTTGGTGTAGATCAAGATTTTCTAGAAACCCCAGAAATCTGGGTTAGCCCGCTTGTCCTTAAAAGTGACCATATATAAAGATTCTTCTTATTATTACTTTGTAAAAGAGGGAAAAAAAGATACTGCCATATGCCATTTTGAAAAGTGACCTGAGACAGTTTAGTTTCAGTAAGAGTTTTATGCCACTTGCAACATAATATGGTCATATTAGTGCCGAAGGTTAGAGGTGTTACAAGACAGTAACAAACACAAAAAAGGAGGGGAGATCAGGATAGACGTTTGACAGGAAAGAAGGAGAAAAACCAAAACAGAGCACCCACCAACCACCCACCGACCTATGACAGTCATTCATATATATATATATATATATATATATATATATATATATATAATATAATATAATAATAGGACTGAACAAACCATATCAAGACAGAACATCTACCAAGGAACAGACAACCTAAACAAATTGTAAGTTCTATACTAGGAAAAACTGAAACAGATTCTGATTGACAAAGAAATTAAAATGTCGGTTAAACTTTAAAACTTTAAACACACTTTGACGAGATTCTATTTTTTTTCTCTTATTTTTTTTTTTCTTTCTATCCTTGACAAGACACACCCTAAAAAGCAGAGATCACACACACACACACTTATATAAATATGTACTTATGAAGGATTTAACATTTTAGTTAGGATTTACGACATTTGCAACACAAATGGGTTATATAAAGTGCTGAAGATTAATGGTGTTACTAAAGAGTAACATTAATGGAAAAAAAGAAAAAGGCATAACGAATGTCGGACATGAAGGAAGGAGCAAACCACACTAGAAGAACACCTGCTTACCACACACAATAAAAGGCTCTGTGACAAAAAGGGGATGTCTACAAATGTAGCAGTTAAAGTGAAAAAAGTTTAATTACTTGAAACACAAAATTATATGCCTGGCATGAAGAAAAAACTGATTCAAATTGTGGACCTACAAAATCATTGGTTTCAGCATATTTTGTGACCAAATAGAATATATACAGTATTTGCAGTATATACAGTATAACATGGGTAGGTCGAATACAGATGACTTGAAATCACTCATCCGTCGAAATGTGTCTGCAGACTGCAGTCCCCTTTTTAAAAATTTCTTCTTTATCTTTGTAAGATATCCCTCAAACTACGGGTTCCTCAAACTACCCAGGCTGGTCCTGACGAATTTGAGCTATCCGTGTTATACTGTATAAAAGTAAAGATAAAAGATCCTACTACATGTATTACTCGTAAAGTAAAGGGGCAGTAGAGGTAACCTACTTTGTCCCAAAGCCTGCATACGTACATAATACGTGTAATGGACTTGAGAGAGCTCATTCAATTTCATCAATAAATAAAATAAATAATGTCCTGTTGGAAGAAGAAATAAGTTGTCACTAAAATGACAATAAATAATATATATATAATGCTACCTAAACCGGAGTTTACATGAGCTGGAATTGATAAGTGACAACTCAGACAATACCGAATGAGCATAAATTATGTTAATAAATATATTTGACTTTTGAGACTGTGATAGTGATATGTGAATAAATAGAGGGCAATTTCCAGATTGAACTCATAATACATAACTTAATCTATATATAGAATTTCCTGTATTTTCCCCTTCAAAACTCACATCATTCCCCTCCTCACCCGAATGTCCAAACTAGCTGATCATCAATTCCCATCAAAAGCCAAAAACCAACTTTTCTGTGATGGGAACCGTAGATGACTGAGTGTTAAAATTGAGTCCCCTCTCAGGACCAGAGCGTCAAACAAGAAGAGATGAACTTCACGTACATGCACCTTCATTGATTGCGGAAGAAAAGCCATAGTGAATAGAAAGTGTTATTATCTCGATGTCATGTTACAAAAAGAGGCGCGAGGGGAAAATCAGCCAAGGCCACAGTCGTATAAAAAAGCACTACTTGGTACATAGCGTGCAACCGACCATTCATGTAATGACATAAAGTGCACATGCATTACCAGAGGCACTCACTCATAATACTCATAAAAGGGAAAGTGTTATATTATCATCTGGTGTCCAGTAGTATTTCACTATTTTTTACTTTCATCACAGGGCTCAGGAACCAAGCCTAACTTGTCAAATTATACACACTTGACTTCATGACTAGATCTATATCATAAATAAGTGCTTATAACAACAGGAAGCACAAAAGTGATTTATGAGAAAAGTTAAGTTATCCCAGGCACTCGTCCTAAACGCAAGCCAAGACCTTACTTTTGCTGAACATAATACACATACAGTCAAACCTCGTTATACCGCCAGCCCCACTTACCGACAGGTTTAGTGAATATACGAAAAGGAATGCCTATATAAAAATAGTATTTTCCCCTTTATACTATACCACCATCTGCAAACGGGGTTGCACAGTCCTTGTAAAGAAACCCTACAATACCACCAGCAAATTGGCTGCCACAGGCACACACTGCACACAGCGCCTCCACCCACTCAGTGGCTACTTGAAAATCTCTGTCCCACACACAGTAGGCCAATGTCTCTGCAAGTCCGACCTGTTTAAAGCATTTTTTGACGATTCGCTCCTGATTATGAAAATATTATTTTTAGGCTTTGGCCAATACGTCAAATAAAAAATGGGAATTAAATTTTAAAGTCACCAGGAGTAACTTCAAAGGAACTGCATCACCTGGGCCTGTCGGTGAAACATTTGGCTTGGGTAGATATCATCTTGATTACCGAAATGCTGGCCGGTCCCGTAAGGCTTTTATATTGTGAGGACTCAAGCCAAGGTATACATAAAAGGTCTGAGGTAGCCTGATGACTGAAGAGTAAAGTAAAGTAAAGTTGTTCCCGCATCCGATCTGGCCTTGTTAGTGAAAACTTCCTGGGCTTTCGGCATATTGTGGTACGCTGGCCAGTCAACTGAAGAGTATTGAGTATAAAAAACTACATGTAGCCTAGCTTCTGATCCGGCAAAAATTTTCAATTGGAATTCACATGAAGTTCAGCTTGCACTGTACATTCAATTGGTTGCCACTCGTTCTTCTCCTGTACATCCTAATCACACAAGACAGATCTAGATAAGTCAAGACCGGCCATAATTTGTTTACCACTAGTCAAGATGGAAATCGGTGCTAACATAATACACCGCCAGCCCCACTACCACAAACTTCATGCTCGTCCCAAGGTAGGCAGTTCAATGGGGTTTGACCATATTGACTATACAAGACGCCCTTTGCTACAATGTGATTGTTGTAACCGAATGCCTGAAGTTTTATCACAATTTACATTAAGCTTTCTCTCATAGTGCATTGCTAATTGCTATTCATATCCAAAAGTACTGGTACATGACATTGATACAATTCATGTTCAAATACATACACATAATGATGTCAGTTAGGCAGGGGTTTAAATAACAGGCATATATATACAAATGTATTGGTAACGCGAGCCGTAGGATAGAATATAGGCACAAAGTTAAAAATGTAGCAGCATGACAAAATGAGTCACTCAGTTTTGAGATATTGGGCAAAACATTGATTTTTCTCAAAATTGTTTGTTTCTGACTCCCCGACTGTAAGTGTTTATAATGTTGGAACGGAAGCAATCAGACTATACTTGTTTCCATCCGCTTATAGTTGGAACAGCTGGAGCAGGTTCTTAATCTCGTACCCAAAGTGTACTATAGTCCAAATGTGACCGGTGATTCATTTTATCATACTGCTTTATAAATAATAAATATATCACGTTATCTGACGGGGAATCACAGCACATAAAATCCACCCCAATAGCACAATAAATAAATATACTGAGAGCATGAGCGCAGTTACAGACAGAAAGCTTCCACGTCTCAGTTTGTTTCATCGCTGGTAACCCAAATCATTTTGAGAACCTGTTTGGCTGTATGGAGACCACTCTAACATGAGCCCCACCCTTTGACATTCCTTTATACTTAGCAGCATTAAAACACCTGGACTAGAATACTGAACAAGATCACAGTGTTTTCCCGCAGAAATAAACATCCTTTACATTAACAATTTTCAGGGTGGTGGTGTGTGGCCACAGAGGTGTAAGACATTCACAATAAATATATAATAATGCTATCAACAGGATCATAATATTCAGAGAAAGCATCCCTCTTCAATTAAAATATTCTGCGTAACATGGCATTTCATTTAGCTTGTATATAAAAGACTGCTGCCTTACCACTGAGCAGAGTGCACTTTCCCCACGGTGATACCATAAAATAAAGTACCGGGTAATTAAATCAATTACCTGCAACCCTTATATATATATATATATATATATATAATAATATATAATATATCAGTATTAACAAAGAAAATATCATAATGGAAAGCTCTGTCTTTTGCTAGATCTAGACATACATGAAGATATTAGAATAGAGGAAGCTCAGGAAGAAAGCAACTTGTAGTAGTTGTAGACTCTGACAGTAAACAACTGCATCTTTCGCATTCACCTCCCAGCAAATCAGCCACACGTGGATCTTCTCAGGGAGGGTTTCTCTATCCTCCTCCGAACTGGGAGTTTTTTTCCCAGGCTTCTAGCTTTTTTTTTTTTTGCAGGTGTTTTAAGCGCTCGTCAACACAATTCAGATAATTTGTGAGGCCGGCTTCGACCCTGTCTGTAAGAACCAACTGGACTGGGAGGGATACAACAATTAACAATTGCTTTACTGCTACACCACAGACACAGGTCTTCTGGATCTGATAGAACCTGCAGCTCAAGGTTGATCAAAGTCAAAGCAAAAGACCTGTCCAAAGTCCAATTCTTCACACCCCACAGCCAAACCTTGGGGTTATACTAGTAATTTATGTAGCTCGAGGCTCATGCTCACAGAGACGTCATGTGGATTTCAGGCTGTTTTCACAATAAAAGGTGAAGTTTCCAGAGTAGGAACAGAAAGGGTCATAAACAAACATGACAAAGCCAAAATCAATGCAAAAAAAGCAATTAAGTTTTACAATTCAATCACAATATCATATTATTATACGTAGAACAGTGCAAAGCACCTGGTATGTGAAAAACACCCAGATAGACCCACATATTAATATATATATATATATATATATATATATATATATATATATATATATATCTCAGCTGCCTCTTCAAACACACCACTGAGCTCGAGCTGGAGCAGCATGCACTCATTCTTATACGGGAGGAAACTGAGAGCACATCCAGCAGAGAACAGCCATACCCGTACCGGTACAAATACAAGGCATATGTGAGGCATTGTGGGGAAATCAGGCGCTCGTCATAATAATGAAATCGAATAAAACTGGAATTTTTCTGTCCCTTTGGCAATTTTTATCAAATTTTTGCTTTTTGACTCAACACCTTTAAGGTCCACTTAAAAACAAATTTCTGAGGGGATTTAATTGAAAAACATTGACTAGAGGACAAAAAAATGTAAATTTTCATTTCCAAACGGCTCTCAAGCTATGGAAGTTACCAAACTTTGGCGGCCATTTTCTCAATAATTTTACCTCTGAAATCAAGTGATTCTTTCTTCTTCAATCGCAAATATTTCGACTTTGATTCAACATATGGATATTTTTTTCACCAAAAGGAAGGCAAATGAACAGGCTTTAAGATGATACCAATAACCCAATATGCCCATAAATTGACGAGCGCCTGATTCCACCACGTCATGACACAGGTATGGGGGAAAAGTGAAAATGGACATAAACAACAGAGGGATAATAAACAAGACCTTTGTCAGGTCAGTATCAGAGCCCTTGAGCCTGCAATTTTTTTTTAAAGTTTATTTTCATTCAAGTAAGTAGACGGAACAAAATGCCATAACTTTTTTTCACTGCCTCTATATATTACAAATATATATGAAACAATCATTTTTAACATGGAAATAAATAAGAAAAAAGAAAGAAATTCTTCAGCAGATAAAAGTATTGCACAAATTATAAAACAGGCTAAGCCTTGCACAGCCCCCCCCCCCCCCCCCCCCTCATTTTTTAGTCCAAATGAAGACCTACATAAGCTTTAAGCATTTCTGGAATGGGGAGCATTGCTATGGCAGAAGGCAAGAGGGTATTGTCAGCTTGTAAGATCTGCTCTCTAATTACAAACTTGCAAATGCTCAGCAAGGATGGAAAAGGAGGAGTGTGGCCTATACCCCACTCCTCAGCCACATGGCGGTTCAATTCGGTGGGTTCTCTTCCTCCACGCCAAACACCGCAGGCTTTGGAGACATTAGGTCGCAACATTGATCTTTTCAGTAATGGTAGATAGGTGCTGATTTGGAACACAAAACTGTCTATGTGTTCCGAGATATCATTACCACATTTACTTAGGAACTGCTCAGATATCAACAGGGTGTTAATCATGGTGACCATCTTCTCCTCCGCGGTTGACAAGCAGTCTGAATCATAATCAAAATAGGAGGCCTGCAGGGAAGCACCTCTGTGCACTAGGAGGTGAACCAGTTCAGCATCGTGGAACATTATTCCCAGGGTAAGTAGAGGATAGCTTCTATAAGCAGAACTAGTACACGTGTTATCAAAAGGCCTTTCTAACAAAGTTTTGAGGTTGAAGGAATCTGGATGAGCATGATCCCCTTTAGCATGGAGAGGTCTCAGACGAGTTATCAGATACTTAAGATAAGGGGCAGAACACTTGTAAAGATCCTTCGGCAAAACTTCACGTGTTCTGCCCTCTGCGAATATCATTGAGAAGTACTCTTTCGTCATTAAGGAATCAAAAAGAGAGCTTGAATTGCTCCACAACAACAAAGTATACAGTGTTAAACTCATTCCTGGATAAAAGTTGAACATAAACTCCAGACTGCCAGTGCACTTGATAATTTCAGCCACAATCACGGAGACAAGGTCATCATCCGTAACTTTCAAGTAGAATCCCAGGCGTAGTAAAGGATACAGACATCTGTTCAGAGTGCAGCCATTGGGCTTCATATTTATCCAGGGCTGCAGCTTCCTATGTTTTTGGACTAAAGCACTCACATAAGACGTCCACACAAACCTGTCTTGTCCCACTTGTTCTTTACAGTTGTCATGGTAACGTGCCAAACACTCCCTGACATCGTGGTAATGGCTCAGCGAGAAACAGCACACTGACCTGTATTTTCGCGGAGGGACCGCTCTACCCCGTAACACTCTGCGCTCCCAGTCCAAGACCCATGTTCTGCAGTTCCATTCCAGATCCAGTGTCGAAAAAACTGATGTTTGTTGCAATTTGTGTCTTGGCTGTTCTTCGAAATTTTGAAAGTTTAATACTTCTGGAACGCCAAGGCGGAGTGGCATCTGAGACCTAGAGGACAAAAAATAAACTTAGCTATTACAGCGAGCGAGAGCGAGAGAGCGAGAGCGAGAGAGCGAGAGAGCGAGAGAGAGCGAGAGAGAGCGAGAGAGAGAGCGAGAGAGAGAGAGAGAGAGAGAGAGAGAGAGAGAGTTAGGAGGCGGGGGGAGGGGGAAGAACTACACATGATTTTGACCTCATAGTCCAATAGTTTATATCCATTTCATTTTTTATTAAGTATAAAAATGTTGCAAAGTAAAATTAGGATGAGAGTTTAAGACAAGAGAAGAGGAGGATTTACTTATGGATAGGAGACGCAATATTGTTATAGTATATCATTTATAACATTTGCAATTGAACAGACCACATCGTTCAAGGTCATGTGCCACCCGCTTAAAGCAGCTCAGAGACCAAGCTATTTTATTAGCTTATCACGCCACTGAGAGATGTAGCAGAAGGATTTAAAGTGCGTGACTCACAAAAGATGAAAGATGACAATAACTTCACTTCACATAATCATTTGTCTAATAAAAAAACAAGCTAGCTAGGGTTTCACCACATGTACTAATCTCATTTGGCATGATTGTGACCTGATTTAAGGAGAAATTTTATTCTAGTCGCAAAGCCCATAAGCAACACTTTCATACTTTCTCTAGCTTCGACACAGAACAAGGAGCACCGATCTATACATTCTTCTATCCTTCATTTTATCGAATCATATATGTGAAGCGTGCTGACAAAATGAGTCACTTCTCAGAATTGAGCCCTATGGAAATCGGTACATCATGCTTATAGATGAAGTTTTTACAATTTATAAGTATGAAATAATAAAACCCATCATGTAATACTTAAATAATATATGGCATCGATAGAAAATCTACAAATTAGTTCCTAGTGTTGATTTTTGGCCAATTTCTCCATTTGTGGATTGCGAGAAGAAACTCATTTTGTCAGCACGCCTCACATGATATAACAGATACCTTTTGTAATGGCAGAGAAAAGAAAACCAATCTGACAGTATAAAAGAAACCACGTGTCAAATGTTAATGGATGTTGACATGAAGCCGTGCCAATAAAACCATAAATTATGAGAGATTTATGATCCCCAAAAATCAACACTTTATACACAAATTCTAAAATCCAGATTAAATTTTATACATATATATATGTATTATATATATGTATGTACCAACATTGGATGTCAACCCGACAGAAAGCAAGTGCACTTTGCCAAATTTGGAGAACATTGAGCTGGCATTATTTCAATGGTTCCAGCATGTAGGTGACACGTCTTATTTCTGATCCTTTTCTGATAACAAAAGCAGACGAAATCGCAAAGAAACTTGGCCTTTACTTTAAATGCGTACACAGGATAGTTGGACTGCTTCAAAAAGAGACACAGGATTATCACTTAAACAGCTGTGTGTGACAAATCTGCAACTGATGGTGAATCCGTTTTACAGCAAATTATTTTCTAACTGCTGTGTGGTACACATTAACTTGATTTTTCTCGTAGATCTTTCAAATTTTTGGGGGGGGGTTTTGCTTGACCAAAGTTATGGTGTTGAACACACAGGGAAATCCCTGCTATGTTTGAGTTATAATCCATTTATGCTGGATCTATTCTAGACGTTATAATACAGTGGATCTTGGATTCAATGAGAACTCGGATTCAATGAAGGGAAATGGATTCCAAGTTTTTTTCTTCTTCTTTAAAATCAATAAAAATGACCCTAACAGTAACAGAGTCAGCTGTGTAATGTAGGGCCTAGCCTCAACCTTATAAAAATACAAATATTCAAAATATTCGGCCTCTATGAGTCTGAGTATTGTATGTGGGTCAATGTTGAAGTACCGTGCCGTAGTGGCATAGTAGTGCAGTCCATGCCGGCTTTAAGCACGGTCATCGGGAGAAAGCTTAAGCGTGCTTAAAGCCGAAGCGTGCTTGAGTGCGAAGTAGACATAATCCAGAGATTTTCATGTAGAAAATTTCCCGTTCTATTTTCCTTTGTTTGTAAGCAGGCCTGTAGCAGTCCTGCAAAAGTGTGCACGTTTTTTTGGTATTTTTTTACTTTCCCTCCCGTCTCACACTCAGCTACCAGTTGTCTATTTTCTACTAAATATTGATGCGCTGAACACGAATATCAACTTCATTTCCGTCGCAAATTAATGGTTTTCGAAATATTTGATTGTTTTTAACCGAGATAGACATGCTTTGGACCAATCGGGGGGTTCCAGGGGGGCCTGCCCCACTGGGGTAAAAGAAAATCTGGGGGGTTACAGGGGGGCATGCCCCCCTGTTTTTACACCCATAATTTGATATTTTACAGTTAGATTTGAAATTGTCTTGAAAATAATTGATTTGCGACAGTTTTAGTGGCTTTATGTGTGATCTGCAGCAAACAGTACAGCAGTTTGACCCCTGAAACAGTGCATCTGTGTGCGGGAGTGAAAGTAAAAATTTACCGGTTTTTTTACCCGCCATGGTAGTTTTTGCTTGTTTGTTTTTGTTTTGTGGTCGAATGGGAAATGAAAACTTAATTTAGACGGCCAGTCACGATACAGCACACTAGGCCTACACACTGCCTGTGCGTACCACTGCCTGCTGTGCCGCATTCATACCACTGCCTAATTCATCCCCCACACAGTCTTTGATCCCACCTCGCACGTGATACACAATCAGGATTAATGGATAGCGAGGGTCAAAGGGGAAATCGAAGCCAGCCTCCCTTTCTCGTCTCCCCGACTCTCTTTGTATTTTTTTGTTGTCTGTGTGTAGCTTTGCCCTAGGCTAGATCCTATGTCCATGTGCGTGGCTGTGTGCATCTCTCTGCCATCCTCTCTGCCCGTGTGAGTGTGTGTCTCCATCATTTGCGTTCTTTGTGTTTCTCTTAACTTAACACACTCCACTGATGGGGTGTAGACTATTTGAACGTCGATGGGTCATCATAAAAGTATTGACTGTCTTGTAAAGAAGCGTGCCTGAAGCCGATTAAGTCCGAAACATGCTTTATGCCGGTGTGCTTAAAGCCAGCACAGACTGTACTGTAGATCTAGTAGCGTAGAGTAAGTAGCAGTAGCCAGCACACATATAATGTAGGCCTATATTATATCATAGTATAGGAGGCCTAGCTACATCTTGATCTAGATATCTAGATCTAGATTCTAGATCTCTATAGATCTATTAGATCTAGATCTAGATTCTAGATCTAGATCTAGATTCTAGTTTTAATAATAGCCTTATAATTCTGTAAACACACAACACAAACTGTGACAGGGAGGGAGTGTGAAGTGAGTCAGACTCAGATAGATCTAATCTAGAATCTAGTTTAGAAGACGAGTGTAAAACAGACATAATTGGACAACAATCGTTTTAGACGTGACACTTACAACATCCTTGTATTGACCGGTACGAATACAACACTCTGAGGCCTGCCGAAAGATTACCAAGTTGAAACCATGATCGAACTTGTCAAGTCTGGCCTCAGTGCGCTGCTGGTCCACACAAAGAGGTGTAGTTGCTTTGTTTGTTGACGTCTGTAAATGATTCAAGTTTTTATTTTCCCGAGTAATCAGAGGAGCGGTATCGTTGGAGATATATAGTGATTGTAATCGAGTAGTGTATTTCTGAATCTGATTTCTCTCTATTGCAAATGCAAATAGGCAAGTGCGGTCAACATTTCGTGGTGCGATTTATTTTCAAATATTTCCTTAATAAAATAATACTAATAAAAAATCCAAGTGGGGTTTCTACTGATTTTTTAATGTTTACAGCTGGGGCAATATAGCTTTTAATAGCATGTCCGTCAGATTTTTTCGGGACATAATTATGCTTATAGAACGCATGTTTTGAGAGACATAAGTGCAAAAATGTGTTCATTATAACAATAATTTATTGTAACAATTTTTGCAAGTAAAAATTGTCTTTGATGAGCTGTGACGTAGGCCATAATATAAATAATTATATTGTTGATAAATTTAAAAATATAGGAGAAGATATTTTTTACTTAAAGCAAATAACCAAACAGCAAAATCTATCATTAAAGTAAAAGCACCATATTCACGATGGTGTAAATCTGAGCCATCATAAAATAATAATACTTTAAGATTTAAGTATATACATGAACATATATCACTAAAATAGTTATCTGTTTATAAAAAGTTATGATGGTATGAATCTGAGACATCATAAAATTATGATATTTAAAACTTTTTGATACCGTCAATTGCTAAAGTAAAGGATAATATTATCCAAGATGAAGTTATTATAGTTTTTAAAAAAAATATGAACAAGAGTTACAAAGTAGCCTACTGAATTCTAGCATTAAAAATGGAAGTAAAAATAGAACCCAAACCATTTCCACTAATTATTACTTCATCAAATAAAACAGATTTTAATATTACTTTTAATTCTTCAAAGTATTATGATTCACCTAGAGAATTAACTCTGCATTATATAGCTACTTATTATGCAATTCCACACCTCATTAATGCAAACATAGATATTAGTTATGTAGATAATGCTGTCAATAGGTCATTAGAAATTAATATTCCTATAGAGCTTATGAAATATCTAATATAAATTAATAATTATATTGTTGATAAATTTAAAAAAATATAGGAGAAGATAGTTTCTCATTAAAAAAACAAACCAAACAGCTCAATCTGTTATTAAAATAAAAGAATAAAAGCCCCATATTCATGATGATGTAAATCTGAGCCATCATAAAAAAATAATACTTTATAAGATTTAAGTAATATACATATATCCTTAAAATAGTTGTCTGTTTATAAAAAGTTATGATGTTATTAATCTGAGACATCATAACATTTTGATACTATAAATTCCGACAACTTATAGATTAAAAGATACAAAATGAAAAGTTGTTATTGTTTTTGGGTTTTTTATCTGTCCCCGTCGTTTTATGCAAGAAAAAAATCTTAAATTATACAAACTGAGCCCAAAATTGTGAAATTATGCGATTCAGTTCATTTTAACAAAGAATGATAAAGGAAAATAATAAGAAATTATGCAAAAAATGATCAAATTTTGCCAAATTATGAGGGGTGCATAAAACCACGGGGACAGTTTTATTAACAAGAGTTACAAAGTACTAAATTTTAGCATTAAAAAAAGAAGTAAAAATAAAACCCAAATCGTCTCAACTCATAATAATTATTACTTCCTCAAATAAAACAGATTTTAATATTAATTTTAATCCTTCAATGTATTATGCTTCACCTAGAGAATTAGCTCTGCATTATATAGCTACTTATAATACAATGCCAAATCTAATTAATGCAAAAATAGATTTAAGATATGTAGATAATGCTTTTAATAGGTCATTAGAAATTAATATTCCTAAAGGAGCTTATGAAATACCGGTATCTAATATACATTAATAATTATTTAGTTGATAAATTAAAAAAATATAGATCTAGGAGAAGATAATTTTTCACTTGAAAAAGATTAAAAACCTTTTCGCACAGTGCGGCTTTTGCCGTGCGCATTCCCTAAGAACGCCATTATTTTATGTGCGCTATTCCCTGGAAACGCGCTATTTTGGGGTGTTTTCAAAGAAATATATCTCAACAGTTTTAAATCGTAGATGTTTGTATTTGATGTTAAAGTAAAGTTCAAATCTTTGTCAACACAAACATAGTTTTTAGGACCACATTCACTTTCTTTGACAAAAGTCGTCAACTGTACAAAAGAGTGTATGAGGCTGAAAAAAAGAAGAAAAGTTTTCAAAACAAATTCTACACCCCGATACACACACTAAACAGTTCAATGGTGTTTCTTCAATGATCTTAGCGCCTGTTCAGACAGGCGTGATCCATGATAACTATAATTCTAATAAAAATCAATAGAAAAATCAACCTGACGAGTGAAAAATGTGCTGTTCTGAGCAGCTTTATGAACAGCTCAATATACTCAAGCTTCGGATGAGTCAGCTGCTTCTTTCGGTTCAGAGTTGAGTTGTACACCTCAAAGCAGCCAGGATAGAGTGCAACTTTGCAGTTTGAGCCCTAGTGATATGTCATTTTCTTTTGGCATTTTCTGTTCACGGCCGACATCCCAGCTCTGTGCACATTTCCTACTGTCAGATTTACCTGACCCGATGATCACATCCACCAGCTAGAGTACCTATTTCTGGACATTTGCCCTCTGTTCCTGCTGGGTGTTTTCTCAAGAATAAGTCTAGATGTTACCAAGTGGTTCCAACACTTCATCAACTTACGCTCGCAGGAAATGCGGGTTCTCGTAGTCTAGAGGTAAGGAGTTCGCCTCTCATTCTACAGGTCCCGGGTTCGAAACCTGACAGTGACGGAAAATGTTGTTCTCTGGAAAAAATTGTATCCTTTCGCCTTCTTTTCTGCTCTCTGATCATGTTCTTGCGTCTGATTTCGTCTCCACTTTCTGCCCTATCCACGCTCTACCCCTTGCCTCTTCCTCTGGACTCTTTCTGCTGCCTTTCTACTGCTTCTCCTTGGCTCCTTCTTATTGCTGTCTTTCAGCTACACCCCTGATCGCAGGGCAGGTAAGATCTAACACTTAGTCTTCTCGGATAAGGACGAAAAAATCCCGTGTGCAGGTTGCGCACGTTAAAGTTCCATTGGTGATCCTAAAATCGATAACAGGAGGCTGCAGACGCTCCCTGGGCAAGGTTCAAAATTAATTCCTACCAAACTGACAATGTCCTGCGCGTCCATGACCTAGTGCATCTGCGAGGGTCGTAAGACATTTATCCCCCCCCCCCCCCCCCCAAAAAAAAGGAAGAAGGAAAAGTATAAAATTGTTCACCTGAATTATCTATGCCGGACATGTTTTGATCAAGTGAATAACGAAAAGGCGTTTCTCCTCTCTTTGAAACCGACCTTACGTTCCTTGAAGTTCCGACATTTGAAAAGTTCAAAGAGAGACAAGGTTCTCTCTCTCTCTCTCTCTCTCTCTCTCTCTCTCTCTCTCTCTCTCTCTCTTTCTTTCTATCTCCAGTACATCCTTGAGTAAAGACAATCCCACAAGGCTTACCCAGACACCCTCGCACACATTGATGAATTCACAGTCATACATTCTTACAGAACAGAACAGCGTGAATAAACGATACTGAGAGAACATAAAAGGTACTGAGAGAAAATAATAATATTTGTATTGGGAACGTTGGAAATTACAGATTGAAGCTGGACTGAAACAAATGCGTTTTAAGTGCTGATTTAAATTTTGATAAAGTGGTGGACTCCCGTAGTTGAGCTGGTAAAGCGTTCCACAAGGAGGGGACATGGTGTGAAAAAGCTCTCCCTCCGAGTCTCTGACTTTTGCTTTGGACAGGTCTTAAAAGTCTTTTCGTCGCCGATCTTAATGGTCGAGATGGTATATATTCGATGACCATGTCACAAAGATATGATGGTGCAATGTTGTTGACGCACTTAAAACAAAGAACAATTATTTTGTACTGAATTCGTGCTTTCACCGGAAGCCAATGTAGTTGAATTAGCATTGGTGTTATATGCTCTTTGAGAGATTTCGTTAAAATTATGCGAGCTGCTTGCTTCTGGAGTCTCTGTAATCTATTTAATGTTTCAGTAGGAAGGTTTCCAAACAAAGAATTTCAGTAGTCTAGACATGAAAGGACAAAAGAAGAGATGAGGGTTTTGATGGAATCAACACGAAGATATGTTGACATTTGTCCTATTCTGCGTAGTTCTAGATAAATTACCTTACATAGATGTTTTATTTGATGGTGCATAGAGAGTTTGCAGTCAAAATAAACGCCTAGATTTTTTGCTTTATCGCTTTACATTAAGAAAAGAACACAGAGAAGCCGTCATGAGAGAAAAGGAGAAAATATTAAAGTTAATCGAGACAAATGGGAGTTTAAAAAAATGAAATTGTGCTATTTGATCTACAACATAGAAATAAAATCTTAGATGCAATTTTGGAAGAATTGTTGCACAACACAAGAGGAACTAAATGATTTTTGACACAATTGTTCACTTGAAGACATGAAAAGAAGTCAAGTAAGATATCAACAGATATTTCTAAATAAAAACATTTAAATTTCAGGGACAAAGAGGCAGCTCTATGAAACACTACGAAATTGTATTATTGAGCGGGGGGGGGGGGGGGGGGGGGGGGGGATAACTAGATTGGTAATTCAGTCTCACTCAAATTGGTCAGCGGACACTTATTGGTTTCAACTGCCTGCTCTGTTTTGTTTTGATGAGTGTTTTACGGTGTTTGCAGCTGCATAAGGCATGATAAGCTCATCATAATATGAGCATGTGGGACGTATTAAACGTGTTTAGTATTTTTGGAATTAATTCTTAGTTTTGCCCGGGTGGCGGCGAAAGCCTACTCGTAAGGATTTTGGATCACCAAAATGGTATTTTTTTTAAATGGTGAAACGGTATAGGTATAACACTGTTAGGTTATATAGGAGGCGAGACCTCTGAGTTTAACGTCGAACTCCGAAAGGAATGAGACATGTGGGAAATTTGTGTAAAGTGCCTTTTTCCAATGATACAACGTCGAAGCGAGCTGAGGCTCGAACCCCCAATTCTGCAATCTCACGATTAGCCTAACCACTAAGCTATCGATACCACATGAACCACCAAGGGATCTTTTAACATGTGCAACTTGCACACGGGGCCCGCTCTAACGTCGACTTTGCATCATCAGTGGCAATCTCCTTACTTAGAGTCCTTTATCTCAATTTTTTTTACACAGAGCCTGTAACGAGCTTTCCAATGGTATTCATCTCTAAATTGTTTTTAATTAATTGTTTTTGCATCTTTGCACATTCGGATGTGTTTTGTTGAACGTGATTAATTTTTAAAAAGCATTGTTACTTACACTTTTGTAACTGTCCTTAAGTACTCAAACTATACAGTTACCATGTAGGCTTATAATGAGCTATCCAGTGGTATTTTTGTCATTTTAATATCTTGTCTAGGTTTGAAAACATTGTTGAACGCTGCTAATTTGTTAAATTGTTGCCTACTTTTGGTCACTGTCTTTAAGTATTAAGTACCCAGTCATGCTACACAGTTACCACTGTTTTTCACATAGAGCTTTCAATTAACTTTACAGTGAAATATTTGAAATCTGTCTAGTCTAAATAGTCGATTTTTAAAATGAATTTTTGAAAAGTCAGATTTTTTGTTGAATGCCTGGGTTAAAAAAAAAATTGTTGCCTACTTTTTTTGTCACTGTCTTTAAGTGCCCAGTCATGCTACTCAGTCACTACTACTCTTTTCACATAGAGGCTGTAATGAGTTTTCCAGTTATATATTTGACATCTGTCTGGCTTAATTGGTTGACTTTTTATGAAATGAGGTGTTTTGTTGAACGGTGCTCATTTTGTAAATTGTTGCTTACTATTTTGTCACTGTCTTTAAGTGCCTAGTCATGCTGCTACACTGTTACTATTACTTTATTCACATAGAGCTTGCAATGAGCTTTCCAGTGGTATATATAATTACTATATTTGACATCTGTCTAGCTTATTTGGTTGATTTAAAAAAATGAATTTTCGAAATGTCACATGTGTTGTTGACCGCTACTAATTGGTTAAATTGTTGCCTACTTTTTGGTGTCTGTCTTAAAGTACCCAGTCATGCTACACAGTTACTACTATTTTTTTTTTCACATAGAGCTTGCAATTAGCTTTCCAATGGTATATTTAACATCTGTCTAGCTTAATTGGTTGCCGTTTTATGATTTATGAAGAAAAGGCCCCACATCTGCAATATCGACATTTTTTCCTTTCCTTTAGGCGTTTTTGACCAGTGTACCCCAAGGATAAGATTATATCTCTCTTGTTTGTAGGTTTTGACCCTTAAGAAAAATTGAGTAAAGCATCTGTGAGTGCATCTTACAGGATTTGCATTTTGAAAGCTATCCAGTTATAAATATTCATGGGAGACATAATTTAACTAAAAATGGTTTATACGATGGAAATGGGCTTTTACTTGGCCCATCTTCTCCTTTTAAATATATCCCTATTCTATGAGCTCTTCAATGAATTATTGGTACTTAAATGGATCCAATAATTAATACAAGTTTAAGCAATTTAGATATTAATCAATTGGTTAAAGATAAAAATTTTAAAGGGTGTTTCATGCGAGATGAATTAAAAATAGAATCATGTGTGTTAAATCTAGATACTTCTCAAAACAAAGGTACTCACTGGACAATGCCCACTCGTCAAGAGAAGTACTCGAGGAAGGCCTACCCCAAGGTTCCTGTCTGAGTTGTACTTTGTTCCTGATCTTCTTTAATGATGTGACGAACGTGCTGAAATCAGAGAAGACTCTCCACGCTGATGATCTTGCTCTCTGGCAGACACATCACAGCACAGTAGTAGGAGCAGGAAAATTAAATGAAGACCTCAAGAGGCTCCACAATTACTGTCAGAAATGGAAGCTCAAAATAAACTGCTTTAAAACAGTATACACCATTTTTACTAAGAGCCATAAAACAGCCAAAGGAAAACTCCAACCGAAGATAGGAAATGAAAATCTCCCCAAAGAAGAACAACCAACGTACCTAGGAGTCAAACTTGACCAAAGTCTAACAATGAAAAGCCAAGTGGAGAGCATAAAGAACAAGGCGAAAAGAAGACTCCAACTTTTAAAGAAACTCGCAAGCAGTTCATGGGGATCAGACAAACAAACCCTGAGAGCTCTGTACCTTGGTTATGTCCGATCTTCCCTGGAATACAGCAATAGCCTACTCACTATATGTAGTACAACTACTTGCAATACCCTTGGCAAGGTCCAAAATAATGCCCTTCGTTTCATAAATGGTGGCATGAGATCTACACCTACTGCCGCTTGTGAAATTCTGTCAAATGTTGAACCCCTGGGAATTCGCAGAGATAAAATAGTTTTGGAGCTCCATGAAAAAAACAAAAGAAAATGCCGTAACCACCCAAACAGGAAATTAGTAGAAACATGGAAACCAAAGAAAAAACTTCAACAAAAATCAGTCATGCATCGCATCACAGAACTAATGGAGAGCCACCATCTGCCACAAAACAGAAGAGAAACCAAAAGAGTCGACCAAAACATTCCTCCCCACATTTCTTTGGAAAAACCAATCATTAAAACACCTCTCAGAGACAATAGCACAAAATCTTCAGACCCAGTGAAGTTGATTCTTGCATCATATCAAACAATCCACGGCTATTCAGATGACTGGATACACGTCTATACAGACGGCTCAGCATTCAAAGGCACAACCAAAGCCGGCTAGAGTCCGTACGAGGTCACGTGACACGGAAACATTTGAGTTTGTAGGCGGCCATTTTTCAGTGGGCCAAAACTTTTGTTTACATGTGAGTGGGCGTGTCTCTGCTCTTACATGTGAGTGGGCGTGTCTCTGCTCTTACATGTGAGTGGGCGTGTCTCTGCTCTTACGTGTTTTATTTGATTCTAACGTTATGTTTTAATCCAAAGCGATTCTCTTAAAAGTGCAAGCATATGAAACCTCTAGATCTAGATCTAGATCTAGTCCCTTTCTGGATTAACGTCTTACTGGGTTCAATCGAGTATACGTTATATATACAGCCGCTTGGAGCTGTGACTAGAATTTAGAAAGCACAGTTGAGTATGAATTATCACATGTACGCAGATAATAAACAGTTGTATAAATCTGTTCCACCACTAGATCTAGATGTTAAAACCTCCCCTGCCACCATGGGTATGTGCATTGATGATGTTAAGAACTGGATGATTGATAATACGCTCCAGCTTAATGAAAATAATACTGAAACTCGTTTATGTAACCCAAAGAAAAGCCAAATCCCATTGATCTAGACGTCGAGATCTAGATGTAGATATCTAGATCTCTAGATCTAGATCATGTTTGTACGATGTGTAAGCGTATGCGTGTGATGTGTGCGTGTGAGTGTGTGTGTGTGTGTGTGTGTGTGTGTGTGTGTGTGTGTGTGTGTGTGTGAATATTGCTCATACATGCATTTATGTAAAGCACATAGAGCTGTGTTCGTGGGCGCTATAGAAATGATCTGCATTATTATTGTTATTATTATTGTTGTTGTTGTTATTATTATTATTATTGTTATTATTATTATTATTGTTGTTGTTGTTATTATTATTGTTATTATTATTATTGTTATTATTATTATTGTTGTTGTTGCTATTATTATTGTTGTTGTTGCTATTATTATTGTTGTTGTTGCTATTATTATTGTTGTTGTTGTTATTATTATTGTTATTATTATTATTGTTATTATTATTGCAGCCTTAGAGACTTTCTTTACAATAAAACGAGACCAGAAAGGATGGTGCAACACTGCTGCATTTATTAGTGTACCAACAGAGCCTCCAAAGGAACCCCTCTTTCATTTCATTGGTAAGAGTAAGAATAAGATTGATAGGAATTTAGACAGATTAGATCTAGATCTAGACCCAGATCTCCGTTTTGAAGAAAATATTCAAAGAGATTAAGAGTCTGGTCTGATCAGTGCCTACCATTCAGTTAATTGATATCAGATGTAACCACTGCAATTTTGCCTCGTCTTTGTGTTTAATTACTTACTTAAACATCACAAAATCCAAGCTAGATCTATTAATCTGAGGTACCAATTTCACTCACTTAACTCACTGACTTAAATAGATCTATATATATCATATTTATATATGTTATATTTATATTATACTAATATATTTACATATATATATAAAACATAGTAATATAACAGCATCATCAATCCTAATTATTTTTATGGGAAAATGATGGATGGGAGTAGCCAAAGATAGGCTTGTGTCTAAAATGTATGAAGTAGTGTATAGGATAGATATCTAAGTTTATTGGTGACAAAGGAAACCATAGCCAGATTGCGTTTGGTGCTGAGCTTGCTATATATGCACAGCATA
>NW_004797340.1:1743413-1745221 GCF_000002075.1 Aplysia californica
GGGGGGTATTTTTTACTTAATGAAAATGCAAAATGTTATAATATAAGTCTTTCTAACATAGATATCGTCAACGGTTTTTGGCACTCTCATGCACCATCAATAAATCTAATCCCCTACTCATTCGTGCAGTCTCTTACTATTAGACAGACCAGTTTCTGACTTCACTTGGTATCATAAGTCTTTTTACATTTCTACTTTCTTTTTCCAACTCACACATTTATGCCATCTAATCTTGTTTTGTGATCTTTCCTCATAAATCTAATATTTGATTTTGATGTTGATATGTCTGATAAACAATAATTGGTGCCTTCCATATTAATATATTATGTAACTAGTGCGTAAACAGAAATCAATCGCTCTTGACATAGATATACATACACTTTATCAGAAATAAATAAAAACTGACTATACAATTAAACAGACATATATTATGACTGACATTTATGCTATTCATTTAACTAGAAATTAATTTCCAATGATATTTCAGTAATGAGAAATTAATCACTGCCTACATTTTATCGTATAAAATCAGAAACAAATAATCAACATTTATACGTAAAGCCGAAAATTAAATGCCACTGGCATATTATTTATTATTATAATGCATAATTAGAATTTATTTGTCGCTGTAATTTATACGCTAGACTCAAACTTGTTTACGGTCAACATTTAATGTGCCTAATTAGATATCAATTGCAACCGATATTTATATGCTTTGCTAGAAATTATTGATTAATTCCAGCATTTAAGACGTGTAACAAAATAATTGCTATCCAAAAATTTATAAGCAACGAGAAATTAATTGCCATAAGCTTTTGATACAATAATATCTAGAGCTATTCAGAATATATTTGTCAAAGATATTTTTACCACTACCAGAAAGCAATTTTTTCAACTTTTAAACAAACAACCCGAAATTAATTCCCACCGCCATGTATACAGGCAACAAGAAATAAATTGTCATCAACATTTTCACTCGAAACGTGAAATAAATTCCCCACTCATTATTAACGTAGTTAAGTTGAAATTCGTTGTCACTCGTAATTTTACGTCTTACCAGGAACCAATCGTCATCAACATTTTTACGCGTAACTAGAAATTAATATCCACCAACAACAAGAATCCAAATACTTCTGACATGATTGACACTACTCTTAACAACATGTGTCTTTGTCCTATAATTCTTACATATTTGACTCTGACCCTGATATACTCAATTTACTATTTTTTCCCATCAACATCGACACATAACCAGAAAGTAACTACACTTTGTCATAAATTAATTTGTTGCCTTCATTTATAAACTTTACTAGAAATTAAAAGCCCTCAGCATTGATACACATAAACTTGCTCAGAAATCAACAGCCAGCTATATAATTTATATATATATAATTTAAACTTTTCATCTGAAATTAATTGCTACCAACATTTGCAATCAGGAATCAATTCTATTTGGATGCCCAGTTATTCTTGTTCAAAAATGCGAAGCCTAAGTACCACGACAAACCCTCGAGTCGGAACTTTCTAGTGTATTTCACGAATTAGGGTTTTGCTCATTTTCTCGGAATCATCTAAATGTGACTTGACCTTGGTGTTGTTCTCAGGTCTTCAATTTTACTTGAATGCGTCATATTTGTCATGCTCTGTCTATCTATTTTTCTATCAAAAACATTGTTGACACCAGTGAGGTTTATTAATCTGTCTTTCTCCCTCTGTTTAAGTACATAATCACGTGCATACAGTACGAACCTGTTTATCTACATCCACGTGCAACCTCGCCCCTAACCTCAATTCCACAACAACCCCCC
>NW_004797340.1:1746079-1747951 GCF_000002075.1 Aplysia californica
TCTCTCTCTCTCTCTCTCTCTCTCTCTCTCCCTCTCCCTCTCCCTCTCCCTCTCTCTTCCTCTCTCTTTCTTTGATGTGAACCCGTCTATGTCTGCTTAGTTGGTTGTAATAGCAAACACATTTTTAGTATTTCTGTATTCATCATCGTCAAGTGCCAGATCTGGGGCAGACATCGGTAATCATTGTTCTCCTTTAATTCCTTTGCTCTTGAAAAAGCAACTTTACTCTGATCTTTCTTCGTTACCCATTTGTTTAGGTTCTCTAAGTGGGTTTCTTTGGGTCTATCCATGCCTCGTTTGCCTTCAGTTTTGCCAGTGAGAGTTAGATGTCCAAAACCTTTATGTCTATTCAAGTGTCCAAAAACTGCCTTTGTCGTGCCCTGGTTATTTTTCGTCCCATGTGGGCTTCGTCAAGTACTACCTCATTTGATTTCTTTTTCTTCCACAATATTTTCAGTATTCTCCGAAGAAACCATGTTTCTGTTTGCTTCTATTTTGTTGTGATTTTTCTATTTTTTCAGGATTGGGCTCGTTTTATTAAAAATGATCTTAGTCAATGCAATTCTTCGTTTTATTCCTGTGGAACAATGGGCATTAGTTGTTATTATATTTAAACTGTGGGACTTGTGTGATCTTTTCGTCTTTGCTTATGAGATTACAAATAGGATTTGCTGCTTTTTTTAGATATACCATGCATTCTGTTTTCTTTACATTCAACAATAACCCTCTACGTTCACTTTGCATTACAACAGTATCTAGAAGCAATAGAAGGTCCTGTTCTGAAATCTGTTATTAAAACTATGTCATCGGCATATATATGATGTTATTAATATTTTTACCATACACTTTGAGACCTGCACATTCTTCTATGTTTATAAGGATTGCTTCACTGTATTTGTTAAAAGGGTCAGGTCAAGTTTGGTGACATAACACACCTTTGTGTCCCTCCTCTTTTAATCTGTTTATAGTCACTGCATTCTCCACTAATGCGTTTTGGTCCCATGACAAGTTGTTTTTTTTGGGCATTCTTAGAGATCTTTTCTTCTTTGTCTAGTTTTTCCAGTACTTTTTTAAAATTGCTCAGCATATCTAACTTTATGGAACCCCTTTGAATAATCTTTTAAGCATAAATACAGATTTTTCTGTGTGTCAGTACATCTTTCCATTAACATTGTTAAGGTGAATATAGCATTTCTGGTGCCCTTGTCAGGAACAAAGCCTAATTGTGTTTTAGGCATATCTGGTCTTAGACTTTTTCTCATCCTTCCCATTAGTACTCACAGCAATATTTTAGTTAAATGACTACTCATGATGCTTATTATTCTATGCATATTCACACCCAGTGGCACCTGGTGTTTTAGGTAAAGCTATAAAAACTGACCTCATTATATCTTCTGGATTCTTACCGCTGTTATACATAGAATTTAAGAGCTTTGTTATTTCAGAGCCCAGTTCTTCATGCGTGATAATCACTTCAACTGGGATTTTTAAAATCCTGTGGCTTTTCCTAGTTTCATTTTTCTAATGGTATCTTGTACTTTTGCTTTCAGGATTGGTGGTCCACTTATTTCTTTCTTTATTTTCGTTTTTGGCCTCTATTATCTTTGAAGGGTTCTTCTATGTATTCTGACCATCTGTTTAAGACATCCCCTTTCTCCATTAAAGTATGTAATTCTTTTGATCTTATGCGCCCTGTATTTGAGCATCCTTTCATCCCATTTACTTCTTTGATTTTGGATTAGCTGTCTTTGTTTTGACTCTTTTCTCTTTGTCGATACTGATCATTTATCTATGTTTTTCCTTCTGCTTGGCTGTATTTGTTCTCTCTCTCTCTCTCTCTCTCTCTCTCTCTCTCTCTCTCTCTCTCTCTCT
>NW_004797340.1:1748191-1749670 GCF_000002075.1 Aplysia californica
ACCCCATTTGCCCCCTCCTCTGGGCTCCTGACTCTTTATGCAGTCTTTTATACTGCTACTCATTGGCTACTGCTGTCTTTCAGCCACACCCTTGATCTTAGGGTAGTTAAGATCTAACACATAGCCTTCACGGATAATTTACAATACGATACAACAGTAACTTAAAAAAATGTTGAGCTCTGTCCAAAAGAAAATCTCTCTAAATATTCATCATATCAATTTAAAAACAGAAATCGCTTCAGCTGACATTTGAATGAATCAAATGATTTTATCTCCCTTAAATTACTTGGCAAAGCATTTCAGATCCTGGGATCTTGATATTCCAATGCCCGTTCACCCACTGTTTTAAGTTGTAATAGGTGGGAAAACTGCCAGTTGGAGTAGTCTGTCTCAACAGATTTGATGAATATGATGGCTCGTTATCATCCAAGCATTTGTGACACAGAGTGGCCATCGTCTACGCAAGTCTTTTCTCAACAGGAAGCAAGTGCAGTGTCCGTAAAAGAAGAGTAGCAGAGTCTCGTTTTCTTTTCTGTAAAACTAAAAGTGCTGCATTGTTTTGGACAGTTTGATGTCATTTCACTTTCGTCAATGTGATATTCCTGATAACAAGGATTTACAGTTGTAAAGTCTTGATAAAACTTAGCTAGTTACTAGTAAAGCAGTGTTGATTAGATTACGTATACATTTTCTCTTATTTCTAAATACATGCAACGGATCAGATGGTTTACCTCAGAGGGCATTGACTAACTGCAATCAAAATACACATGTAGATGCCAAACTTCTTAACTTAAAAAAAAAATGCAATTTCCGCATCACCAATTGTCATGTGAACGTGGTCAACCTCAGTAACAGACTTTGCACTACCTGCCAGATTGGCTTATGTTTTATCTTAATTCAACATCATT
Organism: Aplysia californica; assembly: GCF_000002075.1. Classification (NCBI taxonomy): domain Eukaryota; kingdom Metazoa; phylum Mollusca; class Gastropoda; order Aplysiida; family Aplysiidae; genus Aplysia; species Aplysia californica. Next base: position 1,749,100 of record NW_004797340.1, read on the forward strand.
TTGTTTTTATTCATCTACCACCCAGAGATCTCTCACAAACATTGCATAAGGTAAACAAAGTAGACACACTTTCTCTCTCTCTCTCTCTCTCTCTCTCTCTCCCCCCTCTCTCTCTCTCTGTCTGTCTGTCTCTCTCTCTCTCTGTGTCTCTTTCTCCCTCCCCCCTCTCTGTCTCTCTGTCTGTCTCTCTCTCTCTCTCTCTCTCTCTCTCTCTCTCTGTCTCTATCTCTCCCTGTGTATCTTTCTCCCTATCTCTCTCTCTCTCTCTCTCTCTCTCTCTCTGTCTCTATCTCTCCCTGTGTATCTTTCTCCCTATCTCTCTCTCTCTCTCTCTCTCTCTCTCTCTGTCTCTATCTCTCCCTGTGTCTCTTTCTCCCTATCTCTCTCTCTCTGTCTCTTTCTCTCTCACCCTGTCTCTGTCTCTCCCTCTCTTTGTCTGTCTATCAGTCTGTCTGTCTGTCTCTCTCTCTCCACATCTCTTTTTTTTCTTTTTGTCTTTCTCTCTGTTCTCTCTCCCTCTCTTTTTCTTAGTGCATAGGAGTACTTTATCTACTCTATCTACTCCCCCCCC
>NW_004797340.1:1749770-1751205 GCF_000002075.1 Aplysia californica
TCTCTCTCTCACTCACTCTCTCACTCTCTCTCTCACTCTCTCTCCCTCCCTCCTCTACTCTCCCTTCTACTTTGACATAACAATATATAGGATGTGTTAATCTTTTACCACATCACTTGTAATAGTAACAAAATGTAAACAAATATTCTACTAATGTGGACCCGAACTTAATTTATGTATTTTTTCCCATTAGAACCCACAGATTAATGAGCCGTTCCAAAATTGTTCTTAGGCTAGGGTACTGTGACTGCAACCCTAGATCGAATGTCAGGACGTGTAGCAGCCTGAACGAGCTTTTTACTGCGACATTTTAAAATGGGCCTTCGCCCTTTACACATTACGACTCATTGGGAGTGGTCGTCAAAATTGAATTTTTGCTTGTTAAAATCAGCTTACTGTATCGAAATCGTTGATGACGTTATAATATAATATTACGATTGGCTTTTTTTTTTTCAAAAACAAATCCGTTCTCCTGGGAGCGTTACACTCGTTATGATGATAATGAATTAAATGATAATGCATGTATGACATTTTTACCATTCTTCCAAACATGTAGCTAATCCAATGTTTCCCTTGTTCTTCTCTTCCACAGATCACCCGAGACGTCCCTGACGAGAAGAAGCTGACGGAATGGCGGAGCAACGGACCACACCTTCCATGGTGGGAGCGGAGGAGACCCAGGTGGAGATTGGAACGGTTAGGTTTGTACCTCAGAGGAGGAGGTTTGTAGATGGGGAGGAGTCGCGTAGGAAGAGGAGGAGAGTGAGTGGAGAGTGGCGAGGTGAGGTGGGGTTAGGTGAGGGAGAGGAGGTGATAGTCGTGAGTGATGATGAGGAGGAGGTTGGTGAGAGAGACGAGGTGATAGTGGTGAGTGATGATGAGGAGGTGGAGGAGGTTGGGGAGAGAGAAGAGGTGGTAGTGGTGAGTGACGGAGAGGAGGTGAACAGAGCAGAGAAGGGGATAAGTAAGACGGAGAAGGTGTTTAAGGTAGGGGGAAAGGAGGTAGTGGTGACGATAGAGATGGGTAAGTTTCCGGAGGGGGAGGAGGTGAAGGTAGATGAGGGAGAGGTGGTAGTGGATGTAGAGGTGGTTAAGGGAAAGGGAAACGTAAAGTTAGATCTTGAGGTAGAGGTGGAGAAGGGGACGGCGGGAGGGAGGATGGAGGTGGAGGTGTTGGAGGTTGAGGTGCTAAAGGGAGAGGAGGTGGAGGTGGAGATGCTTTAGGCTTTTAAGGGCCAGAAGGAGGTGGTTAAGGGAGAAAAAGTAGGTTGAGATGGGTTAAGGGCAAGGAGGTGGTAGACGGGGGTTAAGGTTAAGAGCTAGGAGGTGGTAGACGGGGGTTAAGGTTAAGAGCTAGGAGGTGGTAGACGGGGGTTAAGGTTAAGGGCAAGGAGGTGGTAGACGGGGGTTAAGGTTAAGGGCAAGGAGGTGGTAG
>NW_004797340.1:1752376-1817553 GCF_000002075.1 Aplysia californica
GGGGGTGGATGGAGAGTTGAAGGACAGAGGTAACGTTGATTTGTTGAATTTTTTTCTTCTTCTGAATGGGCTAGATTAGTTTTTAATTGCTCGATTTGTTTTGTATTTGACTTCTTGTCGGGTCAAGGGTCAAAGAGGAACTACTTTCTACTTACTTACTTTTACTTTTACTTTTTCATCCTTTGTTGCCGTAAAGCCTCGAGGGGAGATGCAGTTTTCTATGGTAGGCCAGCTCCGCAGCTCTTTCAGTTGTGATGTTATGTTTTCTTAGGGTTTCCTTGACACCCTCGATCCACCTTTTGCGTGGCCTTCCTCTTCCTTTATAGCCTGAGTGCTTGGTGTTGTAGGCTCTCAAGGCTGGCTGGTCAGGTGACATGCGTAACAGGTGGCCAAACCAGTTTATCCCCTGTCTTTCTATGTAACGCAGGCAGGACTCTGCGCCGATAGCTGCTCTTACTTCTTCATTTCTTTGCCTGTCTCGTCATGTGATGTTAAGGGTTTTGCTGAGACATTTCATTTCGCATGCGGCGATTTTGCTTTCATGGGTTTTGCTTAAGGTCCAGGTCTGGCACTGATAACATAATGTTAGTATGAATATATTGAGGTGATAAGCTGGCTCTTTGTGTCCATGGAGATGTTTCGATGAGATAGAAGGGGTGCGAGCTGGTAGGTGACAGCATTGGCTTTTTTAGTTCGCTTTTCTTTTTCTCTGTCTATGGACCTGTTTTCAGAAAAAGTGCTGCCAAAGTATTTAATCTCTTTCACCTGTTTCAGTTGTTTACTATTGACATGGATGTTCATGGGACTATGGTTTCGGCTCACTTTCATAACTTCTGTTTTTGATGTGCTTATTTTCATGTTGAATTTCTCACAGGTGTTGCTGAGTTAGATAGTGTGATTTTGGAGGCTTTGTTGGTCATGATGAATTAGACATTGGTCGTCTGCGAACAGAAATTCATTTAGGCTTTCTGGGCTTTGGTTAGGGTCTTGCGTTATTGTGTCCATATATATATATATATATATTATAACTATGAAGGGAGATAGAAAGCATCCCTGTCGTACTCCAGATCTTACTTTGAACCAGTCTGCATTTCCTTCCTTCGTTCGTACTGAGCTTCTGCTGTTGGTATATAGAGCTCTGACATTATTTAACAATTGTCCTCTGACGCCATACATTTCGAGTGTCTTCCAGAGTTTTGTATGGTTTACTCTGTCAAAAGCCTTCTCCTGGTCTATAAAGACGATGTTGGATTCTTTGTTGTGTTCTATTGTTTTCTCGCATATCAGTCGTAATGCGAATACGGCATCCGTGCATCCTCTTCCCTTTCGGAATCCAAACTGAGCTTTGCTCAGATTTCTCTCTACAATAGGTCTTATGCGCTGCTCTAGTATCTTTGCATACATTTTTCCTGAGTGGCTTAACAATGAAATGCCTCTATAGGTTGTGCAGTCGCGTTTGTTCCCCTTTTTTCCATAAAGGTACCACTATGGCTTTCTGCCAGTCTTCTGGGCATTTTGTTTGTTCCCAGGCTCTGTTGAAAATACGCCTCAGCCACAGTATACCAGTGTTTCCACAAGCTCTTACGGCTTCCGCTGTGATGTCATCTGGTCCTGGGGCTTTGTTCGTGGGGCTGGTCTTGAGTGCATTTTCTATTTCACTGGGAAGTATGGATGGTTCTGTTTGATCTCCATAGGATGGTTGGAACTCTACTTGTTGTCCGTGCCAAGCTTACTCACTTATGTTCAGGTAATTGCCAATCTTGTCTAGCCAGAGTGTACTTTCGTCTCCAGATGTCAGGGAAATGCATCTTGGGATGATTTGACGGGACAGAGTCCAGAGGGGGAAACTGATCTCTGGCTCTTCATACCGTACTATTTGCTTAAGTTTTCCCTGTACCTTATGTGTTCTATTTCATCTTTATGGGATTTTAGTTACCTGACAGGCCTCATATAATATCATCAGTATGTTCTCTATTTGCTTAAGTTTTCCCTCTATCCTACGTTGTTTTGTTTCATATTTATGTGATTTATAGTTACTTGACTGGCCTAAGATAATGTGTGTTCCTTTCGGTTTGGTCTGTCCTCCTAGAGTAGAATAACACCTAACAAACGTCACCGGTAGACGAGACTGAGCGCACACATGTAGGATATTTTTTACTTTGGTGACGACTAAATTAAATTTGGTTGCTCCATTAGGGAGTGGGAATGTGGGAAAATGCCCGCCTCGTGACTCATTTGGAGCAGAGGATGCTAGGATAAAAAAATAAAATTATTCAAATGAACTGACTAACCTTAACAGTCGACTCAGCTTGTGCTGAACTCGTTTGAGTTGATCTTCGATTGATCTCTATTTCTCGTGTCTTGATCTTTTTCTCAGGTTTCTGTTGAGTTGATTATTCTTTCCTTCCCTCTACATCAACTCATCCGTAGAGCATGTTCGTTCAGATTTATGTATAAAAAGTCTTTCCTACTTTCGCTTTGTTTTATAACAACATACTAACTCAATTTGTGGTTTTTGTTCACTTTTACACTAATATATGGCGCCGAGTAGTTCGAAGAAACGGGCATGGGACATTATTCTAGGAAAAAAAAAATTAACATTTTTTTTGTCTCCCAAAGTCCAACCCCTTGGTCCTCGTCCTGGGAGATGGAAACAGAACAACATAGAGAGTTTCTGGGTTTGGGTGAGGTACGGTGTGACGTCATGTCACGTGGGCGTTACGCTAGCCGTGAAGGCCGACCTTGTAACCTTGACATGTTGCTGGCTAATGGGGCTCTGGTGACGCTGTGGCAGGCAGAGAAGCCTCACAGTGGATAAAACTGTTGTTTATAATATATAATAAAACACACACACACACACACACACACACACACACACACACACACACACACACACACACACACACATATATATATATATATATATATATATATATATATATATATATATATATATATATATATATGATTTCAATAGAGCTTACTTTGCAAACAAAACTTCATAAAGTTGCAAATACAATAAAGAGGTACACATATTATAATACATAGGGCCTACTATAGACATGTGTGTACCCTAATCTCCACATGCGAAGGTGAAAAGACTGAAGGAATAATAAATTATGAAGAAATCTATCAGACTCTGAAAGAAGTTAAATCGAATGAAGTACTCATCATAATCAGAGACCTGAAATCTGAAAGTTATAGTAGGAAAGGGACAATACCAAGACTTCACTGGCAATAGGAAAACGAAACGAAAGGGGTGAAAACTCTCTAAACTTTTTTGAGGAGAAAAATGTTATGATAGCAAACACTTTCTGTCATCAACCAGCTAAAAGACAGCATGGAAAAGTCCTGGATATGTCGACAGACACCAACTGAATTAGTAGGCCTACATCATGATAAAAAAGATTCAGATATCACATTAAGCAATATAAAATAAAACACACCTAGGGGCCGACGTAAACTCGGACCACGCCCCCCCCCCCCCCCGCCCCCTCATTTTAAGTTATCTAAAAGTGTAAAAGCTGAAGAATTTGAAGAAAAAGACCGATACAAAAACAAACATGATGCACATTAAAGGAGTTAAATTGAACATAGAAGAAGAAAGAACGGTGTACAAAGTGGAGGTTAAGTTAAAAACAAAAAATACAAAGTTCTCAGAAACGAAGCAATTGAAGTCAACAGAAGAGAAAGTGTCAACGGAAAGATAGACGTTTAATGGGAAAAACTTCAGCGACATCATCAGATATAATGGAGTGGTAACATTGCCAATAAAAGACAACAGTCAAACGAAATAACGAATAATATTTTAAAAAAACAACATTGGTCACTGGGGAAATCGTAGATCTCAATTCTAACTAATGACGGAAAGGAAGCGGGCCTAAATCTTTTATACAAAGACGCAGACAAAGTAACCCAACTGAAGGGCAAAGAGTCCAAGGGAGCTTAGGTTGATGGGAAATGTTTCTGAATAATTTGTGACTTTGCCTACTTTTAAAAATAAAAAACCCCCTCAAATACATGTACTTTCAAACAGAACATCATAAGTAGTTTCGAGTGTTGGTCTTTAATCATACTAACTTTCTTCACCACAGAGACAATCCAAACCAATCAATTTAAAAGATATGAATTATTTTGACAATTAAAAAAAAAGTGAAAATTGGGTGACTTTGCCTTTATACTTGTACAAAACACTATAAAATTACATGTAGATCTACCCTTTCAACGACACTAAAAACAAACATTTATATTCATAATTAGATTAGGGACTCAGCAACAGCATTTTAATATATAATAAAAAGATAATGATAGAATCTTTTTAACATTCAGAAACAAAAATTGCTCTTCATAACAGTTCAACGTTCTCAAACATAAACGCAAACCAGATGACACCACAACTACCGGTACCGGTGAACATTTTGATTTATAATAGAAATTATACTAGATCTAGTAATAATTTTGCCTGTTTTTTTTGACACATAAGACATTGACTCTGTAACAGAATTATAAAAGCCAATAACTTTCAATAAGACTAGTTTTGCACTTGGTCAAAAAGGTTTCGTTTGGCTCTCTTGGGTTGAGGTTGAGGAACCCAATCTTCGTCGCCGTCATCACTAATCTCGGAGAATAACTCAGACTCGGATGCACGATCATCATGATTGGAATCTTCAGTTGAATTTTTATCTTGAGAAGGCCTGCTTTGTTCATGCTGGGAAAATGTAGATGATGAAGTACAATGTACTGGCAATACTGTCTTTGACGGCTACCGGTACTTGAGGAGATGCAGATGCACCGGGAATGGTAACTGATACCAGCTGGAGACACCGGAATCTTTGATCGCCTTCGCTTTTTGCTAGTGTCAATGATTCCATTTGGTGAATACTTATACTTATGAAGGTATTCTATGAGTGTACCAGAGACAGAACTTTGCTTCATGGGGATCTACACATCTTGCTGATGTGATGGAAACTTGGTGGTGATGACAGCTTCTGGGTTGAGTGGGACAATTCCACATGCCCTAAATCCCGAGATTAAATTGACAGACGATCTCATACCAAGTTCTTGAATGAGGTTATTCTGCATTGACGGAAAGACATACTTGTCTAAAGATGTATATAATAATAATAATAAATGACATTTATATAGCGCTCAACCCCGAATTAAGTACACAGGCTCTGAGCGCTTTACAAAGTACAACATACAATGTTGTATCAGTAACACAAAACGTTGCGTTCTGACTAAAGAAAATTATTCCAAATATATTCATCTTATTAATTTAGAAACAGAAACAACTTCAGCTGACATTTGAAAGAATCAAAAGATTTGATCTCTCTCAAAGTACTTGGTAAAGCGTTCCAGATCTTGGGGCCTTGGCACATGTATTCAAATTCCCTTTCACTTTCAGCCATTATTTTAAGTTTCATAGTAATCATAGATGGTAAAATAAATTTCTTTTTGTCAGCCGATGACCTTAAACTGCGAGTTGGAATGTACAGTCTTAACAGAGATTTGATAAAATATGATTGTGTATTATCATTCAAACATTTGTGACATAGGGTGGCCAACTTGTACTACACAATCCTTTTCTCAACAGGAAGCCAATGCAAAGTTCGTAAAAGAGGTTTAGCAGAGTCTCGCTTTCTTTTCCGTAAAACTAAACGTGCAGCATTGTTTTGGACAGTTTGAAGTCTTTTAACTTTCTCCAGTGGTATTCCTGATAACAAGGAGTTGCAATTTAATCGAGTTTTGATAAAATTGAGCCATACTAGTAAAGCAGTATACTTCCTCCAACCGATCATGTTGCGTAGGCCCCTCCCACTGTTGATCAATAGCTACCAATTTTCAGCTGCTGGTGAGGTAAGTGTGTGATCCCTCATAACCCAAAGCCCCGCCCAGAATTCATGCGCAAATTTATCGTAAGTGAGATGAGTGGTCACTGTTTACCCAGTCTGTAACAAAGTTACAATGAACGTCAACATGAAATTGTGACAGAAGCGTCGCTCGTTCTCCGAGTGGTGGCGACCCATGTGTTTGTTTTAACATGGCACTCGGTCTTCCTCGTCTGATACATTTCGTTTTATTGTCACCCTTAAGCAAAATCAGCAACAAAATAAAAATTACAAACAAAATACAAACCACAACCACCACCAACAACAACAATGCGGCTACTTTCGATTGGGACCTCAGATGGGAATGGTTTGTTTTCTTCATCTTGATCAGTCCTGCCAAAGACGGCCACCTGTCTTATACGGCCACTGTTCTCCTTGACAATGGGTGGCCGTCTTACACAGGTTTGACTGTAATTTTGAAATCACAGCTGACTACAGCATGAATGGTCCACAAAGTCTCCATCGCAGAGGTCCATGACAATGTAAATATCTCATGGTCTTCCCATCACGCATAGAAGAAGAGGGGTCCTGCATTCAAAGCTTGTCCTACAATGTATATCCACTATGCTGCCTCTGCTAACAGACCAAGCCCGCTTTGCAGCTACAGTATGACATGTCATGGACAAGATAAGGGATGCAGTGAGGTTTGTTAACCACGGCCAAGTGCCTGTTATCACAGCAGATCAGCCGAATATATGTCACAGCCGAACAGATCCTGTGGCAGTGGTCTAAAGATTATGGCGAAAGTCAATTCGTCATGATGTTTGGAGGACTGCATATTGAGAAGAATGTGCTGCGTTCACTCGGTTCCCTCTTTCAAGACAGTGGATGGACAGGAGCTCTAACTGAGGCCGGGGTAGCTTCTTGATCTGGCTCAGCAGATTCTTTCCTATAAGCTGCAAGTCTCGCCAAACCCACCAATTAACAGCGTGCAGCCCCTACCAGTTCTTGAAATCAGCCTACTCTACATGTAGAAGAATGGGCTGACCCGAAGTTTTGAAGACTGATATGAACATCGCAAAATACAGAACCCACAGTTCTGTTACTGGAACATTGCGCTGACAATGGAGTTAGCTGTTCCGCTATTCATCAGGTCCTTGAGAACTTTCAACTTCAGTCTCTACCGCCAGGCTTTATGTCCGCTTATACCATGTTTATTTGCAAACAACAACGTGAACTAGGCACGGTGGCTTCCTATACACGTGATAGATATATGCTGACTTTGGAGATTTCATGCTGGGAAATTTGTTGTTCACAAATCCAACAGAGATTTCTCAGGAATGGCAGTTGACCAAGCACATGAAAAAGGCAATGTAGTAATCAAGGGTGATGTAGGAGCAGTCAGAATCAGTGAAGATCCATCAGCACTGAGAAGATGGATGGTTGCCGGCCCTGCTGTGTCACAGCTTGTTGCACAGTATGAGGAGGCGTCAGTATTGAGGAATGTCTCAGAGCAGGCGAAACATCAGGAACAGACACCCACCTGCCAGAGAAGATTCCTGGAAATGGTCGAAAGGTTGACAAGCATGCAGGAGGGCATGGGAAATCAAATTCAAGAAGAATCTGGAAATCTGCTTAGTCTGGACACCAACGATATAGCATCCCCTTGTAGTGCTAATAAGATTTTTACCCACCCTTCAACTGGGAATTCAACTTTTGAGGCGCACTTAGAGGAACCAAAGCAAGAAGATACAAGCTCGTTCTATGCACAACAATGAAGGCAAAAATTGACTTCTTTCAGCAATTGCCATTGAAGGATTTCTCAAAAGCCAGCTTTTCTCAAAATTATTCATTTCCTATCAGAACAGAGAATGCGATCTACACGAGTTCTTCCGTCTCGAGTATCAGTCATGTCCAGCATCTCTGAGTCATGGAGGAAGGCTGCATGTCCGCTAGAAGTCATAGTTAGCTGCCATACTGGATGACAAGGTTACACTGCAATCACGATGAAGCTGATACATGTACAACAATCTTCCTACATTGGATACTTTAAAGTTAAAGGGGGGGGGGGGGGTGGCTTCAAAACAGTCATGATAAAAGGCAATGACCTAGACGAAATCTGAAGGGAATCTCCGGGCATGAGCTCACCACAACCCTCACTCCAGAGAGGAGCAGTGGTATTCTGCTCTTCCATGCCTTTACAGGCTGTGATATTGTGTCTGCATTCTGTTGAAAGGGCAAAAGGTCAGCATGGCAGACATGGGATGTGCGTCCTGAAGCTGTTGATGATGCACGACTGGAGATCTTTTCCAGGAAGCACAGATCCTACAAAGCTATTCCGTCCACCAACTTGTACAGCCCTTGTTCAGCACATTATATGTGCTGCATACCAGTCAGCATGCATATATATGGAGCCGGGCTTTGGAGTGTCAGTTTGAAGAGGAAAGTCCTGCAGAAGAGGGCTGGAAACAAGAAGAAGACTGCTGGAGAATCCTATGGTCTGAGCTCCCACCAATTGCTCAGAGTTGCCAGCCGTTTATGAAATGCTAGTGCAAGACGCAGTGTCGTGGACGTAGCAAGTGCTACAAGTTCAGTTTGAGCTGCACAACAATGTGTAGCTGCACCTGCTGAATTGCAGTGATTAATGCTCAGCTGGTCATGATAATGATTTTACATGCAGGTTTACCATACTGTAGGCCTACTTTGCTTAGCTTACTACTTACTAATTTCCATTGTCATGTATTACACAATGTAATCTGTAAAAATCAGCAAAATCAGTGTTTGGTAGCTTTTCATTCATTTAAAAGATTTCCCTTTGTCATATATTCTAATTCTCAGTCGTCAAAAATGTCAGAAACGATTTTGGTATCCTAAAAACCCTTATTATATATTAGGCCTACAACTTACTTGAACCTTTTCATCCTCTGTTGCCGTTAAGCGTCGAGGGGAGATGCAGTTTTCTATGGTAGGCCAGCTCGGAAGCTCTTCCAGTTGTGATGTTATGTTTTCTTAGGGTTTCTTTGACACCCTCGATCCACCTTTTGAGTGGCCTTCTTTTTCTTTATATTATATTTATAGCCTGAATGCTTGGTGTTGTAGGCTCTCGAGGCTGGCTGGTCAGGTGACATGCGTAACAGGTGGCCAAACCATTTTATCCTCTGTCTTTCTATGTAACTTGTACGGTAAAGGCGATACCATAGAGAATGCCGAAACTTAAGCGGCTGAAGATCGACGTGGACAGGCGCCAGTAGGTGTCTGCTTGACGCCACATAGAGGGCGCCTAAAGCCTAGATCTAAATATATAAGAAAAAAATTACACCACAACACAACTGGTATTTTTATGAAACATTTATTTGGGGATAAAAAAACAACTCGAAATTCCTAAAATATTGCTTAAAACGTAATTAGTGATCACCCTAATTTGACGACGCTGATTTAAAAAATGTAAATGTAAATAGTTTCTGTCTACCGTGAAGCACCAGCTCTCAAATGGCCCTTTAAGATTGTCCCCTGTCCAGTTGGGTGACGTCACGCAAACCGCTCAACCCGAGTTGGCGACGGCGAGATGGCAGAGTTCGCGGCCTCAGTGCTTTCTTGTTGCATCTTCATTTTTAATAACAGTGAAAGCAGTTCACAACAAAGGGTGAGCTTAAGAAGAAGTCACGTTTTCACTGTAAAAAACATGGAAATACGACAGGAAAGCACCGAGGACGCGAAGTGACACCGAGACGCCCTTCCCACTTTCTCAGCGTAATAAGAATGTAGTTTGGATTCCGGTAAAGCCGACAACGCCGATCTGAGCTTAAAGCCGCATGCAGTCTGCCAGCTCTATGTGGGGCAAGTTGGAAATCATAAGGGAATTTTTATACCTTTCCGCGCTTCAGTGGCGGTGGGTAGTAATGGGCTCACGGGCTTGAGCCCCGCAACTCTTCCCAACGCAAAAGAAAATAACGAAATAAGCAATTGAAACCGTTATGACCGCACGCAATGAACACAGAGCTAGGCCTTCTCAGAGAAGGCCTAGACACAGAGTGATCAACTTTTTGGCTTGCTCGTATATCCAATCACTGTTGCCACCGCTTACAACTATAGTAACCTAACAGCCAATCAAATGTCTTTAGGGCTCAGCAAAGATGAGCCGGTTCCCACAGACCCTCGTTAATGAAACTCTTCTTGTAAAAAGGTAGAAGACTTGAAAAAACTAACTAACACTGCACAGAGGGCTCACGCTGTCCTAGCCCTGACAATGGGGTGAACGTTTACGAAACACTTTCCCCCAGTAACACAGTTACCTACGCTCCCATTGGACCTTTGTTAGGTGCTGTCTACTTTCCTCGACTACACGGCCTAATCCAGCTCATGGAGTGCTGTGTATACATGTTTGTTGTGTGTGCCGCTGAGATTTAACAGTTATTAATCATATCAAACCACTTTTGAGGCAACGTTTTCATCAGATGAAAAATAATTAGAGAAGTTTGGAGGTGAAGCATCAAGAAGAATTTAACGTAGAACAAAGAGAAGGAAGACAAAGGTGACTCTTCTCGTTTGAATGGTTCTCAAAATGCCGTGGCTCGCCGTGAGTATGGAAAAATCACCACTGTTTTGTTCTTATTGTTTGCTATTTGGTGGTAAAGAAGTGAACGTAACCTAAGCCCCACCCAAATTTTGGTCCACCCACCGCCACTGCGGCGCTTACTGAGTCAGTTTCCGAAATCGGCGTTCACTATCTTTTCGCCCTGCAGAACTCAGTGCCGACAGCTGCTCTTACTTCTTCATTTCTCTGCCTGTCTCGTCTTGTGATGTGAAGAGTTTTGCAGAGACATTTCATTTCGCATGCGGCGATTTTGCTTCCATGGGTTTTGCTTTTACGGTCCAAGTCTGGCACTGATAACATAATGTTGGTATGAATATTGAGGTGATAAGCTGTCTCTTTGTGTCCATGGAGATGTTTGGGTGAGATAGGAGGGGTGCGAGCTGGTAGGTGACAGCGTTGGCTTTTTGGGTTCGCATTTCTATTTCTCTGTCTATGGACCCGTTTTCAGAAAAAAAAGCTGCCAAGATACATGTATTTAAACGCCTTCACCAGTTTCAGTTGTTTAATGTTGACATGGATGTTCAGGGGACAATATATGTTTTCAGCTCACTTTCATAACTTCTGTCTTTGATGTGCTTATTTTCATGTTGAATTTCTCACAGGTGTTGTTGAGTTCGGTAGTGTGATTTTGGAGGCTTTGTTGGTCATGATGAATAAGACATTGGCCGTCTGCGAACAGAAATTCATTTAGGCTTTCTGGGCTTTGGTTTGCGTCTTGCGTTAATGTGTCCATATTATAACTATGAGGGATAGAACGCATCCCTGTCGTACTCCAGATCTTACGAAGAACCAGTCTGTATTGCCTTCCTTCGTTCGTACTGAGCTTCTGTTGTTGGTATATAAAGCTCTGATATTATCTAACATTTGTCCTCTGACGTCATACTTTTCGAGTGTCTTCCAGAGTTTTGCATGGTTTACTCTGTCAAAAGCCTTCTCCTAGTCTATAAAGACGATGTTGGATTCTTTGTTTTGTTTGATTGTTTTCTCGCATTATAGACCTATATATATCTGTCGTAATGCAAATACGGCATACGGCGAATACAACACAATAAGGTCATTATATAAGTACCGTAGATTAGAGGTGTTACAAGAGAGTAACAAACACAAAATAGAAGGAGGGGAGATAAAGATGATAGCTGTTCGATAGAAAAGAAGGAGCAAACAGCACCAGAGCACCCGCCAACCACCCACACAAATTTATTTAACCACATCTTTTTGGTCAGACCTGCACTCTTACATTATGAATGCTTAAACATTTTTTAGGAAACATTCTACGGCACTTGCAATATAAATAGGTCCTATAATAAGTGCTAAAGATAAAAAACGTTACTAGAGAGAAACATATTACCTGTCCCCGTAGAATATGCAAATTTAGAAGGCCAAATTATGTACAAAAAAGCAAAATTATGCAAAAATTATGCAAGTTACCGTAACACCATTCGCGAGGTGTTTTGCACTTTTTCAATACGAAGTTTCATGATTTCATGTTTTATGTACAGGAAAATTGAAAACAGAACATATATCAGTATCAGTAATTTGTTGTGTATTTGGAAAAGAAAACAATACACATCAGTAAAAAATAAAATAAATTATATAATCTCTGTAACTTTCAGCTGTAGATCTAGATATCTATAGAGGAAAGAAAAATGTAAAAAAAAAAAAAAAAAAGGACATCTGGACCTCTGATGCTGATATATTACTAAAACCAGGGACACCTGTCAAACATGAAACATCAGCAGACATGAGAACAACAACTTTTGATGGATTGAAAAATTGAACATGCTCAAGGAACAAAATCACAACCCATAACCAAGATCTTCTAACAAGGGAAATAACCAACTTTTCACTTAAATGAGACTTATATGGTGATTACGTCCCTTTAGTCACATGGCGAGGCATTAATTAAAATTAAATGTTTTGAGAAAAAAAAAAAGGGAAAAAACCATGAAAAAACGCGGATAATCCAAAATTATGCAAATGTTGCAGAATTACGCGACAAAACGCGGCCGCACAATCGTATATAATCCTATGGGGACAGTACTACAAAGGAAAGAAGGAGAACAGGAAAGCAAGATGAGTTTTTCATAGGATAGAAGAAGGAACAAACCACAACAGAACACTGGCCAACCACCCACCATTACGAGTGCCCCATCCACTGAGAATTCTCCAGCATAAATTCAAAAGGAGCACACAGAGAGACTACAAGTGTCACTAAGTACAGTAGCTAGACACTGGCAAAGAGCTAGTGGCATTCTCCAACAACTGGCCATTTCCTTTATTTTTATGGTATTGGTATACATGATAGCCTACAAACAACGAAAGTAAAATATTTTTTTAAAAGTTTTAGTAGAGGTTTTACAGCGCTCACAACTGCATAAGGTCATATGAGCGCCAGAAGATTAGAATTAGAGGGGTTACAAGAGAGTAACAAACATAAAAAAGAAGAAGGGGAGATAAGGACGATAGATGTTTGATAGGAAAGAAGAAGCAAAACTACACCAGAGCACCCGCCAACCACCCACGTAAAATAATTGTCATTCATCCAAATAATATAGAATCATGATTGTAGTGCTGTCTGTAAATTACCCTACGTCTAAAAAGCCCACCAAAAAAAAAAAAAAAAAAAAAAAAAAAGCAATCAGAAAAACAGATCAATGAATACATGCAGTTTCCGGAACACTTTAAGATTCAACAACTTGTACATTTTGCTCTCATTGGAAAAATAAATGGCAAAGAGGGAAGGGGTACAGTAAAACAGAGCAACTTATGAGGATTAATCTGAAAAGATGGTGATTAGTGGAAAAGAACAATATATAATAACACCCATGTATTCGTAACACATTATAAATAGAAAGCTAAAGATAGAGCGTTGTTTTCATACTTGACACCGCGTCACTTCCTGGCAATGGACACAACCCAGTCGGTGGCAATTGACGCTACCATTCAAGTAACGGTTAAGCAAGGCATAAATGTATAAGTACATTGTAATTGAAGACAACAGGAGAGAAACTGGTGATGTCTAAAATGTTTTTTTTCTTCAAATTCCCGGTGTGCAACAAAATGATGGATGACATAGATCTAATGGTGTATATATATATGATACAAACAGTGAACGTAAAATACTTGCCAACTTACTGGAGTGAATTTAAAATAATTCATCCAAATAATATAATATAGATCTCTTTCTCTCTGTCTATATATATGTATATCAGGAACCGGTATAGATCTTTGCAAAACAACAAATTAAACAAAGTGTAAAATATAAATATATATATAAAAAAGCGAGTTGCATATTTCACATTCATCATATTTTCTCCTATGATTCTGAGAGCTCATTTCCAACCTGTTCACAGATGTAGGACAAAGACGATGACAAGACATTCAACTGAGAATGGTGTCAGCTGAAGACCGTTTCAATACTTTATTTTATTTTACTTTACTTTTCCGATCCAGTGGACACTTGAGTTCTAGCCCTTCGGTCTGTATATGAGACCGTTCCAATAAAAATATGAGGTCAATCCTAAAACCAGAAAACTAAAAGCATCTCACTGACAAACAAAATCATAGCCTTTAACCCTATCTGTACGTCGTGTTTTACTATCGTATCAATACGACGTGGGGAACTCTGTGCTACCACACTTTACAAAGAGAAAATTTACTCGTTAATCCTATCCATACGCTTTGCATAGTAGTCTGTCAAAATGATTTTTTGAGAAATACTGAAAGTTTCAAAGAGATCTTCGCACTGGAAGTATTCTAATATAAAATGTGACGAATACAACCCTGGGGTACAAAATGACCCCAGGGCGTACAGATTGGGTTACAGGAGCTATATGTTGACATCCCTTTTACTTCTCTAGAGCTGTGAATGCTGCAGGAGTTAGTGACAATAAACTAGAAATTAGCTGCAGAAACGTGGTTTCTAAGGCGACTGGGCAATTTAATGGAAAGAGAACTAACTAGCATCTGCGTTTGTCGCGCCGCGACCTGCGAATCCCGGTCGCGGTTTTTGGCATTTTTTGGTACGATTTTTGAATTTTTCAACAACAAAGCTACTTCATAACATATTAGACACGTACAGGTATTTCATACGTTTTAAGATGTTCATGTGTATCTATTTTCAGGCGGAGAATATAAATACATTACATTACATACTGTATTTTATATTGCTGTCCATCTTTTATTTTTCCATTTTTAGTCTTTGTTGTGTTTTAATTTGTTGGTGTGTTAATTAAAAAAAAAAATTGTTGATTTGTTTTTCTTTTTTTTTTGGTGTTTATACAGCATAATGTCACTTAATTTAATGAAGTTCCTGCCCTTTTAAAAATATAAAAGTGTTATGTTAGAGCGTGTCTCCACCAAAACCGAATACTGACATTGGCATGCCTCAATTGAGTCTGATTCCACATGTAATGTCCTGTAGGCCTACTTTTTCTTGAATTACACACGTTTAGGGTTAAAACAGCCATTCTTTGGATAGGTGGACACGCGCCTTAATTTGTTAATTCTTGTGGTTATTTATCCGCGCTGTTCTAATTTTGATTTAATTCTATTGTGAAACCTTTATTTTTTCACGTTTTTACACTCTGTGTGACTACAAATGATATTCTGGACGCTTAAAACAGAGCAAAAGAAATTCGTCTGCTTTAGATTGTTACCTCTATCAACATATTGCTATAATATACGTCGTCACAGAGAGTTGAAAGCTTGAAAATTAAAGGCAACCTTTTTGGCAACTTTTGTCATTTTTTGTGGCAACTTTTGGCAACTTTTGGACAAAAAAATTGCAACAAACGCAGATGCTAGAACTAAAAGGAAAAGAATCAGGCAGTGCTGTCTGTAACTTACTCTAAGTCTAAAAAGCTCACTAAAACTAAACCTAAAAAAACCCAATCAGGAACAGATCAATGAATACATGCAGTTTCCGGAACACTTTAACATTCAACAACTTGTACATTTTGCTCTCATTGGAAAAATAAATGGCCAAGAGGGAAGGGGTACAGTAAAACAGAGCAACTTATGAGGATTAATCTGAAAAGATGGTGATTAGTGGAAAAGAACAATATAATAATATAATCATTTTGAGAGTGTCCAAGCAAAAATGGATGACAAACCATGGGCCAGCGACAATGCAGGTGGCTCTTCATTATTAATATTATTCAATATGACATGTGGCCCCAATTTAGGGCCAGGGTTATATTTGAAGCCCAAATAAGGTCAAGGCTGGGTTTAGTCATTTGGCCTATACATAGCCCAAATAAGGTCAGGGGGGGGGGGTGGTATTTGGGCTATATGTAGCCTAAATGAAGTCACCTAAAAGCAAAATATATCCAACGTTGCAAACAATTTCACAAACAGAAGTTTAGTTGGGAGCTCAGAGATTGCGAAAGCAATACCATGAAAAAAGTTGAAGGAAAATTTACAATTGACAGAATTTGCTATACACACCGTATTCAACTTTCAAGTAACAGTAACAGCTAAGCAAGGTATAAATACATTGATATATTGTCTATGTATTTTTGTATAAGTACATTGTAATTGTAAGACAACAGGAGAGAAACTGGTGATGTCCAAATGGTAGTTTTTTTGTTTTTTTTCAAATTCCCAGTAAGCAACAAAATGATGACATAATGATAATGGCAAAAACAATTTTTTAAAAAAAGAACCTACAATAACCGATACATGAATACATTGCAAAAGTAGAAAACAAAACATTTCTAAAATTTCTACACAAGAAAGAAATAGGATCTAATTTTTCAGTTAGAATGTGGAAAGTGTTCACGGCCTAGCAGACACTTGTTACTTTGTGAACAAAACAAAAGCGTTTTAAAGACCCCATCGACACAAATTTGGATCATTTAGGAGGCAGGCTTCAGGCTCTGCTGTCAGCACCAACCAGGGCTGAGAGGGGTACTCAATAAAAATTCTCCCTCTTGGTAATCGAACCCGAGTCTCCTATGTGTGACAGCGAAGCGTCTAACCGCTACACCACAGACGCCAGTTCTCAAGAGACAGCCCGCTGTAAAGTTTAACAAGGTGTGTTGAAGAGATTTTTCTTCCTATGCCTTTAGAAATCGGAATTCCTTTTCAAAAGAAAAGCGTATTATAACATCAGAGATAGAGAATAAGAAAAGGCTAAAGGTGTGAGTGTGTGTGTGTGTGTGTGTGTGTGTGTGTGTGTGTGTGTGTGTGTGTGTGTGTGTGTGTGTGTGTGTGTGTGTGAAATGTTTTCACCTCAAATTTTGAGCTTTGTAGGGAAAAGACGATATATAAATCCCCAATATTATCAGACCATCATTATTAGTAGAAAGAAATATGACATCACCAGTTTTTCTCTTATACTGATAGTCTTAATAATAAAAACGTATCACCGAAAAGATTGCATATAGAATGTAAATACATTGTGCAAAACACTCTTCCAAGACGGGCTGGGGGAGAGGTGGAAAGCGTAGCCTGTCTGTTTAAAAGATTGAGCATGGGTCATCCTAAAACTGACCAGTGATCACCACAATGGAATGTATCAGTACAACAGAATGTTTCAAGAGGAATAGCTTGCACACTGTGAAAGTGAGTGGCCCTTCTCTCTCCTGTTAGTTTAGTTATATAGTTTAATAAAGACAATTACACACTAAAAGGAGTTGAAACTCATGCTTCCACAAAATGCAGAGGTGGAGTCTGAATACAAGTTCAAAAAGATATAAAAACATAATTTATTTAAATATTACTTAGTCTGCACAATCATAATCAACACAGGATAAGTCTTACAGTACAGACATTTTGTTCCTGTCATTATATTAATGTATTTACAGTTTACAAAGAGGTAATTCTACTGGTGCTGTCATCACACTTACCACAGAAACAGAAAAATGAAGAAATCAAAATTGCGTTGCAAATCATTTACCATATGTTTTTATGTGGCCCTGTGTATATAAGGCCCCATCAATTGTACACCTTGCCGTAAAAGAATTATCTGAACTCTATGGTTGAATAATGTCGGCAAGTTGAATAAATATGAGCAGGTTAGTCAAAACCTTTAGCAACACGAAAAAATGAGTCAAATGCCCCTTTTGAGAATAAAATTCCACGGGAATAGAATAAATTATTAAATGTTCTTTCAAGCCCTACAAGCGGGTTAAAAACAGTTCCAATGTTATGGTAAAAAACCCCCACACAATTGTGAGAAAGTAGAGACTTTTGCTCAATATCTGTAAACAGCTGACTGCGAAAAGCGACTCATTTTGTTGCATTGCTATACATGACGACAATGAGCAGATTTTAGTTGACTGTATGACATAATAGTCTACAAGCAGAATAGAGTACTCTGGGCACTGGAAGGTTACAGTGTTAAAAGGTTTTAAAAAAGAGCATTGGAGTATATTTGTTTATGTCAAAAAAAGGAGACATGCAAATAAAAGAAAAGCCATTCCTGTAAATGAAGTCATGGTGCATTACAGCTTTTAATGACATTTCATTCCAGGTAGAGTACCCATCACGAAAGCAAGCTGTAGTCACGAGTCTCGGTTCCATCCTCTGCTGTTATACCGATGGCTCGAAACATAGTTCAGGAGAAACCACAAGTAGAAGAAGAAGGCACGACTAACTTCAGATTCAAACAGGAGAAACCACAAGTAGAAGAAGAAGGAACAACTTACTTCAGATTCAAACACCAAACTAAAGTCAAACTCGAGCGTGTTATTACAAATCAAAGAAAGAAGGCAGCACAGAGGCAGATTCAGTCACCACACATCTGGATAGAAGAACTGGGACTGGAAAGAAATGACTTTACTGATTCAGCCCGCAGATAATTTTGACTCTGTAGGCAAATAATTTGTGACCGCTTCGTGACCTCATGGGTGGTCTCACAGAAGAATTAATACATACATATCTAAATCTGATAAAACCCTATGTGTGGTATGTAGAAATGTTCAGAGTTCAGAATACAAAATAATATTCAATGACAATGAAATCAGAAAAAGGGCTGAAATGTAAGTGGTCAGGAAAAAAAGACGAGAGGAAAGAGATGCAAAGAAAAGGGAGCAATAGATGAGAACACAAGAGACAGTCAGCCGCTGTGAGTGGCGCTTCGGGCAAGATCCCCCTGGCCTAGATAATACTGAAGTCTGACTCCTCACATCCAGCCAACACTGATTGTGCCTGCAATTTTTTGCCGACATTAAACACATAAAAAAATGATATACTGCTTTTCTTTGAAATTCTAGAGGGTAATAAGTATAATATTTTTCAGAGACTATTCGCTACCTCCGAATTACAAAGTTCAACCTGACATTTCGGGTTATTTTGAGTTACTAAGCCCATGAGGGAAACCAATGTTCTGTTTGCTCTATCCAAATCGTAAGATTATCCGGAGTCGTTAACCAGATATTCAAAGAATTGCATTATTAAAAGCTTGGATATGTTAGGAAACTTAAAATGTGAAAAGTCAAATTTCTTAAAACTAAGTAGGCTACGGAGCAGACAGAACTTTGTAACTCTAAGGTAGTGAGAATTGGCTAGATTGTGATGGAAGTATGTGACGGAGTCACAGATGGCTGGCGCCTTGAGAGGGAAATATACCCAGCAGCAATAAAAAACTTTCCACTTTGTTTTTTGTAACTGCGCCCTTGTTCGCGCGAGTTAGAGAGCGAAATTTTGTATCTTTTTCTTGAACAAAAATTTAACCACGTGGTCACGCGACCCACATGCAAATTAACATGTTTTATGATATAAGTTCCGCCAAAATTATGAAATTGTCTAAAGTGTGTTTAGATCAACACATTAGGGATTTTAAAACCGACAAAACAAGTTACATACACAGTCCAGCAGGTTTTTGTTGTCTTATATTGCTGCACAAGATGCCAAGGTTAAACCCCGACGAGCACTGTTGGGCATTTTGAATACCCCTAGTTGTACTATCGGCCCGTAGCGTGGCATGGAGGCTTCATTGCTCCCATCAACATCCTGAAAGATTGGTCCCAAGTCACTGGAGTAACACCTGACAGACACAGACCAGGCAGACCATAGGTCTATACTGCCCAGGAAAACAGACAGATACTACTCTAGCATCTCTGAGGTCGCTTTCTCACAACGACCAGCTCTACAGACACTGGAAGAGTTATTAGGGAAAGAAGGATACAACGGCATTCAAACACATTCGAACATCGAACAAGGCGGCCCTATAATGGCCATCGTTTGTCATTTTTCCAAGAATTACGCTTGAAATGACTGGGCAAATCGTCACATTCGTCTGGGATGGAGTTCTCTTCTCGGAGAGTTTGGAGACATAAAGGAGAGAAAGAGAGACTAGCAGACTGCTGTGTGCATTAAATAGACAGAAGGGGTGGTGGCAGTGTGATGGTGTGGGGTTGAATATATTCCAACCACAGAACCTAGCCACACATTTTAAATACTATGGTCAACACCAAAGAGTACCAGAATGTTCTCCGGACTTACTCTGCTCCCTTCTTTCAAACCCATATATATGCACACATTCCAGCATGACAATGTGCGCCCACATGTTGCCCGTGTAAAGATGCAGTATCTATAAAAAGCAGCAAAATGTGAATGTTTAGCTATGGCCAGCCTACTCACCACACACGTCAACCTTTGGGCCCAAAAAAGACATAAACACTGTACAATGACTGGGACAAGGCTGGAAGAGTGGAATGGACTACCACAACAACTAATCTTAAAAAACAACTCCCTCGATCAATGCTAATGTGCAGAACATGCCAAGCTTTATCAGTGCATGGGGCGACAATACTTGTTACTGACAGGAAATTTTGAAAGTAAAGGGTAGGCCTACATGTATCAGTTTGTGCTTAAGATTGTGCTACCATATGAGACATGATCAAGAAACAAAAGGTGACACACTTCTTGACATACTTTGAAATATGTCTAGTGTCAGTTTTTGTTTTTTTGTTTTATATGTTGAATAATAAGCACAATACAGGCTTCTCTTAAAGTGGAAAGTTTCTATTGCCGGTGAGTATATAATATACTATATGCAATGGGCCTGAAGGAGCAAAAACCTGTGCCGAAAATGTACGCAACTGGGTTTGAAGAGGCTAGCACCCAGTGTGGGGCTCTAAAATGTTCACCACAATCACTTTGTGAGATGCTACCAAGCACAAATTCCCTTCAAAGAGAAGGACAATGGTCAGATGTTGACACTGTTGCGGTCATCGACCATCGACATGAGGATCTCCGTGTTTCTTGACAACATCTTCGTCGACCGCTAAACATACCTGGACCCAGGTGGAGCAAAACTTGGCCCTGGGAAACGAAAAAAACCCTCCAATAATTGTCCAAGTCTCTCATGGATGCTGTTTTACTCTGTGTTGTTAGTCTCGTTTCAATGTTTTTCTGTATGGTGTTAGTCTCAGTGTCTCATCCATGTCCTCCTATTTCTTCTAGTTACAGGGTTTGGTTGGCTAGAGCATCATCACACAATTATTACATTTTCACTCAGAGGACAGGCAGGAGGGTCTAGGGGGAAACTTCTCAGAAAGCTAAATACAGTATAACACGGACAGGTCGAACACAGAAGACTTGAAATCCCGCATCCGGCGAACTGTGCCTGCGGTCCCGTTTTTTTCTTCTTCATCTTTGTAAGTAAATAATGCAAAGCTCGAACACAAACACAGAATAGTTGAACTATTTACACAGCCGTAGAGGTCTAAAGTTAGTGCCCTTTGAGGTGCCCTTGAGGCGAAATAATATTATAATAATAATTTTTTATCTTTAAACGAAAAAAGGCAAGGTCGATAAAATACCACCTTCCCCCTCCACAGAAGCTGCTAGCTATGCAATTTTTAGCGCGCTGCTCGACACCCATGCCTAGGCCCCAGGCACAAGGACTCTCAGAATCTTTGCTAGGCAGGCCTAGCTGGCTTGTGCGGAGCGGGCGAGAGGAAGGGTCGTGCATCTCATAATCTATTGTTTTGCCGAAGTAGCAATCTTTGCTGCTTCCCTCGATTCTCTGACACAGCCGATGCCATAACACTGTTCACGTATCCCTCGAACTACCGAGGCCAGTCCCGACGAATATGAACTACCTGTGTTATACTGTAATACACTATGGAAACCTGAGAAAGGCTCAATATTTGATACAATTCCCCCCCCCCCCCCCCCTCCCCGAAAAAGGTGTCTAAAAGCCCCCACAGAAGAAAGTTTCAATGTATGTGCTTGTTGAAGAAGGATCATCATCACCATTGTAGGTAGCAGGGAATAAAAAAAAGGGTTTGAGATTTAGTAGATTTTTCAAATTTAATATAAGTTCAACGTTTCGCCCTGTAAAGGGCTTCCTCAGGAATACGATACAAAAAAATAATGGAACATTTATTGACTACAAGCTATAGCAACAAAAGTGCGCGCATACACGTCATGATGTCAAAATGTGCGATAAAAACAGATCGGAAAGACCACAGAAAATTGAAGGCTATGGCAAAAAGTATTATGAATATAAAATAGTACTTACATCAAATCATAGTATATATAACCATTAATGTTAATGTAAGGGTAATTAATAGTGCTAGTAGTAGTAGCGAAGCAGTAGCAACAGCAGCAGTAGTAGTAGTGGAAGTCGCAGTAGTAATAGCAGTAGCAGAAGTAGTTGTAGTAGTAGTAGTAGTAGTGGAAGTCGCAGTAGTAATAGTAGTAGTAGCAGCAGCAGCAGCAGTAGTACTAGTAGCAGTAGCAGAAGTTGCAGTAGTAGTGGCATATATTATCTACATAAGGAAAGGAATTAGTAAAACTTTGAATTCCACACAGGTAGAAAACTTATGTCCGCTCGAAACGAGCTCAAAGGCAAGGTAGAAAAGTACAAGTTAACTCATCCGTATTTCTTCCACCCCACTGTAAAGACCAATCTTCACCGCATCTGTCTACATTGGACAGAGATGGGCAAATAATCATAAATATCACAGTAACTAGGGTAGAAATACCATGTGTAGTTGTATAGTAACATAGTCTTTCAAAATAGTGTGATAAGTACCCTACGTGGTAAATTTTAGGTCTCTCAAATGTGGCTCGTCGATGTTAAGACCACTGAGGATTTGGTGAGAACCCAAGTTCCAAATCCACATTGATTCTCTTTGATTTAGATTTTCTTTTGTAGGATTACGAACTATTTCAATGCCCTGAAGCTGCAGGTTGGAGGCTCCATTGTGACCAGGACTGTTGAAATGTTGGCCAACTGGTGTGCATGAGTTTTTCTGTAGTAGTAGAATCATCATCATCATCATCATCATCATCATCAGCCTTTCTCATCCCAGACCAATGTGTAGGCAAACAAGAATAAGAGTCAGCATATTCCTCTGTGCTAGGAAAAGTTTCAAGCTCTGCTGTGACAGTGGAAGACACTCCCCTGGAAGAAGTGGATTCCTTTACCTACCTTGCAAGTGTCATCAATGGTAAAGGTGGAACTGAGGCAGATGTTAAAGCAAGAACCGCCAAGGCAAGGTCAGCATTCAATCTATTATCAAAAGTCTGGAAAGTAAGCAACATCTCACTGCGCACCAAGATTCAAATCTTTAACTCCAACATCAAGTCTGTGCTCCTCTACGGCAGCGAAATTTGTAAGACAACAAAGACAGTACTGAATAAAGTCAAAGTCCAGACTTTCATCAACAGATATGTATGAGGAGTATTCTAAGAATTAAGTGGCTGGATAGAATAAGAAATGCAGAGCTGTGGCAAAGGACAGGACAGGACAAAAGGATATAGAAGTAGAAATAGGACTAAGAAAGTGGCGATGGATGGGACACACCTTAAGAAAGCCCAGCGGAAACATCACAAGACAGTCACTGCAGTGCAACCCACAAGGAGCACGAGGCAGGGGTAGGCCACGGGAAACATGGAGGAGAGGCGTGGAAAGGGACATGAGAGAGATGAAGCTCACTTGGAACGAGCTTGGAAGGATGGCTCAGGACAGAGATAAATGGAAGGAGCTTGTATGTGGCCTATATCCTGCCAGGGGTGAAAGGCATTGATGATGATGATGATATTCCTCTGTCCTGGGCAATTTTTTCCATCTCTGTCCAGCGGTACCCCATCTCCTTTAGGTCGAAATATAAGTTCCTCCTCTGGGTACAGTACTCTTAGGCCTTCCTTTCTTTCTCCTTGCTTGTAGATTCCACTTTAAGGTTGAAGAAGGGTATCTGCCCAAAAATTCAATGTAATTTTCTTGTGTTGAGGCATTTACACAATCTCCCAGAAAGCTGAGAAAGTTTAGGTACATCCAGAGTTTTTCATGGCAATAATTTATTGTAAAGTCCTTAAAGCCCACCTTTTGGTATGATATAATAAGTGTGCAATGTAAGTACTGTAAGAGCAAACTATTACTATTATTCAATCAGAATATTCTTTGAGTACTGGCTGAGTGAGTGAAAACTATTACATTATATACAGACTTCAACATGATAAGTTAAGGACCACTTGCAAACACTCTGAGTGGTCTTCTTGGGTCGACCTGCGTTCTTGGACCGATCCAGTGGCTTGATGGCGCTGACTCAAGCAGACAATGACAGAGTGTGACACTGCAAGCCTTCTGGCAACTTCTCGGGCTCCAACTGCATCCTGCAGCCATGCCATAGCTTTGATACATGTACAATCAAAGTCTCTCAGCTTTCGTCTTGGTGGCATGTTGATGCGATACTGGATTTTGCGCAAACGGCGGCTCATGTCATATTGCCACCAAAGTGAGCACAGTTTGAGACCGTACGTCCGTTTATGACGTGCACAAGAAATTTACACTGAGGAATGTCCATGGGGTCGTATACAAGTCTATAAATAACAACAAATTTAGCTAAAATTCCCCGAGGATTTCCGTGCTGCACGTGGGGGTTTTGCCCCTTTAGGAAGCTTTACAGTACGCATTGTTAACCCATTAACACTTTCAGAGCAAAAAAAATTAAATCATTCCTTGCTGTCCTTTATTCTAAATTTTAAAAAATCAGGTCTGTCTGTCAAGGTGGTTCTTAACTTATGTTGAAGTCTGTACATCTGTGGACGGAAATGCTACACTCTTGTGAAAGGGGACGTCAATCCATCTTTCTACTGAGGCATACAGTAACAGTATTAGAAAATATTTGTACAGGAGAAGGAGTTTCACTTTATGACCTAATTTTACTAGTTTAGTCAGGCTTTACACAGTGTAAAACCTGTGTAAAACATCTACCTGTCTAAGACAACCACTTTTTTCCTAACTAAAACAATAAGAGATCATCTTATGCAATTTTGACAGCGCAAGGTGAGCCAGTCTTTAGAGATGGTCAAAATCAAAAGGGTAGCAGTAAAGACAGTAAAGTATAACACCCCCCCCTCCCCACCCCACAGAGAGCTGTTTTCTGTTCCTGAGAGACATAACTGCGACCTCACTGTGACCCCTTTCATAAAAAAACCCCAACAACATAAGAATGTAGGAGCTTTTACGCCACCATCGACACAATTTAGATCGTTTAGGAGGTGGGTTTCCTGCCCTGCCTGTCAGGGCCAACCTGGGCCGAGAGAGAAACAACATCCCAACAGAAAGAGCGAGATATTCGATATAAATTATTCCCCACTTCAGAAATAGAACTTGAGTCTCCTGTGCGACACAGCAAAGTGCCCAACTACTACACCACAGACGCCGGTAATGTGACCCCCCTCCAACCCTAGATGCTGTGCGTTACGTCAAGCAGTTCAAAATGGGTGGTAATCTATAAATAGGTTACTTTTACTGTCAACAATGCGTCTAAATAAGAAAGACAGACAGACAGACAGTTACAAAAGAGAGACAGAACAGAAAGTAAAGCATATCAGTGGCGCCTACCAACCACCCACAACAAGAACACAATG
Source organism: Aplysia californica (assembly GCF_000002075.1). Lineage (NCBI taxonomy): Eukaryota > Metazoa > Mollusca > Gastropoda > Aplysiida > Aplysiidae > Aplysia > Aplysia californica. Next base: position 1,777,634 of record NW_004797340.1, read on the forward strand.
ACGTTCACATACCTGATGGTAATGAATCTGACAAAGGGCCTCCGGGCATGTAAGGGGAATAAGAAGGTGGAGGAACATCAGAGTTACTGTCCCTGTAACAAACACAAATATCAGTAACTAAAAATAATAGATATTAATAATTTAAAAAAACATTTGTACAGTGTGTTATAGACTCATTCACAAATAAACTCTATGCATGCACTTTACATTCTATATTATTACCCCAGCAGATCTGAGAGTACTCAGAAACATTCTCGTCTTCCCAGGAAGCTTACAATGAAAGCAGCTGAATAAGCTCCTTTCTTGTCTCCAGTCTTGTTCTGTCATCAACTTTCATTTCCACTTAGAAGAACTAGCAGTCCGTGTGCAAGTTGCGCATGTTAAAGATCCCCTGGTGGTTTAAAATCGATAAGAGTAAGCTTCGTCTGCCACGCGGGCAAAATTTAAAAAATTCCTACCCACTGACAATGTTTGGTGTGTTCCGTGTGCTCAAATGACCTTATGCAGTTGCGAGCAGTGTAAAACACTAAGAAAAAAAAAAAGAAAAAAAAGAAGAACCAGCAGTTGACTATGCTGAGATCTAACAGGGCAACATTCTTTAAAAAATTGTTTTAGTAAGTCTTTCTCAGCACTTGCAACATAATAAGGTCATATAAGAGCTGAAGATTACAGGCGTTACAGGAGAGTAACAAACACAAAAAAGGAGAAGGCGAGATAAGAACGATAGATATTTGATAGGAAAGAAGGAGCGAACCACACCAGAGCACCCACCAACCACCCACGACCCTGACTCAAACAGGCAACAGGTGCGGGTGGTAGAGAAACCCGTCTCCTTTATTAACGGAAGGGAAAGCACAGGGGGCCTGATTAGTACTCATCATCATCATCATCCAGTGCCAGATCTGCGACAGACATCGGCGATTTTGCTTCTCCATTCATTCCTTAGCTCGGATGCTCTTAAAGAAGCTGTTTCCCTGATCTTTCCCCGCTACTCATTTGTTTAGGTTCCCTGAGTTGGTTGCTTTGGGCCTACCCCTGCCTTGTTTGCCTTCAATTTTGCCAGTGAGAGTTAGATGTTCAAGACCTTTATGTCTATTCAGGTGTCCCAAAAACTGCATTTGTCATTTTCAGACTGTTTTTAACTCATTCGCTACGTACTATTTTCGGCTTGTGGACGAATTATTTTTCGGGAGGGTGAAAGAGATGATGACTAGTGGGTAGTTAAAAGGTCTTTGGGGCCACAAATTCAAATAAATATCAACGTATTATATACCAATATTTTCAGTATGGTTTGTAGAATACATCTGTAATGTTTATTTATGTATTTTTCAACTTCGGTTCCTGTAACTAACGATTATGCAACACAATTTTGATTGGATACGGATAAAATTTGAAAATAAAAAATTAATAATCTTTGGTGAAACTCAAAAAATATGTTTGCACCTAGTCAAATGATACCTCAAAATAACCATAAATGAATATAGAACTGGAAAATACTGAAAAGTTTGCAGTTATTTACGTACATTCCATAATATTTGTACATTTTGAACATAACATCCGATATTTAAAAAAAAAAAAAAATTTTTATAATCTTGAAAAACGATCACAAACAGAAAAAAACCCACTCGTATCTTACATGGAATTATTCAGAATTGCATTTGGAATAAACTTATACATGTCTTGAGTGGCACTCTTTGTGTAATTTCATCAAAAATGAGTGATTTGGGGGGAGAAAAAAATATTTTGACAATTTAGATCTAGACCTAGATCTAGCACTAAAAATATTGATTTCTCAATAACAGTGCATTGGCAATATGAGTTCAATCGTATCAATATTATAAAAAAAAGTCCTACATTTCTGTAGTGGGCAAAATAATGATAGATTTTGTTGTGTAAAATTACTAAGACTGGTGTCTGGGCTATAATTTTGGCATCGCGATAAAACAAAGTCGAATAAACTACGAAATCGCGTTTCAAAACTGAATCTAAATTTCCGATTTTCAGTGGAAATGCTTGATCCAGAAGTTAACATTATATTATGACCTTTATTTTAACATGGATATGTGGATTGGAATAGAATCTAAGGTAAAATTGAAGATCGGTTCTCGAGCCGCCGGGGACGGCTTAGCGTACTGACGGCACTTTAGCCGCGCCGCCCCCCACGGCTCGGCGTAGCGAATGAGTCAACAGTCACCGTTCCCCGTGGGCTTCATCAAGCACTACCTCATTTGATTTCTTTTCCTTCCATGATATTCTCAGCAGTCTTCTAAGAAGCTACATTTCTGTTTTTTTTCACTGTCTTTAGTGATTGTCCGGCATTCACAGCCATATAGAAGGGTTGACCATACATAGAATTTCAGAACTTTCATTTTGGTAGTCACTGAGATGTTTCTGTTTTTCAGGATTGGGCTCATTTTATTGAAACTAGCCTTTGCCATTGCAATCCCTGATTAGTACAACAAGCCGTATATCAACATGTTGGCACCCGCCAGCCACCCACTAGCGGGGGAACGCAAAAAGAAAGAAAAGAAGAAGAGATAACATCCTGGGAATACAGAGAGACACGTCCAGTTCTACTTATCTGTATGTACCCATTTATGTACTTTGTTAACCAGCGAAATACATTGTGTATATTATTTCATTTTGTATGTGCTCATTTCGTAACGATGTCTAAATGTGCACATGTGATAAGTAAGGAGGTGTGTGTGTGTGTGTGAGCGCTCGTGCGCACACGCGTGTGTGTGTATGGCTTGCATGTGTGCGCATGTAATGTGTGCGCGAGAATGCATGAGTATGTGTGTGTGGGTGTGTTGGGGTGTGTATGTGTGTGCGTGAATATTGTTCGCACATGCATTTATATGAAACACCTAGAGCTGTGTTCACATGGGAGTGGGCCCTATAGAAATGATCTACATTATTACCATTATTATTATTATTATTGTTATCATTATTACCTGTCTCGTTCCAGGACTTGGTTGTACGACGGCGGTGGCGCGTCAATCTCAGTGGTCGGAACAGGTACGGCTGGCGGAGCGCTCGGTACAATGGGCATCATTTGCTCTGTGTCCGCGACAGTCGTTTCTGATGGATTCTGGCCATTTCTGGCAGGACAAAAGGACAAAAATCAGAGAACACTTTCTTTTGTTTGTTTGAGTAAAGAGAAGTACATCGACACAATAATGGTAATTTAGTGCTGGGAAAAAGTAAGACAGACAGTCAGAAACAGGAGAGGGGAAAGTAAAGAAGTAGAACCTACCAGTGGCCCTCCAACCACCCACACACTTTCTTTGTCCCTTCGTCCGTTTATCTACTTCTAACTTCCTGAAGTCAATGTCTCCTACAGATAAAGCAGAAAATTAGGCAAAATTCTATATATGCCAGGAGCAGGGTCCAGGAACAGTGTTTCTTTGAAGATTCAAGGGGCAGAGCCTCCTCAGAAATTCCAATTTGTGCTTTTAGAGAGTTGAAAGCGGCATTTGGGAGTCTGTTTGAAGAGACTGACAACAACCCATAAAGCTGTTGTGCCGGTGAGCCACTGGCAGCTGCTCGGGCACGTTTCTTTACGATGACTTCGATGTCAAATTACATTTCAGCAATTGTCGAAAACAGGTCTCTTTCACAGGGATTTCATTCATTAGATGAAGAACTCTCAAAATAGGTTCACTTGTTTTGATTGTAACGACCAATTTAGGACGCATATGTCACTTTAAGATTTCGTATCAAAAGAGGGCCTTGGCATAGTGGGTTTACCTCCCCTCCAAGGTAAAGAGTTAACCCCTTCACTGCCAGGTCCGAGAATTGAGTGATAGAGCAAGTCTTTAAACAAAACGCATTCCTGCTGCGTTAAAAAAAATCTTAGTTTATAGGGATAAAATCAATTCGTTGTCGGGTTGTCGGCTACTTTTTCGTTTGATTTTTGTACTTGGTATCGTTGTTCTCTCGCCACAGACGGGCATGTGTGTGTGGGGGGGGGGGGGGGGGGGGGGGGGGGGGGGCAAGGGGGAGAGTTTGGGCAATGGTGGGAGGTGTGTAGGGGTTGAGGAATGGAAGGAGGGTTGGATGGGTTGTTGGTGGGGGGAGAGGGATGAGGAGAGACGGATGGGTGGAAGACAAGATGGGGTACATATACGTGGTATATGAAACAGGAATTCGCTTACTCGTATAGCCCAACCAGAGAGATCAATTCGGGCCAGGTAAAGAAAGGGTTAAAGCCTTTCAGATCCCGCTTATGTAGCATACAAATTCAAAACTACATAAATTCTGCTTCATCTGACTCCGACATATTAAAAATACATCTGCTTTAAGAGCCGCCCAAACTACGATCACTCAAAGCACAAAGAGTCAGGGATATTTCCCTCATACTTTCTTGTTCCCCAAAGCTCAATCACGTATATTTTTCTCACAGGTTGCTGGCTATCTCAAACCCAGTTTATTATTTTTACCATTATCTATCCAATTGTCTCTAAAAATAATCTACATATCATCTAACATTTAAAAAAAACAACCCCAAAACAGTACAGAAATCTTCTACTTTTAAATGTCGGAAAAAAATGACACACACACAATCACATTTTTATCTGTCCCGTCAGTTACCAAAACTAAACACATCACAGAATTTGTATAAAGAACATTTTTGTCCAATGGCTGAACTTAATATGATTCTTAATATCTCCTACAAATGTTCTGGTTCATTTAAAGTTGAAATAAATTAACTGATATTGATTTACAGTAAAAGAAAGTATAGTCCAAATGTCCCGTCATGTGTAGTTTCCCTGGAATAGCCTTGTCCCTAAAATTTGGAACTCCTTGCCCCAGAGAAACAACAAATCAGTGACTGCTCAAAACTCATTGTTTAAGTCTTAGCTGTAGTGTGTTAGTAGGTGCTGATATATCTTGTTTTCAATGTTGCCCTTACTTGTATATAACCAATGTGTGGTTGAGAAAAATGTTCTTTCTATGGTTGGCGCTGATTTTCTTTTTAGCGTAAACCATTTTTTTTTCTTGCGTGAAGAAAGTATTATGCTCGGTGATCATGTTATTGATGTAAAGTGCTCAGAGTTTATACTTGTATGGGATAGAGGATTATAAAAATGCAATCTGCTACTATTATTATTATCATAATTATTATTATTATCATTATAATTATTATCATTAACATTGTTATTATTATCGTTATCACTATTATTTTATTATTATTATTATCATTATGATATTACATAATAATTTTGTTATTATTATTATAATTACAATCATTATCGTATTATACAATTATTGTTGTTATTACTAATTATTATTATAATTATAATAGTGATTACTATTATCGTTATAATATATCAGTGTTATTTTCATTATTTTTACTCACGAGTTGGAAAGGCCAGAAAACTGGATGCCAACCGCAGGGTCATTACGTGTTCTGCCCGCCACCTCGCCACCAGCACATCTCTGCCGTTTCCGCTTCACCACACAGAAGCCAATTACTGCGACAACCACAGCGGCTATCAGCAAACACACCACCACTGAGACTACTACAGAAACATTTGAATTTCCGTTGGAAGATAGTTTGCTCCCTGGACTTTCTGAAATGAAATAGAGATGGAGTGAATGTGACATTATGCAGGGGGGAAGGAGGGAAGGAGGGAGGGGGAGGGGGAGAGGGAGAGGGAGAGGGAGAAGGAGAGAGAGAGTGAGAGAGTGAGAGAGAGTGTAAATGTGAGATAAAGTGAGAGAGAGAGAGAGAGAGAGAGAGGGGGGGGGGGAGGGAGGGTGAGAGAAGAGAAAGATATCATCATTACTTCAGTCAATTTATCAATTAAGTAAGAGCGGTATGCTTGTTTTTGTGTGTGTGTGTGTGTGTGTGTGTGTGTGTGTGTGTGTGTGTGCGCGCGTGCGTGTGTGTGTGTGAATGTGTCTGTGAGTGAGCTTAACCAGAGCATACAAGTGTCTCATCATTGTCAATATTACTGTTGTTTTTCTTGTTTGTTTGGAAATAACAAGTTTTGCTTTTCACTGAAGACTTCAAGAAACTGATGGTAAAAAAACCCACATTTTTAATGTACAATTTTTACATCCTCACCGACACAATTTAGTTCACTAAAGAGGCAGGCTTCAACTCCACCTGTCAGAGCCAGCTAGGGCTGAGGGCATAAGTTTAGTAAGGATTTTGTTTGTTTTAGTAGAGGTTTTATGGTGCTTGCAACTGCATAAGGTCATATGAGCACCAAGGGGTGGATGTCAACAGAGAGGTCCTTACTGGGAATCAGACTTACTCTGCTCACCTCTCTAACTTCAACAGCACAAATTTGCTTAGACTATCAAGGCACCCCGGAAATAGCGGGTCACAAGAGTGTGACAAACATACAAAAGCAGTAGAGGAAAATGACGGTAGTAAGGATTAGGAAAGAAAAAGCAGCAGTTCCCTGTTGCAGTTCAGGCACAGTTATGAGCATGAAATTGATGAATCAGCCCATTTACAATTACAATTCTATTGTGCAAAACAATATGGTTAATACCCCCCCTTTAGGAATGGCCTAAAGATACTTCAGTCAGTAGCACCGCCCTGGGGGGTAGTAAGGGTTTACGGCGCTTGCAACTGCATACGGTACACGGCGTCATTTTTCGCCTGATTCTGTTACCTTTAGTTACCGTGAATCAGCAGCCCGCCGGAGCTCCCCTGGTCACGGGGTTGATGAGCCCTGAAGCGACTTTGCCGGTGTCGGTTAAGGAGTTCGCAGTTTTGTCTACCCTAGAAATTTTTTCCCCATCCCACACAGCAAACCATTACACTGATGTCCTAAAATCTCAACTCAATGTCTTGAGATTTATTCTGCATTAAAATGGTTAATTTCTGTCCTTTAGTTTTTGTTCTAGACAAGTGTTTGTAGAGTACCAAATTTGTCCTATTTTAGCTTCAAACTTATGAATAAATAATTGTTTATTTTAAAACGGCACGATAGACCTCTCCAAAATCTGTGTTAAACTGACTACGAATATCATGTCTTTTACCATGAGGAATCTTAAATCTGCGCAAGCAGTTATAGTCAAGTTATAAGAGAAGAATGATGCACATCTGCATTTTTAAACCAAAGACACTCAGCGTTAGTACTTGTTCTTCCATTAAACAAGAGAAAGTTACTCTGCTTTTGTTCATAAATCATGCTGTGTCTGTGGCAGCCTGAATATAACTAAGAAAGATATATTATGCGATTTTTAAAAAACACAAAACTGTGTAAATACGTGGGTAGAGATAAACTTCTTGTATGTAATAAAAATAATGGCACCTAACACATTCATTCTTAGTTTTTAGTTGGAAATATGCGCGGACACTTATGAACGTAAAGAAATTAGAACATTGTCAGTTATTGCAAATGGTCACAGAAACGAAAATAAAAGCTGGAAAAGTATGGTGCTGATTCAGTGTCACTGGAAAGCTATAAATTATTCTGAAAATCCAATTACGAGAAGTAATCCCTGTTATTCAGTCGACTTACAATACCTAGACTTGACGTTTTAAGAAAAGTATCGAATTTTTGTAGCACAACACTAACAGATACCGTTCGTGTATTACATTGTAGATGTATTCTGGTATTAAAATCGATTTGCGTTACTTCATAGAGAGACTAAAGGGTAATTTTTATAAACTTTTGAGAAAAAAATGCGAATATTCACGATTATATTAGATACATAAATTTATATTTAGAGGAATTACTTCATAGCGAATTGTGTGCCAGACGGATAAAGTTGAAAAATTACACCTTTCTATTATATGCGCAGATAACGTCTTTTCCGAGTATCTGCACCAAAGTTATGTCATTCATGTTCCAAACGTTTGGCAGTTTTCGTTGTGCTGTTTTTTTAAAATTGATTTTTTTTCATTCACACTCGTCCAAAACAATTTACAATTTAGCATTGACGACTTCAACGCGTCTAACTAAATAACCAAACAAGTATAATGTCCGTTCTTTTTTGAGTCTCAAGAGCAGAAACGCGTGCTTTGGATGCATTAAATGATAATTACCATATTTACAAGAGTGCACCTAAAATGGTACGTTAAAAAGTACCAAAAATTAAGTCAGCCCAGACAGAGCGGTGACAGGAAGCTGACACCTGTGCCCCCGATGTCATAAGGTGCTCGGCGGGACCCCCACCCCCCCCGGAACTAAAATTCAACTGCCGGTGCGCCATGATGAGCCCAAGGGGTGGATGTCAAAAGAGAAGTCCAAAAGGGGAATCAGGCTTTCTTTGCTCACCTTTTTAGCCTCAACAGCACAAAGTCTGCTTCGACTATCAAGGCACACCCTGGAAATAGCAATTCACAAGAGAGTGACAAACACACAAAAGAAGTAGAGGAAAAAAAGACGAGAGTAAAGTTGAGGAAAGAAAAAGCAGCAGTTCCCCCTATGTTGTTGAGGCACAGTATGAGCATGACATAGATAAATCTGCCCATTTACAATTCTAATGAGCATAAGAACATGTTAAGATATATTTGTCCATCTTTCTGTTGAGAGTACATTTTTGTATGTATGATCCAATCTGTATCAATATGGTCATAAAACATTTCCTTTCTATCAATCGACATAACATTTCACCCATTTATGGACTTATCTGTAATCAGAGAAAGTACAGTAGTCTTTTTATAACCACAATTTAAAGCTAAACGCTTCCAATTTCTCAAAGTGCTCTCTTTTCTTGCTCTGCCCTTTCCAAATAGCTCTGTCATTCAAGGTCACCTTACCGGGTGTGGGATTGATAAGCCGGCCAGCCATGAAGGAGACCTCAAACGTGCGTTGATCGGAGTAACTGGAACCTTTGAGTACAAGCAGCATATCACCGCCACTGCTGGTGAAATTTTGTCGCTGCACCGGGCCGCACAAAAGCCCAATAGATGGTGAAAATAAGTGGCTACCTGTGGGAATAAAAGGTCCTTTCATTTGCTCAATGAACAGGCAAAAGAGGAAAGATAGAAAATATCAAATAAAAACAAAAATGTGAGGCAGCGTGGTGAAAGTAAAGAAACTGGTATTTTTTCCCGCAAGTTTGGGAATTTTTAAAGTATTAATTTTGTTTTTTGGCTCAACACCTTTATGGCCATTAAAAACACATTTCTGTGGGGATTTTACAGAAAAACGCTGATAAAAGGCACAAAATAAATGTAAATTTTCAGTTTCCACAGACTCTCAAGCTAAGAAAATAACTAAACGTTGGCGGCCATTTTCATACTAATTTGACCTCTGAAACCAGGTGACCCCCACCTCCTTCAATCACCAATGTCTCAACTTGTATCCAAGATAAAAGGATTTTTTTTTCAACAAAAGCAAGGCAAATAAACAAGCTTTAAGATGACAGGAAAAGAAAAAAAGGCAAAGATGGAGATGGATTGGACATGTTTTGAGAAGAGAACCAGACTCTATTGCGAAGACTGCCCTCCACTGGACATCCGAAGGACATCGAAAGAGGGGCAGGCCCAAAGTGACCAGGAGACGCACAGTAGAGTCTGAAATGAAGTCCTGGAACCATTGTGGGGGGGCATTGACCAAGATGGCCCAAAACAGACAGAGCTGGAGATCTTTTGTTGCTGCCCTAAACGCCAGATGGTGTAACCGGTAGTAAGTAAGTAAGATGACACCAATAACTCTACATGCCCAAAAATCGACGAGCGCCTGATTCCACTGCGCCGAGACACAAACAGATAAAAATACATATACCACTTTCATTCTTACATCTCTAAAGGGGAAAAGGTTGATGGTAAAAACTTGTGACTACCTGAGGGAATAAAAGGTCTGTTCATTTGTCCCCAGAACAGGCAAAAGAGGAAAGATAGAGGGAATACAAAACAAAACAAAACTTAAAACAAGACATATGTACCATTTTCATTCTTAACCCTATCCGTAGTCATGTTTTATTATCGTATCCATACGACGTAGGGAACTCTGTGCCCCCACTTTCCAAAGAGGAAATTTAGTCGTTAATCTAATCCATATGCTTCGCATAGCAGTCTGTCAAAATGATTTTTTGAGAAATACTGAAAGTTTCAAAGAGATCTTTGCACTAGAAGTATTCCAAAGTGTGAAAAATACAACGCGTGGGGTACAAAATGACCCCAGGCGTACGGATAGGTTGAAAGGGGTACGGCTGAAAGGCTAGAACTCAGATGGCTGCTGGATTGGAAAAGTATTCTTAAAAGGAAAAAGAAAAAAAATACCACAACTACTTAATCTCCTTATTTATTTTTTGGGTAAAAGTTTCACCGCACTTGAAACACTATAAGGTCACATAAGTGCCTTAGATTAAGAGTAGATACAAGAAAGTAACAAACACAAGAAAGGAAGAGCAATGATAGATGTTTGACAGGAAAGAAGGAGCAAACCGCACCAGAGCATCCGCCAACCACCCACTATTATTTATCTCTCACAGGAAAATGGGGGGGGGGGGAGAGAGAGAGAGAGAGAGAGAGAGAGAGAGAGAGAGAGAGAGAGAGAGAGAGAGAGAGAGGGGGGGGGGGGGGAAACAAAAGCAAGAACAAGACAAACATAAAAAGTAACAGCATTCTCCCATTCTACACAATTGTAGTCAAACTGAGGAGTTGAGACACTCGGGATGAATCTTTTCATTTGTTTCAGTAAGAGTTTTACGTAACTTGAAACACAATTAGGTCATATTGGTGGATAAGAGGTGCAACAAGAGAGTTAACAAAAACATAAAAGAAAGAGGGACAAGGATGATAGATGTTAGATAGGAGAAAGAAGGGGCAAACCACACCAGAGCACCCTCCAACCACCCACCGGTATGCATCTCCACCACATATGGTACATTTTTTAATGAAGTGGAAATCATGGTGCACCACAGAGCATAGAGCAGGGGGCTCTCGAGGTCTAGAGGTTAAGGGAAGACTCGGGTCGGCGATCCAAGGCAATATCGGTACAATTTTTCAAACTATCCAACTTTTGCTTTTTGCGGAAAAACATCCTTTGACATCTGTTCTATCGAGTCAAATGAAGAAACTGTTGAAAAAAACACCCTAAATGACCTAAAAGGGCGTTTGAAAAATGCAAATTGCTCTAAAAATCCTTTAAAAAATCCTTGTTTTTTCTGTTTTTCTCAAAATCTACTTTTTGACATATGTGACCTCCTGAGTGCAACGAGTTTTCAAAAACTACAGAATCTAGAAGCTTCAAATTTGGTGTACAGGTGCTTTAAGATCGATTCTGGGGATCTATGAAAGGGAATTGGGAAATATTGGTAACTTAAGGAAATATTCAAATTTTTTGTAATATGTACCCCGAAATTTCGTCAACTGACTCTAGGGGGTCCAATGACTTTGGGCTCACTTTTTTAGTTTTAAAGATAAGTCAAAATCCTTTCATGGATCCCCAGTTCATATAGGTTTGTACTTGTGTGCCAAATTTCAGGCTGATAATTCAATATTTACTATAAAATTCTTCTGCACTAAGAAACTGGTTTGAAAATCCAAGATGGCCACCACAGAGACCCATTTTTAGAAAAATTCAACAAATTCACCCCTAGTTCATCCTATTTACCTATGAACTTCTTGCACAATTACATGAAATTGAATGAAAGTCATTCGTTTTTAAATTTTTTCAGGTGTTCACCGCTCGTTCAAAAGGTCACAGGTTCGAAACCTGACAGCAATGGAACATTTTCTTCTCTAAAACGTTCTGCTTTCACCTCCATTCCTGCTCTCTAACAATGTTCTGTCGTCTGCTTTCGTCTCCACTTTCAGCCCCCACCCCCTCCTCATTTTCCCCCTCCTCTGGGCTCCTGACTCTGTCTGCAGCCCTTCTACTGCTACTCCTTGGCTCCTTCTTACTACTGTCTTTCAGCCACATCCCTGATCTTAGGGTAGGTTAAGGTAAGACCAAACACCTAGCCTTCTCGGATAAAGGCGAAAAATCTTGGAGCTTCCTAGAGCAAGTTGCGCTTGTTAAAGATCCTTTGATAGTCTAAAATCGATAAGAGTAGGCTTCGGCTGCCATCTGGGCAAAACTCGAAATTAATTCCTCCCAAACTGAAAATGTTGACTGTGTCCGCGCGCTCATATGGCCTTATGTAGCCGCAGGTGCCGTAAAACAATTACCAAAAAAAAAAAAAAAAAGAGCATAGAGAAATAAAACTACAACAGACTTATTGTCGCTGCCGCAAGCAATCCACAAGTGCAAATTTTTTGAAAATCTTCCATTCTTACCCCCCCCCCCCCAAAGCTCGATCAAAGGAGCACCTTTCAACATCACCAAAATGCAGTTTAATGCTACGATCAAGGCATACAATTTTCTTGTTTTTCATGATTCCTGATAGGAACAATACAACAAAAATTAGCTTTTTTTGTCTCTGGTATAAAGTGCACCCAACCAGACCTAAGTGGATTGCTTGCAACAGTGATGATATGATATTTCCAACAATACATTTTAAGACTATGCCAGGGCCCTTTTTTGGTACGGTATCTAAAAGCGACAAATACGTCAAAACAAATGAACCTATTTTGATAGTTCTTCATCAAATAAAAGAACTTCTGGTAAAAGACACCTATTTTCGACAATTGCCTAAAGCTAATTTGTGAGGCATCGTGGTGAGATCAGGCACTCGTCAAAACAATGAAAGCCGAAAAATCCACATTTTCCGGCCAGTTTGGACATTTTTTTCAAATTTTTGTTTTTTGGCTCTACACCTTATATGTACATTCAAAAACACTTTAATGTGTGGATTTTATGGAAAACGTTTAAAGGCACAAAAAATGTAAATTTGCAGTATCCAAGGACTCTAAAGCTATGGAAGTCACCAAACTTTGGCATGCAATTTTTTTGCTAATTTTACTTCTGAAACCTGAACTTGCGATCCCGCCTCTTTCAATCCCAAATATCAGCTATCGACTATTGTGCCCATGCCTACATGCTTCTTGCCAAACCCTCCAATCTGCAGAAACTGGAAAGAAAGCAGAATGAAGCAGCAAGAATCATCACGGGCTGCTCAAAGGATACTCGTGTGGACAGCCTCCTCATCCAAGCAGACATTTTACCACTAAGGCATAGAGCTGATGCCTTGACTGCCATCTCACTCTAGAAGTCCATGCCCTGCCTACAATGAACCAACGCAGAGCCTCCGCAATAAAATCAGTGCCCACGTGGACAGGCAAGTCCAACTGGAGAAAGAATGCCCAGAACCTCGTAGCCGAAGCTGAACTGGATACGTACCCACGTGAGGAGCTGGTTGTTTTACCCCCCACACAACCGTGGAAGGCTGCATCATACAACGTGACTTTTAGCACCGATCTTGTCGTCGACTGCAAGCATGCTAATGAACCAGCTGTCAGGAAAGCAGCAGCAGAGGCTACAATTCGATTGCTCCCCCTGCCTGATGTAGAAGTCTGGACTGATGGTTCAGTTAAGCACGGTACTGAGTATGGAGGAAGTGGAATACTGATCAAGACCGGTGCTACTGAACTCGACCAACGTGTACCCGCGGGCCGGTATTGTTCCAGCTACAGGGCCAAGCTTGTAGCTCTCGACACAGCGCTGGACATGCTGGTGGCACTACATACAGCAGGCAGCCTTCTGAACAGTGTACGCATCAATGTATAAACTGATTCTAGGTCAGCGGTCATGCGCCTCTCATACGGCCCTACCAACCAATCGGAAAAGGTGGCGTGCTCAATCTGGCAGCATCTGCACACCCTCTGTCAATGCTCTGAAAGATCCACCCACTTACAGTGGATTCCAGGCCACGCTGGACTGGCTGGGAACGAGGAAGTTGACAGCATCGCCAAAGAAGCAACAGCGCATACCCAGATTGACACGCCAATCAATTTCTCGACAGCTAAAGCCGTCATCCACCGATCTACCCGCGCAAAGTGGAAGAGAGAGGCGAAACCCAAACTGCCGTTAGCCCAACCGCCATCATACCAGCTTGAGGCCACGCTCAGACGACAGGACCGCCGGCTTCTCTCCCAAATGAGAACTGGTGGAAAATCGCCCAAGCTGAGATCATATCTCCACAAAATTGCGCCAGCAGACAACCCAGATCAGTCCTGTCGAGCCTGCAAGAAGGAGGACGAAACTATGGACCATGTGTTCCTGAGATGTCCCGCCAGCTATCGTGCCAGAACCCGTCTCCTGGGACATTTCAGTCCCCCACTTTCAGCACTTTTAAGGACCCCCTGGCAAGTGTTGAGTTCCTGCGTGCTGTCGGCATCGCTGACGGTTTATGAAGCCACAGCGCCAGGAGAGAGAGAATCGCAAATATCTCGACTTCAATTTAAGATAAAAGGACATTTTTCATAGAAAGCAAGGCAAATGAATAACTCTTAAGACGATACCAAAGACTCCATATGCCCAAAAATTGATGAGTAACTGATTCCACTGCACCATGACACATTTAATGTTGAAGTCGTCGAAAACGAATGTGTGCAAGCTGCTGCCAGCAGCTAACTGGCCCAGTGGCTCCGACCGCGAGTCGTTGGGAATGGCTTGCCGGAGATAAAAGAATTAAGGAACATTACAGAATGGCAGCAGGCTGCACTTACCACTTAATGTCACTGGACAGAAATATGGAGAGAACAGCTATTACTGGATCCATAAGAACAACTTGTTTGTTTATTTGTTTGAGCAAATAAAAGCACATCGACACAATAATGGGTATCTAGTGCTGGGAACATGAAAACCAGACAGACAGAAACAACAGAGAGAAAGTAAAGAAGAAGGACCTACCAGCGGCACACTCCAACCGCCTAAATTACAACAACAACAACAATGACGACAACAACAACAACAAAAACAGCAACAAAGCAAACACTGACCATCATAAACCTGCAGGTACTCGTCACCACAGTTATTGGTACTCATAGCGACTCTCTCTATCGTGACCACCACATGGTGATTCGGAGGGGCGTACAGGAGCCACGAGCACTCATCTATGCTGAAAGGGAAACATGCGCACGCACAAATTGAAATTGTATAATGTTTTACTAAGTGGAAAGATATAGATAATATTTATTAGAAAAAACAACAACAACCCAATTCCCCCCCCCCCCCCCCCCCTCCACGTACCACTTAAACAATACAATCACTTTTATTCTTAAAAAAGGGAAAAGAAAAAAAAAATCACACTATCACTTATCTCCTTTAATTTTTTAGTAAGAGTTTTACAGCACTTGCAACACAATAAGGTCATATAAGTGCTGAAGGTTAGAGGTGTTACAAGAGAGTAACAAACACAAAAAAGGAGGAGAGATAAGGATGATAGACGCTTGATAGGAAAAAGGGAGTAAACCACTCCAGAGCACCCATCAAACACCCAGACAATGGAACAATGGAAATTGGAGGAAGCAAGGTTTTATTGAAGACCCATTAAATATTTAGCTGTTTGACCTTCATTCTCTAAAAAGAGACAACATTGCAGCTTCTTTCGTGATGATTACTTTACTTCATACTTCAAACTTTCATCTCCCCATCACTTTTTACCCATAGTTTTTAATTACACCAAATAGTTGGATTATTTTAAAGCTATAAAACAATGAAAGTAAGAAGCCTTCTGTCAATCCTGTCTCTGAATAACATTTTTTTTGTTCAGTTGAAAAATTTCTGTCTTACAATTGAAAAAAAAAAGATAATTTTTTGGTTATGGGTCACGACGCGGTGGAACCAGGCGCTCATCAATTTTGGGGGATATAGAGTTATTGGAATCATCTTAAATCCTGTCCATTTGCCTCGTATTTTAAGAAAAAAATATCCATTTATCTAGGATACAACTCAAGACATTGGCAATTGGAAGGAGGTGCCTGATTTCTGAGGTAAAATTGGCGAGAAAATGGCCGCCAAACTTGAGTTATTTCCTTAGTCTGAAAGTCCGTGGAAACTGAAAATTTACATTGTTCATGCCTTTAATCAACATTTTTCAGTAAAATCCAACAGCAAAGTGTTCTATAATGTTCATGAAAGGTTTTGAGCCAAAAAACAAAAATCCAATAAAAATTTCCAAACCTGTGGAAAAATGACAGTTCCTTGACTTTATTCATTTTGACAAGCGCCTGATTTCACCACACTGCCTCACAGTCATAAACAGAGATATGGGGGGCTCTCGTGGCCTAGAGGTCAAGGTGTTCGCCTCTCATTCAAAAGTCCAGGGTTCGAATCCCGGTAGCGATGGAAAAATTTTCTTCCCTAAATTTATCTCCTTTCACCTCTCTAGAAATGTTCTGTCGCCTGCTTTCATCTCCACTTTCGGCCCCTTCCCTCTCACCTCCTTTGCTCCCTACACAGGGCTCCTGACTCATTTTCCAGCCTTTCTACTGCTACTCTTTGGCTTCTTCGTACTGCTGTCTTTCAGCCACACCCCTGATCTTCTGGTAAGAAAGATCTACACCTAGCCTTCTCGGACAAAGGAGAAAAATCTCGCAGGTCCCATGTGCAAGTTGCTCACGTTAAAGATCCCTTGGTGGTCTAAAATCGATAAGAGTAGGCTTCAGCCGCCACAGGGGCAAAATTCAAAATTTCCTACCAATTGAAAATGTGTAATGTGTCCCGTGAGCCCATATGACCTTACGCAGTTGCGAGCCCTGTCAAATACTTTCTTAAAAACCCCCACAAAAACCCCCCAGAGAGATGGAGAAATTCTCCTCACTTAAAAATCAAATTCAGGTCTTCTGTGAATAAAGGCAAAATGCCTCACTGCTACACTACCGCTGTCTGTTCTTTAGCTGGGGACAGAATTCAGAAGAACAAAGATAACAACAGTTGACATTTCGCTACCTCAGAATTATACAGTTTTATCCTGCTCAGTATCTGGTTTTGAGAAATTTGATGTCAAAGATTTTAAGCTTCACATTACGTTAAGCTTTTTCGTATGCAATTCTCTGAATATCTTGATAACGACTCCGAATAGTCTTATGATTTGGATAGAGCAGATAGAACATCTGGTATCTGACCTCATGGTCGTAGTAGCTCAAAACGGCCAAAAATGTCAGATAGAACTTTGTAATTCAGAGGTAGCGAGTTATTGACTTTGTCTTTAAAAAGAGAAGGAACTACAATTGAAATTGTCCAAGACAGCCGCCCTTTGTTTGAGGAGAAAAGGGGTTGTCTTGGACAAGGTCATTAAAATACATGAAGAAAAAGCAGGAAGAGGTCGTTTGTACAGGTGATTGTCTCAGACAGATGGTTGTTGGAGCAGGTTGGTCTAGTGGTTAGGCTCTCAGAGTAAGGTCGTGGGTTCAAATCTCGTCAGGGATCCGACGTTGTATCCTTGGGAAAGACGCTTTTCACGAATTTTCAACACTTCATCCAGGGGAGAATGGGTACCCAGCTATAGACAGTGAAAGATCTTGTCAGTTTGGTAGTGTTTGAGTGCTTAATCACTGCTTGCACTGTATACTTCCCGAGAAGCTGAGAATGTTTCTGAGTGTTCTGTGGTCTGCTGGGGTAATAATATTACAGTGTAAAGTGCATAGAGCTTGCTGTAGAGTGGGATTATGTGCTATACAAATGCTATTAAAATTTATTATTATTATTATTACCTCATTGGGCTGGGCAGTTTGATATACTGTTTGGTCTTTGTCACGCCCACTGCCACAAAGGCTGGGCACTCAGAACCTGTGGGAGTAATCAAACGGAGGGATAGAGGAAAGGAGAAAGTGAGAGAAGGATGGACGGACGGAGGAAAGGAAGGAGCGAGGGATGGAGGAAGGGAAGGAGGAAGGGAGAGAGGGAGGGGAGAGAGAGAGAGAGAGAGAGAGAGGGAGAGATGGAAGGGGGGGGGGGGGGGGTGGGAGTGAGTGAATGAATCGGGAGCGTAGGTGAGTGAGTGTGTTTGAGTGAGGAGTGTGAGAGTGAGAAGCCTTTCTGTTTTTATATTGATAAGATGAATATTTAGAGAGATTTCCTTTTGGTCAGAACACCACCTTTTATGTTCCTGTAGTATTGCATTGTAAAGTGCTTGGAGCCTGTGTACTTTAATCGGGGTTGAGCACTATACAAATGTTATTTATTATTATTACTATTATCATTATTATTATTAATGAGTCAGCGAGGGTAAATGACATAGTGTGTGTGAACGTGTGTGCGTGTGTATGTATGTGAGAGTGAGGAGTTTGTGTGTGTGTGTGTGTGTGTGTGTGTGTGTGTGTGTGTGTGAGTGTGTGTCAGCCCATTTACAATTCTACTGTGCAAAAGAACATGTTAATATTCCCCCTTTGGGAATGGCCTTAAGGCAACTTCAATCAGTAGCACTGCCCTGGTGGGGGGTCAGGGTCTTTAGCCTTAGCAATACTCTACTTCGCAAATTAGTTTGTGTGTGTGTGTGTGTGTGTGTGAGTGTGTCAGCCGATTTACAATTCTACTGTGCATAAGAACATGTTAATATTCCCCCTTTGGGAATGGCCTAAAGACAATTTCAATCAGAAGCACTGCCCTGGTGGGGGGTCGGGGTCTTTAGCCTTAGCAATACTCTCCTTCGCAAATTTTGATATCATAACTGTAACTCAACCATAGACAAAAGCCATACAATAGTCTCAGATAAAAGCCCCGCATGCTCATATGACCTTATGCTCTTGCGAGTGCCATAAAACACTTTTAAAAAACAAAAAGCGCCAACCAAAAGTCTTGAACAGAAGCCAGCAAATAGTTTAACTAAATAGTGAGCTTACTAGAAAAATCGCCAGTGTCCAAGGAAATGGCCACATAGGAGAACTTGACTAAACGTTGACCCGAACCAGAACCTATCAGTACAACCAGCACGTCTTGGCCCGAACTGATGAAACTTCGCTCCATTGTTGAGAAGCATACAGACACTAACCTTGGGCTTGAAACCTGATCTCCTGTGAAGTAAGCAAAAGTCAGATGTACAATACAATACTTGAATATAGTCAGAGCATGCACCTAACAAGGAGATGAAATGTTCCATGTCCAGTTGGAGGCCTACATAATTTTCTTTCGTTCTAAAGTAATTCTTTTTTTTTAAAGCTCTAAAACAGCATATTATATAGAGAGCATGTAATGTTAGAGACCTTGTCAAAATAGTTTAGATAATACACAATCTAGAAGAAACTAGCTTGCACTGAGCGTCACTGTAAAGTTGTCTGTACCTAACAAAGTGCAAGGTTGAATGTTTCCTGCGGTTACAAAAAAATAGAAGAATCAGCTTGCTGGCCATGAGAGTTACTGTAAAGTCGAGTGTGAACGGTAGTTGTATGTACCTGACAGTCTGTAGTTAAAGTATAAGTCTTATGCCACTTGCAACACAATAAGGTCATACAAGTTTCAAAGATTAGAGGTGTTACTAGAGAGTAACAAAAGACAAAACAGAAGGAGGAGGGAAAAGGACAACAAATGTTTGAAAGGAAAGAAGAAATCCACACCAGAGCACCCACAAACCACCCACCACGTAACAGTGTACAACGTGAATGTCCCCAGTAGTTTTAGATGAATAAAATAGAATCAATTGGCTAACAATGACAGCTGCTGTAAAGTTGTGTGCCTCTCTCATTACAGGGGACTCATCAGGACAAAACAAAATCCCACTTTATTTTTAATTTATAACTACAGAGGAATTTTCCTTAAAAGCCTTTCTTCTTAAACAGTCCATTCCTTTTTCAATGCAAATGTCAAAATAGTTAGTAGTTTTTAAGCAAACAGAACAGCACACTTGTGTTACCACCCGACAGAGCAGGGGGATATCAAACACCTCAAATTCCAGCAATTCTGGATCACAGGAAGTCAAAAAACAAGAGACAAAAAAGTAAATAAATTTTTAATGTCTCTTCTTGAAAAGTTTAAAAGTGATCCCTCAAAACAATGTCCTAACATTGTTTGATTCAAATAATTTTCAACCCTATCCTCCACCACGCTATGAGACAGTATTCCACACAACGTTCAATCTTCGACCTACACACTTTCCAAATGTTTGTTATTGTTTACAGGGGTGATAGTCATTTTCGCATAACCATGGAATAGAACATGGCCAACAGCCATTCATACTTTTATGTTTAGTTTCAGTAAGTTTTAAGGCACATATTATAATAATAATAATAAAAATGATAATAATAATAATAATAATAAAAATACTAATAAAAATAAGTGCTTCATAATAAGATAAGATTTTAATAATCGTTTCACTCACGCTGGCCAATTCCGGGTACAATAATTCTTTCAAATACATAAATCTGTAATCTGACAAAGAATATACATACATGAAAAGAAAATCACAAAGGCTACATGCAACACAATCAGGTCATATGTGAGGCATCATGGTGAAATCAGGGGCTCGTCAAAATGGTGAAATTAAAGAAATCTGTATTTTTCTGGTCATTTGCCAATTTTTTAAAAAAATTCTTTTTTTTTGGCTCAACACTTTTTATGTCCTTTTCACGGCG
Organism: Aplysia californica; assembly: GCF_000002075.1. Taxonomy (NCBI): domain Eukaryota; kingdom Metazoa; phylum Mollusca; class Gastropoda; order Aplysiida; family Aplysiidae; genus Aplysia; species Aplysia californica. The sequence continues at coordinate 1,798,005 of NW_004797340.1, forward strand.
TCACTTTTCGCCTGATTCTGTTACCTTTAGTTAGCCCGACTCAGCAGCCCGCCGGAGCTCCCCCGGCTCACGGGGTTAATGAGCCCTGAAGCGACTTTGTTGGTTAGGACATTCGCATTTTTGACTATGTTTAAAAACGATATAACTTCTTCCCCATCCCACACTGCAAACCATTACGGGGATGTACTAAAAGCTCAATGTCTTGAGATTTATTCTGCGTTAGAATGGTTAATTTCTGTGCCTCAGTTTTTGTTCTAGACAAGTGTTTGTAGAGTACCCATTTTGTCCTATTTTAGTTTCAAACTTATGAATAAATGATTGTTAATTTATAAAAGGCACGACAGATCTCTCCAAAATCTGCGTTAAACTGACTATGAATATCATGTCTTTTACCATGAGAAATCTTAAATCTGCGCGATAAGTAATAGTCAAGTTATAAGAGAAGAAAGATGCACATCTGCATTTTTTAACTAAAGACGATCAGCGTTAGCTCTTATTTTACTATTAAACAAGAGAAAGTTACTCTGCATTTGTTCATGAATCATGCTGTGTCTGTGGCAGTCTGCATACAACTATAAAAAAATAATATAAGCGACCCTTCTTCCTTCAATTGCAAATATCCCAATTGCTATTAAAGATTAATGGGTATTCGGTCGTTGAAAGCAAGGCAAATGAACAAGCTTTATACCAATAACTACATACGTCCAAAAAACTGACAAGCACTAGATTTCACAGCATCAAGACACGTATAAGTGATGGAGATGAGAGATGTCACTAGATGGTACAATACAAGGAAAACAAGGTAGAGAGATAAGAACAATAGATGTTTGATAGGAAAGAAGGAGAAAACTACACCAGAGCCCCCACAAACCACCCTACCGCATGTTTGATATATAAACGAACATGAAGAAAAGTGTTGCAACTTAATCTCAAACTTTATACAACAATTGAAGAAAACTGACAAAAATAAGTGATGTAAATCATTACTAAAATCAATCAATCAAGGCAAAATGCTACACCCTGACCACTTTTTAATTATTCGTCTTCTTCATATTTTCTTTCACTATCCTAGAATCCTAGCATTTTGATACATGTCACTATGGAAACAATCACATAAAAGCATGACATCAGACACTGACCATGGAAACAACCACATAAAAATACGACATCAGACACTGACCATGGAAAATTGCCATGGAAACAACCACATAAAAATACGACATCAGACACTGACCATCACAACAAATTTCCATGGAAAACCACACAAAAATGCGACATCAGACACTGACCATGGAAAATTGCCATGGAAACAACCACAGTGGAAACCTGATATAACAGGGATGGAGGGAGTAGAGAAAATGTCCTGTTATATCCGATCCCTGTTAAATCAGAAATGCAAGGAAAGTAAGCTTTTGCGGACTAATATAGCTGTACTTATTCATGGGTAGTTTCCCGTGCCACAAGTACCCACAAACAGGGGTTTTGGCACTAACTTTCTCCTTGTCTCCTAAAACCACATCAGAAGAGCTTGGTCCACAGCATCTGCATCGAGTAGTCTCAACTTCTTTCGATCCAGAGCAAACTTTCCATTGGAGTATGCTGCTACTATCTTCTCTCTATCCTTGATAATGATGTGAATCGACCCTTGTGGAATGTCGAACTGACGACAAATCTCTGCAAGTGGAGCTTGCTTTTTGTCAACAACCTGGATTATTTTGTATTTTTTGTCAATTGAAAGGCATTTTCTCTTGCGCTTGACATCGTTGGCGACACATTACGCGTGCGTGTTGCTAGGTTTCGGGCTACATCGAGGTCTGCAGCACACCGCAGCCCTCTCTCGCTTCACACTCTGCGTGTGCTTGCAGTGGCATGGCTTTCATGGGCTTGCTCCATCACTGCGTTACTCTCTCTCACTCTCTCTCTCTTACTTTTTACACATTGTTAACGAGCCTTTGTCCCTGCTATAACCGGTTGGGCTCCGATGAGGCCCTGTTATTTCCGAAAACTTTTAATATAGAGAAAGAGAAGGAAAAAACAGGGATTTAAAAAATCCCCGTTATTACCGGATCCCTGTTATTACCGGGCCTGTTGTATATGGTTTCCACTGCACATAAAAACAAGACATCAGACACTGACCATGGAAAATTGCCATGGAAACAACCACATAAAAATACGACATCAGACACTGACCATCACAACAAGTTTCCATGGAAACCACCACACAAAAACATGTCACCAAACACTGACCACCACCACAGGTTTCCAAGGAAACAACCACACAAACATATGACATCAGACACCGATCATCACAAATTTCCATGGAGACAACCACACAAAAATACGAAATCAGATACTGACCATCATAGAATTCCAGCGACTCTTCAGTGCAGGACATCCCTGTGTTCAGCGAGATTACGTTGAAGCTCACACGCACTCGATGACCCACGGCCACATGCAGCAGCCACTTACATTTGTTTATGCTAGAAATTAAGACAACCCAAAGGAAAGTGTTTTATAATTTTATAATTTTTTTCTTTGGGGGGAGGGGGGGGGAGAGTGGTGGTTGAAAATAAGGCCTCACAGAGTTTCCACATAATAATAAATATCAATAATAATAATAATAATAATAATAATAACAATGATAGTAATGATAATAATAATAACAATAATAATAATAATAATATTTATAGTAATAATAAAAATAATAATGATACTAAAACTAATAATGATAATAATAATAATAACAATAGTCCTTCCATCATTTAACATCCAAGGAAGAAAAGAAAATATAGACCCCGCTAGCTACTGCGGAGAGGTACGTAAATGAAATGGCAGCAAGCAGCTTGTAATGATCTGAAACACTACAGCCCTCCCACCAGGGCAGTGCTACTGACTGAAGCTGTCTTTAGGCCGTTTCCAAAGCGGAAATATTAACATGTTCTTATGCACAGTAGAATTGTAAACGTACTGTTTGATCAATTTATCAATGTCATACTCATACTGTGGCGAAACAACATAGAGGGAACTACTGCTTTTTCTTTCCTCATCCTTACTTCCGTCATTTGTCCTCTACTTCTTTAGTATGTTTGTCACTCTGGTTTGCGATCTGCTATTTCCAGGGTGCCTTGATAGTCAAAGCAGACTTTGTGCTGTTGAGGCTAGAGAGGGGAGCAGATTAAGCCTGATTTCCCCATCTGGAGTTCTCCGTTAGACATTCACCCCTTGGTGCTCATATGACCGTAGGCAGTTGCGAGCGCCGTAAAACCTCTACTAAAACAATAAAATGACAACTCCTTGCACATGGCAGAGCCTCTCCTTTTCCTAGAGTGGTGTGCTTATCTACCTTAACATATGTGAGGCATCGTGGGGAAATCAGGTGCTCATCAAAATAATGACATTGAACGAAACAATATTTTTCTGCAGATAAGGGAATTTTTAATCAAATTTTTGTTTTTCGGCACATTGCCTTTATCAATATGTCCATTTAAAAACATATGTCTGTGGATTTTAAATAAAAACGGTGAATTTTCAGTTTCAAAGGACTCTCAAGCTATTGAAGTCGCCCAACTTTGGCGGCCAATTTCTTGCTAATTTTACTACTGGAACCAGTTAACCTCCATCTCCTTCAATCACAAAAATCTCGACTTCTATTCAAGATATATAAGTATTTTTTCATTGAAAGCAAAACAAATATACAAGCTTTAAAATGATACCAATAACTCCACATGCCCAAAAATTGATGAGCGCCTGATTTCACCATGATGGTTATTTAATTAAACCTTTTTATGGCTTCCACATAATCTATTAAAAAACACCTAAAACTACAGAGTCCAGCTGGAAAATCACACACCAGAGTGAGTGGTTCCAATGAGCTCAGAAAAAATCTACACAGTTCGTGCAAACATAAAGATTCTGACATCTTGCTACTTCAAAATTACAAAGTTCTATATGACATTTTTGGTCATTTTGGTTTACTAAGACCATGACGTCAGAAACCAAATGTTCTATCAGCTCTATCAAAATCGTAGGATTGTTCAGAGTCGTTATCAAGATATTCAAATAATTGCATTCCAAAGAGCTTGACATGTTGTGAAACTCAAATTTTTCAACGTCAAATTTCTCAAAACTAGGTACTGAGCAGATAGAACTTTGTAATTCTGAGGTAGTGATCTGTCAAAACTATCACTAGACAGTATCACAGCGGGAGCATACAACCAGAGATCAGATTGATACAGAGAAAGAGGCAGGCTGAGGAAACAAAGCGTTAACTCATTAACAGCGACTTTATACCAACACTGTGCTACCAAGCCCTCACATGGACAATAAACAAGAATCACCAAAATAAAATAAATGCCTGTGAAATGAGATGCCTAGGAAAAGCTTTGAACAAGACCAGAAGAGACAGAATGAGAAACGAGATAGTCAGAGAACAAGTTGGCTCGACTCCCTGCTTGGAGTGTAAAGACGAAAAAACGAGAATGAAATGATTCTGACATCTGTCAAAACTAACACTAGTCAGTGAGAGCATATAACCAGAGAGCAGATGGAAACAGATAGAGAGGCAGGCCCAGGAAAAGATGGAGAAAGGGAATTAGAAAAACATTAAACAGAAAAAATATGACCAAGCAACAGGTGACACTACAAACAAGAGAATAACAATTGCTTCTTCCCTCCACACCATGATGTAGCAGAGCACCTGGATAAGTAAAAAGCAAGTAAAGATGATACAAAATGTATGGCAACACCAGCACCAGTTTCTGTCAGAGTTGTAATGAAAGAAGTAGCATTTTTCATTATAGCAATAACAAATTCTAAGAGAAGTGCATATTGTCATTGTCACAAGTAATTCACTCAAGTCCAAATTTTGAGAATTTTCACACCCTCCCAAAGCTCTATCAAAGATGTACCATTCAACATCACCAAAATGTAGTTTACTGCTCTGGTTAAGGTTTACAATTTTCTTTCTTTTCACGATTCCTTGTAGGAACAACACAACAAAAACTAGTTTCTTTGTCTCCGGTGTAAAAAGTACCCCTCAAAAAAATTAAATAGATGGAGCAGCAAGTTTATTTGAAAATATGCACACGTTAGCATTTTCAGATAAAAAAGATAGGCTTCAAGCTGTAAGCGAGTATTACCCATCAAAATGTCCATAAAAGAATGAAGATTTCATATAAATTATGAAGGTGGAGTTGTAGTGCAGACAAGCAGACATTTCAGATTCATGCTGAAAAAGAAGCGAAAACAATAATGCAGCATCTAGTCATGCATGCCGACTTCCAAGGGTTAAAGAACTTACTTCATGCTGCTTCTCAGGATAATGATTTGTTCTGTTGTCGTTACACCCACTGTGTCAAAAGTTGGGCAACTGGAATCTGAGGAAAACATCAGCCTTCAGATGATACCAATAATTCCACATTCCCAAAAACTGACGAGCGCCTGATTCCACCTCGTCGAGACACATAATATATAAAAGCCTCTGCATAACATACTCGACTTAAAATGTATTCTCGACCATGAGGTTCCCTTTATGAAGTCCTGAGTCCCATTTAATATTTTTACTCTTTTAAAAGCCATGTCTACAAAGAACTACCTAAAACATAATTTCGGAAATCATCATCCAGTGCCAGATCTGCGACAGACATCGGCGATCATGGTTTTCCATTCATTCCTTTGCTCGGATGCTCTCAAAAAAACTACGTTTCCCTGATCTTTCCCTGTTATCCATTTGTTTAGGTTCCCTAAGTATGTTGTTCTGGGCTTACCCCTGCCTCGTTTGCCCTCAATTTCGGATATAATGTTCACTTTTCAAGTGATTTTAGTGAAGGATAGTCTGCTTACAACGAACAATGTACATTGTGAGAATAAACAAAAATGGCAAAAGGCCGTAAGGTAGATTTACTGTACTCAGGAATGCAGTGTAATCAGCCACAGTGAGATGGTAACCCAAGATGGAATAAGACAAGACGAGACAACTCTTCTTTACGTCATGTGACAAGCGCAGACCCCTCCCACTTTGCCAGCTGCGCGTATAACTCGCTGGGCTGGCGATAGTTTACATTGGATACCGTACTGCTGATCAACTTCGACAGTTCTGTTGCATGCACTAGTACTATAATTTAGCCCTGCGAGAGAGCGATATAGATAGATAGATAGATAGGTAGATAGATTGATAGATAATCTGGATAGATAGATAGACATTAGTTTGAACAGCGATGGAAAAAATTCCTGCACGCTGTGTTGAGGATGATGGCCTTGTGGAATTGAAAAAATATAAAAGATCATTGTTTGAAACAATCAGCCAATAACTAGAAAGCCCCTCCCCCCCCCCTCACATAATTGCATTTATAGAGCACATATCCACGTTCTACAGCATGGTCTATGCATTTTACAACTATCATTACCACAGCAGCAGCAGACTGTAAAAGGAACAGCGAATAACAACCCCCCCCCACACACACACAACTAAGGAAATTAACTCACATGTAACGTCCTCAAGAATAACATGAACGTCAACCTTCTTCTCCTCATAATCGTTGGATAGAACATGTTTGTACTCTCCTCCAATGGCAAAGTATTCCCTGTAAAAGAAACAAACATCGCGTTATAGAGTTAGTTCATCCAAACGATAAGCAATGAATAATAATGAAATCTTAATAATAATAACTGCATTCATATAGAGCATATCCACACTCCGCAGCATTTTTCATGCATTTTACAACTATCATTACCCCAGCAGCAGCAGACCTTAGAACATTCAGAAGCATTCTCAGCTTCCCGGGAAGCATACAGTGCAAGTTGCAGATTGAACCCGCTCAAACACTTACAAATGGACAAGATCTTTTGCAGTCTATAACCGGGTATCCATTCCCACCTGGGTGAAGTGAGGAATGTTCATGTACAGTGCCTTTCCCACGGACACAACATCGAGTCCCAGACGGGATTTGAACCCACCGCCTCACAGTTGTGAGTCTGAGAGCCTAACTTTTAAGCCACCAATGCCACAATCTTATGCTACGTCATCAGTCAAAATGTGATGTCTCTCGTTAAATATTTCAACGCAACATACTGGGCAAGGAAATTGATACTTAAAATGAGGGTGTCCTTGACTCCAATTGGTCACAAAAAAAAAGGTTGCATTTTATACAATCGAAATCATGTATGTTTATGCTTTAATTTTTTAAATCAATTTTTGTTACTTTGCTGTGGATAACCCAGTCACCACATCACTATCAGCTGGTGCAATGAACGTGTGTCACCATCTGCTGGTGTAATGAGCGTGTGCGTGCGTGTCATTATCTGCTGGTGTATTGAGAGTGTGTGCATGTGTCACCATCTGCTGGTATAATGTGCGTGTGTCACCATCTGCTGGTATTAAGTGCGTGTGTCACCATCTGCTGGTGTAATGTGCGTGTGTCACCATCTGCTGGTATAATGTGTGTGTGTCATTATCTGCTGGTATTAAGCGCATGTGTCACCATCTGCTGGGGTAATGTGCAAGTGTCACTGTCTGCTAGTGTAATGTGTGTGTGTCACTATCCGCTGGTATTAAGTGCGTGTGTCACCATCTGCTGGTGTAATGTGCATGTGTCACTGTCTGCTAGTGTAATGTGTGTGTGTCACTATCCGCTGGTGTAATGTGTGTGTGTCACTGTCTGCTGGTATAATGTGTGTGTGTCACTGTCTGCTGGTATAATGTGTGTGTGTCACTATCCGCTGGTGTAATGTGTGTGTGTCACTGTCTGCTGGTATAATGTGCGTGTGTCACTGTCTGCTGGTATAATGTGCGTGTGTCACTGTCTGCTGGTATAATGTGTGTGTGTCACTGTCTGCTGGTATTAAGTGCGTGTGTCACTGTCTGCTGGTATAATGTGTGTGTGTCACCATCTGCTGGTGTAATGAGCGTTTAGTTTAGAAAGTTTAAGTGTTTTACGGAACTTGCAACACAATAAGGTCATTTAAGTGCAGAAGATTAGAGGTGTTGCAAGAGAGTAACAAACACAAAATTGAAGGAGGGGAGATAAGGACGATAGATGTTTGATAGGAAAGAAGGAGCTAACCACGCCAGAGCACCCGCCAACCACCCACTATCTGCTGTGTGTCACTATCTGCTGGTGTAATGAGGGTAATTATTTTTGTCCCGTCAGTTACCGAAACTAAACATGTCACAGAAGTTGCATAAAGTTTGGGTTATTTTCAAATGGCTGAATTTAATTAATATGATTCTTATGTCTTTCAAATGTTCTGATCATTTGAAGTCGAAATAAATTAATTGCTACTGAATTACACTTTTTCCATTGTAACAAAGATAAGTCCAAATGTCCTGCCAGTTAGCGTGGAATAGCCCCATGATGCCTCACATGTCGAAAAAAATGTAAAGGGAGAAGTAGAAAGTGGTCATTTGTACATGTGATTGTCTTAGACAGGTGGCTGTTAGAACAAGTTCCACTGTACATTTTCCCCAAGCCGAAATAGAAGTGACGGACAAGATAAAGTAGGGTTTTTCTTATAAAATGGCAAAAAGCAACTTTACCTTTATCCTCAATAGCATGTGCTTCATTTCAAATAAACAAGCATCATTTGTATGTGTGCCTGGAGAAAGGTCCCAGTTGTCGGCAAAGCAATTTTTTAATAATGGGGTGAAAAGGCCAACAAAAAGTCATACCTGGTCAAAAATTAAGTTCCATCAGAAAACACACTTTTAAGCATTTCTTAATAACACACAGAGAGGATTTTATATTTAAAGTCTAAATATTTTATTGATTACTTCTGCAACATGTTGTACTTCACCAAATGTGCTAGAAATTTGGTCAATATACTAAGATTAAAGCTGTTTTTCTCCATTTGTTTTTTACACCCTGTGTTACAAAATGGCATATCTTTAAAACTACTAAAGACATTCGAAAACTCTTAAAACCAGTATGTTCAGCATTAAATTTGTGACATGAATAATATGCCCTATTTTAATATCCAAAATTTCCGACAACTGGGACCTTTCTCCAGGCAGGCAGGCATGCAAGCAGGCGCACACGCACACACACACTTATTGTACCTGCGAGTTAGAGCAGATGTGTTGATATACGCCTCGCCTGTACCCTGTATTTCCGTTATGAACGGAGGTGTAGTCCTGTACGTATGACTGGCTACCACCAAGGAGTACCTCAGGGTCTGACTTGGGTCTGTCTTCCCGGTCACTGAGAGGTCAACGATGTCACCGTAAACGATCCTCTGATTCCGTGCCGGAGATTTTAACACTACAATTGGATCTGAAAAAGAAGTTTATTAAGCCCCATCACTTACTTTATTGTTATCGTAGAACAAGCAGTATCGTAGCCTCAGAACTATTTTATTCCAAAGTGCATCCAGTTAAGTCCAAATTTTGAGAATTAAAAAATATTTACGCCCTCCCAAAGCTCTATCAAAGATGCACCTCTCCTCAACATCACCAAAATGTAGTATAATGCTATGGTCAAGGCTAATAATTTTGTCTTGCTTTTCATGATTCCTGATAGGAAAAATACAACAAAAGCTAGTTTTTTATTCTCTGGTGCAAGAAAGTACCCAAACAGACCTGAGTGGATTGCTTGTGACACAGACAATAGTGTCCTTATTTATTTCAGTAAACGATAGGCGAGTGCGCCATTAACTCAGTTGGTATCATGCTGGATAAGGGAGCAGATGGCCCTGTTCGAATCCCAGATAGGACATTCTTGAACTTAGGTCATTTTGTGGAGTTTTCAAAGCTTTCAACTCATTTGGCTCAGTCCTATTGAAGACAGATGTTAAATTTGGAGGTCCCGATTCTTAAATAAGGCTTTTAACTTTTTTAGACTGAACAAAATACACACCAGAAAGCTTGTTTATAGCCGGAAATAAGCACATCAGGTGGGGAGGGAAAAAAAAGGAGAAACAGAGGCAAGATCTTTCAGTGACACCCTTTAACCATCCCCATTTACCTGCCTACAATTTGCGTATTATTTACATGCATGGGCCTCAGAATTAGATTCCCATAAAATGACCACAGATGTAGCTTTTCCTTTCTTTCCTTTCAACTTTTATTTGCCTTCTTCTTTAACCATTCTGAAGCATCACTGAACATTTCACGTGTGAATTAATCTTTTCAGGAAAAAGCAAAAAATCCACTAAAAAATGATCAGAAATCATTAGCCCTCTGAGCCCTGACTTTTTGAGGCTACCATGCCCCTCTGCATGAGCTCCTGAGCCAGTCCCACCTTCATACATATCATCGTCAGAAACACATACCATATCCCACTCAGGGCAGTCCTCGTCATTACCAGAATCTAATTCAGAAAGATCTTCAAAATATAACGCCCTGAGTAGTTAACACTGTAAGTGTTTTCTGTGCGTGTTTTGTCACAGACGGGCTGGTTTGGGGATAGGGTCTTGCACACCGGTGTACCAGTGGCTAGGCACACGAGCTATTTCACTCCCAGTCCTACTCTTTCCTCAGTAGACGAGTTCCAAATCAATACAGTCGTAAGCCTCATGATAAAAAAAACAATGACGAAAGAGAAATTCTTCAGTGCTACAAACTGTTAGTTGGCACCTTTAGCTTTGATGAAAAGGTATTGGCTGTCATTATCATAGCTGCCCACCCCTCTCTGTGGCTATCAGGGACAGCCTTGCTTAAAATCAGGGACATTGACTAATTATCAGGGACACTTTATGCATAGTCGTTATACCTTAATACTGCACACCTGTCAACTCTCCTGAATTTTTCGGGTATCTCCCGAATTTTCACCGTTTTCCCGAGCAACAGAAATCTAGTTCAATTTCCCAAAATTCACACACAAACAAAAAATAATTATAATGTCAATGTCGTCAGAATGCGAAACTGGCCCGCAATGCAGGCCCTAGGCCTGAACCCTTGCATTATAATAGTGTAAATAGATGAGTAAACCCTAGGAGAGTTAGAGGAAGATATCTTAATATTATTATCATTATTATATTACGTCATAGCATGCCCGTGGCGTGATATAACTGTCTTCAAACTCACGGGCCACACTTAATTTCTCCTGGAGTCAATCTCTCTTCAAAATTCCCTATTTTTGATTTTTGAAAGTTGGCAGGTCTGAAACTGGTTTGCTACTGTCGTCTGCTAGCGCTGAGGAGAGCTGTTTGTTCTGTCGCTCTGTAAAGTTAACGAAGTCCGTAAACCGTCGTAAATCTAGACCTAGCTAGAATCTAGATCTAGGCCTAGATTTAGATAGCCTATCTAGGCTAGTTTGTGTGAAAGCGGGTGCGACAAAAATAGATTATGCTAATTCCCTCTCGCTCTCTCATTAGGCATAGTGCAAGTGATGCGTGTGGTGAAGGCATCGCGTGATTGTGAAGGTGGAGGTGTGTGTGTGTGTAGGTGTAGGCCTAGCCATCGTGTGCGTGTAGGCCTACGGTGTGGTGGTCTTGGCCTAGGATGCCTAGTGTGCGCTGTCACCAGTCACTGTCAGTTGCCTGTCATCATTGCAATGGAATCTTGTTCCCCTCTTCGCTAGGCCTAATTTTTCTGTTTTAGAAGTATGTTTGCCAAGTTTTTTGGGGACCGTTGGTCAAAATCCGTATTTCCGGGAGAACAGCGATTTTTCAAGAAAATCCGTACAAAATACGGATGGCCCGGGACAGTGGGCAGCTATGCACTATAAAAACCGTAAGACCCATCCAGATCTAGCTCTTGATCATAGTCATCTTCAGAGCTCTAAAAAAAACCATAAATAAATCTAGTTTCATATTTGCAACTGAAACTAACTAGGGGATTTGTCTTTTTGTTACCATCTCTCACTTATTCTCACTTCTAAAAAACACAGAATCCGGTTCTGTAATAATTACAGGTCTAAATTGTCCCACATGTGCTCAAAACCTGTTATTCCAAATCAAAATTTCTAGAGAAATTGGATAATCAATCGAAGTCCTCAAAATTTTTTCTTTTTCTTTTATAGTAGAGGGTTTTACGAAGCTCGCAACTGCATAAGGTCATATGAGCGCTAAGGGGTGGGTGTCAACAGAAAAGTCTTTATAGGGAATCAGACTTAAACTGCTCACCTCTCTAGCTTCAACAGCACCAGGTCTGCTTCGACTATCAAGGCACCCCGGAAATAGCAGGTCACAAGAGAGTGACAAACATACAAAAGAAGTAGAGGAAAATGACAAGGAAAATAAGTATCAGGAAAGAAAGAGCAGCAGTTCCCTGTTGTAGATCAGGCACAGTTATGAGCGTGACATGAGTCAGCCCATTTACAATTCTACTATGCTTGAACGAGAAATGTCCCCCCTTTGGGAATGGCCTAAAGACACTACAGTCAGTGAGTGGCACTGCCCCGGGGGTCCTTGAAAAAAGGATTTTTGTAAAATAAAAACTTCCACAAATGATGGTGCAAAATGAAACGTGTCATGAATCTACACGGGACGCAGTAAGACAATAGACGCTCCCATCGTCTCTCCGACCAGAGAGAGTTAAATCATTGAGGAGACCAATCCCTGAGTATGCTACAAACACATCCCAAATTATCTAAATTGTGTTGATGGGGGTGAACAAAACACCTTCACTTAAAAAAACAACAACCCAAAAACACCTCTCAACCCCATCTCCATCTACTCACTGATAACATTGAGGCAGGCGTTGTTGAACAATGTATCGTTGCCCTTAGAGACCTCACACTGCACACACAAAATGTCTCTCGGCTTCAATGCATGGAGGACCGAGAAGCTGGTACGTTCGTAGGACAGGTCGAAATGGTTTTTATTTATCACATCTGTGAATAATAGCAAAAATTTAAAACCTCCAGTAATTCCATGTAAGAACAGAAAAGAAAGAAAGGGGGAACTAAGAAAAGCTAATAAAAAAATAAAAAGAAAGAATAATAAAAAAAAGAAACGCAGCTTTACTAACCAACAAGATTTTTCTTTAAAAAAATGATTGTTTTACACGCAAAATGGTTAATAAGGCAAAATGTCATGATCTCAAACTTTTTTTTTCTTCAATTTTAGTGAGAGTTTTATGGCTCTTGCAATATAACTAAGTCATGTAAGTGCCGAAGATTAAAAGTGTTACCATAAAGTAACATACAAAGAACAAAATGAGGAGAGACAAGAATGAAAGATGTTTGATGGAAAAGAAGAAGCAAATCACACCAGAGAACCAGCCAGACCACCAACTCACAAACAAGAAAACCCACGCATGCCACACACATACACATATATTACATATATGGCAGCAGAACAGGTGCATTCCTTTACAATTCCTTCAACGTCAAATTACTTTTCGGCAATTGCCGAAGACAGGTCTGTTTTACCAGGAGTACATTTATTAGATGAAGAACTATCAAAATAGGTTCACTTGTTCTGATTTAATGACCAATTTAGTGATGCATATGTCACTTTTAGATTTTGTATCAAAAGACAGTCCTGGCATAGTGGCTCTACCCCCCTCGGAGATAAAGAGTTATACTAACTTGTTCCTTTTTCTTGCCTTTGACTAAAAACATACCAGTCCATCCTGTTTTTTAGTAGAGGGTTTTACGGCGCTCGCAACTGCATAAGGTCATATGAGCGCCAAGGGGTGGGTATCAACAGAGAAGTCTTTACAGGGAATCAGACTTACTCTGCCCACCTCTCTAGCTTCAATGGCACAAGGTCTGCTTCGACTATCAAGGCACCCCGGAAATAGCAGGTCACACGAGTGTGACAATCATACAAAAGAAGTAGAGGAAAATGACAATAGTAAGGATCAGGAAAGAAAAAGCAGCAGTTCCCTGTTGCAGATCAGGCACAGTTATGAGCCTGACATGATGAATCAGCCCATTTACAATTCTACTGTGCTTGAACGAGAAATGTCCCCCCTTTGGGAATGGCCTAAAGACACTACAGTCAGTGGCACCGCCCCGGGGGGGATAGTCTATCGTGGCCGAATCAGGTGCTCATCAATTTTTGAGCATATGGAGTTATTGGTATCACCTCAAAGTTTGTTCATTTGTCTTTCTTTTGATGAAAAAAAATAATACCCATCTGTCTTGAAAAGAAGTCGAGATATTTGTGTCTCGAGGCCGTGGAATCAGGCGCTCGTGAGTTTTTGGGCATGTGGAGTGATTTGTATTGTCTGAAAGCTTGTTTATTTGACTTGCTTTCAATGAAAAAATTAACCATCTATCTTCAATAGAAGTGGAGATATTCTTGATTGAAATAGGTGAGGGTTACCTGGTTTCAGAGGTGAAATTAACGAGAAAATGGCCTCCAAAGTTTGGTGACTACCATAGTCGGAGAGTCCTTGGAGACAGTAAATTTACATGTTTTGTGCATCTATTCAATGTTTTTAAGTAAAACCCACACAAGAATTTGTTTTTACACGGACATGAAAGGTGTTCAGCCAAAAAATAAAATTTGGAAAAAGATTGCCAAATAGAAAGAAAACTGCCTTTTTCTTCGATTTCATTATTTTGACGAGTGCCTGATTTCACCGCGATGAGTCACATTTGCTATTGAAGGAGGCCTGGTGTCAGAGGTGAAATTAGCAAGTAAAACGTTGCCACACTTTGATGTCCTCCAAAGCTAGAGTGTCCTTGAAAGTAGCAAATTTACATTTTATGTGCCTTAACGTTTTTCAATTAAATCCACACATAAAAGTGTTTTTAAATGGACATAAAAGGTGTTGAGCCAAAAAAAAAAAGTTTCGAAAAAAAATTGCCCAACAGGGAAAAAAAAATCCGGTTTCTTTGATTTCAATATTTTGATGAGTGCCTGGTTTTAACACGATGTCTCACATTTCTTATTGAAGGAAGTAAGAGTCGAATGGTTTCAGAGGTTAGTGAAAAAAAGGGTTTTTTTGGTGCCTGCCAAATCTTGAGTATCAATGAAAACTGCAAATTTATATTTCTTGTGCCTTTGATCAATGTTTTAAAGTAAAATTTGCACACAGATATATTTTTTAATGGATATAAAGAGAGTTAAGTCCAAAAAAATTTGATAAATACTGCCGAACCGGCAGAAAAAAGTAGGTTTTTCTCCTTTTTTTCATTAGTTTAAAGAACAACTGATTTCACCACAATGCTACACATACATAAACTTGAAAACAAACAGCCACAAACCAAACCATGCACACACATATTTATAACCTTAAACACAAACGTATGCACACAAATAAACTTAAACACAAATGCACACACTAACTATACACACACAAATAAGCTTTAAACACAAACACACCCACACATGTAACTCGTTTTGAGTCATTGCTACACTATGTGACAATTCTCACCCCATTCTACAGATCGACCATCTAAGAACCACTTCACGAGCGGTCGATCCATCTCATCCGGCAAGTAAAGAGCGTCACATTTAAACGTTGCGTCGCTGCCCTCGACAACAGTCTGAGCTTTTGGTTCCTCGATGGACAACAGCCCAACTGTAGAGGAAAGCAAAATTATTCAGTCAGACCTGCTCCAATGGCCACCTGTATAAGACAATCACTTGAACAAATGGCCATTTACTATTTCTCCCTTTATGGTTTTTTGTTTGTTTTTGTTTAGTTTTTTATTTTAATTTTTACATTATCATGACACTTTGTAAGACAGCCACCTATCTAAGAAGGCCACTCTTATTCTCAGCAAAGGGTGACCTAGCCAGTTTGGTTTCATAACTAAAGAGATCTTTGAAACTATTCCATCATTGCATTCTCTCACACAAAATGTGCCTTGTATCGTGCCCATCATACCATTCATGCAAGCGAACTGCTCTGTCTTCCTTGTAACATTATGCCCACTGCACACTGTCAATCGCATTCAACTGCACTGGGTCAGATTTAGTCAGATGTTTCTTCACGAATAAGGCAAAAGCTGCCATTTCAATACATTTCAACTGAGTTCAACAGTAACCTTCAAAACCAAGTGCCTGTGTTTTTCATTGGTGCAAGTCAAGTGAGCCAAAACGGTAGCTTTTGCCCCTCCATTGAAAAAAATATGGCCGTTCCCAACTCAATTTGATTGAATATAACTGACAGCGTGCACTGGATAAAAGCTCCCTTTGTTGACGGGAACAAAAGAAGTAAGTATTCAAGGTGTTCACATACACTCATTTTTTAAATAAGAAAGATGAAAAAAAATAAAAATCAAACCTTTTTCATTTAAGGTGAAAGTCTGAGAATCATAGCCGTAGGGGGTAAGACTTTCACATCTATACTTCTTCGACCTTTGTATGCCCGGCCATCGTATATACAATCGATGGTTATCAGAGGAGACAAAGTAACGGTCATCCCTGAAACACAAGAGCAGGAGCTGGAGTCACAGAGTTGCCTTGGCTTCATTTATGGGGGAAAGATAACCACATCACCTCAGCTTTATTTGTGTACGAGAAAGATAACCACATCACCTCAACTTCATTTATATTGGAGAAAGATAACCACATCACCCCAACTTCATTTATATGGATGGGAGAAAGAAAACCACATTTGCATCATTTATGTGGCAATAAGGTAACTACATTACCTCAATTTCATTTATACAGGAGAAAGGTAACCACATCACCTCAACTTCATTTATATGGAAGAAAAGTAATCACATCACCTCAACTTCATTTAAACAGGAAAAAGGTAACCACATCACCTCAACTTCATTTATATGGGAGAAAGGTAACCACATCACCCCAACTTCATTTATATGGAAGAAAAGTAACTACATTACCTCAACTTCATTTATACAGGAGAAAGGTAACCACATCACCTCAACTTCATTTATATGGGAGAAAGGTAACCACATCACCCCAACTTCATTTATATGGAAGAAAAGTAACCACATCACCTCAACTTCATTTATATGGGAGAGAGATATCTACATTACCTCAGCTTTATTTGTGTGGGAGAAAGGTAACCACATCACCCCAACTTCATTTATATGGAAGAGAGATATCTACATTACCTCAACTTCATTTATATGGAAGAGTGTTATCTACATTACCTCAGCTTTATTTGGGTGGGAGAACGGTAACCACATCACCTCAACTTCATTTATATGGGAGAAAGAAAACCACATCACCTCAACTTCATTTATATGGGAGAGAGATATCTACATTACCTCAACTTCATTTATACGGAAGAGAGATATCTACATTACCCCAGCTTCATTTATATGGAAGAGAGATATCTACATTACCCCAGCTTTATTTGTGTGGGAGAAAGGTAACCATATGTGTCATGATGCGGTGGAATCAGGCGATCGTCAATTTTTGGGCATTTGGAGTTATTGGAATCATCTTAAAGCCTGTTTATTTGCCTCTCTTTTGATGGAAAAAATATCCATCTACCTCGAATAGAAAGTCGAGATATTCGCAATTGAAGGGGGTTGGGGTCGCCTGGTTTCAGAAGTAAAATTAGCTAGAAAATGGCAGCCGACGTTTGGTAAATCCCAAAGCCTGAGAGTCCTTGGAAACTGAAAAATTAACATTTTTTCTGCTTTTAATCAATGCTTTTCAGTAAAATCCAAACAAAAATGTGTTTTTAAATGGACATAAAAGGTGTTGGGCTAAAAAATAAAAATTAGAAAAAAAATTACCCTTCGTCAAAAAAAGGGCCTATTTCTTTGATTTCATCATTTTGACGAGCGTCTGATTTCACCTTGGTGCTTCACATATGGCTTTGGCTTTATTTATGAGGGAGAAAGGTTAAAAAAAAGGGGAAGGCCTTTTTTTGTGTACCACAGCACCCCTATTCAATGGGGAAGGGCAGAAGAAATGAAATATTAGCTAGGAAAATCAGTTGTGGAACGAAAGCTAAACATTATAAAGATTGTTTACATCTTCTTTATGTTCTCAATAACAAATCGCTACTTAAGGGGGAGCGCGGCTTTTAAAACGGACGATTTTGGGGTCAAATTATGGTATCGAGGTTTTTTACATCTTGTGAAACTTCAACCTCTCCCGTACCTAAAAATAGCTATGAGAGAATTTAGAAATAGCGTATTTACACCTAAAATGTCTTTCAAAACACTAGGGTAGGGAAAAAATTGTATGATTTTGAGAAAACATGATCTATTTCTCATCAATTGACCAACCAATAATTAAAGTTTATATCGGAATAAGCATACAGTGTTGTATATCGATGGAATCGTTATTTTCCCCTCTGACTGAATAAATATGCAACTGGGTCATGACGTCTCATCACTGCTTCCTATTAGCTCAGAACGAGACAAAGGTTTGACCAAGATTGACCTAGATTGTGGGCTGAATGTTTACTACTGAGATGACCTTGAATGTTGATTGGCTAATGCGAATGACCCCAAGGAATGCTCGAATTCTGTTGGTTCTCCACCATAGTTACAAGGTCACTTCCGCAAAGCTTGACCCATAATTGCACGTGGAATTTTCCGTCTTTTCTTGAATGAACAAAGGATTTTCTTTGTATACAGGCTCATGTGTGTCGATTGTTTGTGCGCATGTGTACTTGGTGTGTAGTCTCAAGTCAAAGAAACGCATTTGTCTCTCGAAACGAAGGGCCACTTTCAGATTACGTGCTGGATGGCAGCATCACTGTGTCGATAACGCTCTACAATTGCTGTGCTCACTCGTCTCTGATATTGTTAGTAAGGTTGTTACTTACTTAGGCCTTCTTGTATACTTGAAGCGGACATTCTAGATTTGTTCTAGATTTGTGAATTGCGTTAGTATTGAAAATGCCGAAGAAGAAGGTGACTGGTCGTTCGAAGCAGCTGCAGAAAGCTTGTGAGATGCGTGGAAAGGCTGTGGAACTGGAACTCGATAGGAGCTGTGAAGCTGAGGTTGAGGTACGTAGACAAGATTCTCTAGCCTAGTGATATCAATTTATATGTGTACTTTAGTATAAATGTGGTTACTAGAATGATAGAACTAGTAGTAGATCTAGATATAGCGTGTGTAGATCAGATCTGTACCATGTGGTTTGTGTGCACGCGTGTGTGTGTACTTTAGTATTTGTGGTACTAGAATGATATAGATCTATCTAGTAGTAGTAACGTGTGTGGATCTAGATCTATGTGGTTTGTGTGTGTGTGTGTGCATGATTAGACTCTATTCTTTGTTGCAGAAATGAAAAATATCTATTGATTCTTCTTACTGAATTTGAAATGCATGGTTACCTAGGCCCTATATTCATTTTTATATAGGCACAATTTTTTTCAACTGTATGACTTTTTCATGTAGGCCTACAGGCCTAATGTTTTAACATTTTCAGTCAACAGATTTTGAATATTCAGTACCAGAAATTTACTTGCATGAAGCTGATTTTTCCGTAACTTTTTTTCCGCATTCCTCGTCTTCTGTCCCTGTGCCCCCAGAGATGCCTGCATCGTCTTCGATTCTGGATATTCCAGAGACCCCGCGGCCTGTCTTTCCACCGGACCCTCTGCTGCTGATCCCTCTCCGTTCCCAGGAGAAGCTGAGTAGGTATGTCGTGCCTGCTGCTGCTGAAGATACGTCTCGAGCCATCGTGGAGTTGTCGCAGGTTGAGGGGCTGTTCCAGCAGCTTCAGTGTCCCCAGTGTGGCATCGTTGGGACTTTGTCGCTACGTCAGATGGGT
>NW_004797340.1:1817783-1819059 GCF_000002075.1 Aplysia californica
AAGTATTTCTTCAGGCTGCCAACGCTGTTCGTCAGGCTTACCAAAGCACGGGCTGCGTCGCGGAGGATGGCGTGCTGGACATCGCCGTGAGCTTCGACAGCTCCTGGCTGACACGTGGCCACAAGTCCCTCATCGGTATTGGCTGCGTCATCGACGTACTGACCGGGTTAGTACTCGACAGCCATGTCCTGAGCCTTCATTGCCAGACTTGCGCTACCACTGGTCAGTGGAAGAAGATGAACACTCCCCTGGCTTACGACGTGTGGCTGACGGAGCACAAAGCTAGTGGCTGCAACATAAACTATGGTGGATCGTCGGGGATGATGGAGGTGGAGGCTGCAGTTGTGTTGTGGAGTCGTTCGATGGAAAAGTTCGGCCTGCGGTACACCACGTTTGTTGGTGATGGAGACTCCAAAGCCTTCAACAAGGTGACAGAGGTGAAGCCGTACGGTCCTGGAGTCCAGATTGTGAAGGAGGAGTGCCTAAATCATGTGGGGAAGCGGCTGGGCACTGCGTTACGGAACCTCGTCAGTGACTGCAGCAAGAAAGGCGTCACGCTAGGTGGAAGAGGCCATGGCAGGCTGACAGCAAACACTATTCGCAAGCTGTCCATCTACTATTCGAGGGCCATCCGAAGCCAAGCCACTGCAGCCGAGATGAGGACAGCTATCCTGGCCAGTGTCCACCATGGATACTCAACAGACGACCACCCGCAGCACATGTACTGTCCGTCTGGCAACGACTCCTGGTGCTTCTACAAGAAGTCCTTGGCAAGGCACGTCTATCCAGGAGGCCACAAGAACAGGGTGCACACGCCCCTGAACTACGAACTGCTGCATGAGCACCTCCGTCCCGTCTACAAAAGGCTCACCGCCGACTCTCTACTTCTTCGGTGTGAACGCAAGGCGACCCAGAATGCAAACGAAAGTTTTCACCACTCGGTCTGGGCCAAATCCAGCAAAACTCAGTTCCGCAGCAAGCAACGAGTTGAAGTGGCTGTCATCACTGCTGCTGCCGAATTCAACTTTGGCCCAGGATATACAACCGAGTTGAAGGATTTACTTGGTGTACCTTCCGGGGTAAATACTGAACGCCTGAACTCTGCCCGCACCACCAAGCGTTTATACAAAAGCCAAGACGTACAGAAAGCTGCTGCGAAGAGGAGGAAGGTGATGCGAGCGAAGGCAATAGAGCAGGCTCGTCTTGAGGCCGAGAAAGAAGATGGTGTGGCGTATGGGCCTGGGATGTTTTGAAGTGTACTCTAACGGACACTATC
>NW_004797340.1:1819387-1849386 GCF_000002075.1 Aplysia californica
ACTTTATACAACAGGACAATGTAATAGGTACATTTATACTTGAGTTATGGGCGATTGTGTAATGAAATTCAGAGGTGTGAAGGGGTAGGTCAGTTGTCCATCTATAACTTTTTTCCTATTCAAGAGCCCTGTTGTATAATATTTTGTTTTGAGTATATCCATCAATGAACCAAATTTGAATAAATTTGGTCAGTAATTAAAAAAGCCTTTCAAGATTTATGAAAGCTGTTTATTTTCAATATGGCCGCCGTTACCATGGAAACGGTGGATTAAAAAAAAAACGTAACGTTGCTTTTTAGAGATGTTTTCCTGTTTAACCTCCTTGCCAAAGGCTTTACCTGAACTTTCATAGTTACCGAGATAGGTTATAAAGTACCCCTCCCCCTTAAAAATACAAAGTTCTATCTGACATTTTTGGCCGTTTTGAGTTACTAAAACCATGATGTCAGAAACCAATTGTTCCATCTGCTCTATTACAATTGTAAGATAATTTTTCGGCGTTGTTATCATGATATTCAAAGAATTGCATTTGAAAAAGTTTGACGTTTTGTGAAACTCAAATTTTTAAAACTAAAATTTCTCAAAACTTGGTAGCCTACTGAGTGGTGGGAACTTTGTCATTCTTTGGTAGCAAAATATTACCTTTTTACCACCACTCTTTTCCTTCCTTTCCTTTTTCTCTGTTGTAGTCTGCACTGGCCAGCAACAGCTCACGGGGTACCCACCAAAAAGTTCTTCCATAGCTCAAAGTACAAACATGGTCGTTTTTAGGGAAACAACGAACATTTTCCTACCCTTTATCCCCCTACCCACACACATTTTTCCAGAGGGAAAATGATAATAATAAATAATTGCATTCATATTGCCTGTATTTGCTTTACAATAAATATTATCCCAGTAGACCCAAAAGCATTCAAAGTATTCTCAGCTTCATGAGAAATTAAAAGTGCAAGCAGCTGATTACATGCACTAAAACACAAACAGACAAGATTTTTCAGTCTATAACCAAGTTCTCATTCCTCACCAGTGGACAAAATGTGAGTAAGGTGCCTTTCTCGAGGGCACAACTTCAGACCCCTGACACTAGGATTTGTACACATGACCTTACCGTTAATGGTTGAGAGTACAAAAATATAACGACTAGACCAACGACACCACCGGACTTATATGGGAAAGACAAGGATTAGTGTATAATCTCCATAATCTAATTTACAATTAGGACGAAAATTAAAACCTCACACATTTAAACAAAAACTTCCCTGAACATATCACCTCTGCCCATTCTGTACCTTGTGACATCCGCATCATACTGCACTACAAGAAGCTAAGAAAAGAGCACAGACCACAAAAGAAAACAACTAAATATTTCAGAACTCACGAAATAATGGTTGAATCCAGATGATAGACGTCCACCCAGTCAATCGTTTGGATAAACCTGAGAGAGAAAAAGAGATAGAGGAGTGTTGAGAAGTGCATGTGTGCACATGTATTTACCATGCTCCAGCAGGTATTCTCTCTGTGGAAGTCAGTAATAAATGTGAGATGTGTTGACAAAACGACTCAATTCTCGGATTTGAGCCCTATGGACACAGATAGATACATCAAACTTATATGTTGGGGTTGTACCATTTATTATATTACTTTACTTTGACTTTTTCCTTCCTCTGGTATCCGTAGGATGTCGAGGGGAGGTGCAGGTTTCGGTCCTGTGCTAAATGTATGACATCTGCGATAGATATGTTATGTTGTTCCAGGACCTTTTTAACCCCATCTAGCCAGGTCCTTCTTGGTCTTCCTCTTGATTTGAAGCCGGATTCATGGGTGTGGTAAGTTCTTGCCGCTAGTTGTTTCTCGGGCATTCTGGTTAGACGTCCGAACCATTTGACTCTTTGATGGCTCAATGAAATTTATTACTTGTGGTATTCCAGTTTGTTAGCACATGGTCTCGTTTCTAATATGGTGTCTTCTCACGACATTGATGGTTTTGTGGAGACACCTCATTTCGCATACATTGATTTTTCCAGCTGGTCTGCTTTGTTTAAGGACCATGTTTGGCACTGGTATGTTAAAGTTGGTACATTACGAGATGCTTAAAGACAGGTTTAACAGGAGAAAATAGCATCAGTTGAAAAATCTACAAATTATATGTGTCTATTTTCGGCTGAAAACTCCATTAGAGGATTACGAGAAGTAACTCATTTTTCAGCACACCTCGCTGGTGTTTATCTATCTTATCTTAATTGTGGATGCTATTCTTCCAAAAGTGGGGTTGCATTTCCTGCTGGTCAGAAGAAATAGTACTTGCTACCCCCAACCTTCAGTGAGATAGGATTGTTTCCATTCAGATCAAGGGTAACTTTCAGCACATTCTTCCACAGTCAAATATTCAAACATTTTTCTTGCAACACAGAAAAAATCAAACTACACAAATAAAGAGCAAGACAGATTCAGATCAGAAAGACATGAAAGTGACACCCTAAAATAACAAATCTCATACCTACTTTATAAAAGATAAATTCACCTGGAAATTACCAAATTTCTTCCCCCCTGCCTTCATATTATTATGCCGTCAATAGTATAGAATATATGTGATAAAAACATTTTTACAAAAATAATTCCTAAAGACTCAAAATTCTTACTGTGCCTACTAAACGTTTACAATTTACATTGATAAGATTTAGGTAAAAATTTAAAGTAAAAATGATGATGGATGATGTCCTTTGTCACTAAAAAGAAAAACATGGCTATGGTGATAAGAAAAAGTTACAGATCAGGAGGGAAACAATAAAAGGATTTAAACATAAATGAAAAAACAAAAACAAAAAATGAACTATCAGCAAATTATATAAAATTGTTTCCAATACCATGAATATGGCAGAAAAAGTCAAAATAAATACAAACACAGCAAAATCAACGATCAAACAGGGTGAAAAACAATTTTGTAAATGAGAAAATATGTTAGAGTAAACTGTGAACATGAAACGTTACATCACCTCATGCTTCTTGTGCAGCACAGAAAACTCACTCCGAGATAGTAATAGAGATAAATATATATGAAGACAAAATCCCGACAAATTCAGAAATTCTAGTTTCAGGACGTATTCAGAAAATCCGCACATCTGAGACAAAACAAATAAAACAATTTTTTTTGGGGGGGGGGGGGGTTAAATATAAATGTAGGTGTTTTACGTTCTCATCTGCACAATTTAGACCATCTAGGAGGTGGGCTTCTGACCCTGAGTGTCAGAGTCAACTCTGGCTGGCTGAGAGGGATACAACATCCAAGAAGAAAGACCGAGGTACTTGACAAAAGTGTTTTCCCCTCTTGGAAATTGAATTCGGGTCTCCTGTGTGCGACAGCAAAGCACCTGACCGCTAAACCACAGACGCTGGTGACAAAAGTGTGCCTGAAAGCCCAAGTAGCATGCAGGAACCATGTCAAGCACGGCTCACTATGACAGAAGGGGTAACTGAACCCATGAAAGCATGAAAGAATTTGGAACTGGGCGAGGCTCCAGATTAGATAAGATAAGAAAAAGAAGATGAGAATAAGATAAGACAAGAATCAGGAGCTAAGCTAAACTAAGATAAGATGATACATTTTTTGTGTGCCAGTGGGAAATTTTTCTTGGCTGTACAGGAATGGTAAGAACACTTGTAGAATATACCCTCCATAGAATTTAAATCATACATTACTTTCTTGAAAATTCAATAGGAAGAGAAAAATAAAGCCGGCAATAATACACATATTAAAAAAAAAATGTAACAGATTAATGAAAAACAAGCAAGACAACTGTGGTTAAAAATCAGCCTTGTCTGGCTACGCTGCTACTTGAGTCGTCGGATTTCTTTCACTATGGTTTTGCACATTGGAAGAAAAGTTTAATACAAATTTGAAAAACCCAAAGAGGAACTAAATGGGAGAGTGACCACAAAATAATTTGACCTCTAGATTAGACATGTTATAAATGATCAAATAGGTGGTACTCACCGTCCGGAAAAGACGCATTCCAGGTGAACACTTTCATAAGGCCTTACGACAGGATTAGGATCTGAGGAATACTCTAACTTGGCAGGCTGCTTCCTATCTGTTGGAAAACATGATATGTGAGGCATCTTGGTAAAATCAAGTGCTTGTCAAAATAATGAAA
Source organism: Aplysia californica (assembly GCF_000002075.1). Lineage (NCBI taxonomy): Eukaryota > Metazoa > Mollusca > Gastropoda > Aplysiida > Aplysiidae > Aplysia > Aplysia californica. The sequence goes on from NW_004797340.1 coordinate 1,823,539, forward strand.
TAAAAGAAACGGGCATTTTCCCGCCAGTTTGGTAGTTTTTGTCGCATTTCTGTTTTTCGGTTCAACAGCTTTTATGTCCACTCAAAATATTTGAGTGGATTTTACTGAAAAATGTTGATTAAAGGCATAAAAATTGAACATTTTCTTTTTCCAAGTACTCTAAAGCTATGGAAATCACCAAACTTTGGCTGCCATCTTCTAGAAAATTTTACCTCTGAAACCTCTATGGTTTACAACAATTATTATCCCAGTAGACCCTTAAACATTCAAAATATTCTCAGCTTCATGGGACGCTTACAGTGCAAGCAGCTGATTACATGCACAAAAACACTTACAAACTTTTTCAATTGCAAATATCATGACTTCTTTTAAAGATAGATGGGTATTTTTTATCAAAAGATAGACAAATGAACAAGCTTTACTGATAACTCTACATGTCCAAATATTGACAAGCGCCTGATTCCACCGCGTTGTGACACATTTTCTATGTCTCGATAGAGGACTCCTTGATAGACTCAGAGCCTAGAGACAAGAATGAAGGAAAATGTGATACAATAAGCCAGTAGAAAGATAGGGACAGTCGATAAAAACTTTTCCCCACACAATAATAGAACTTGGGGTCTCCTGCCTGCAACAATGAAGCGCCTAACCACTACACCTCAGACTCTGGTTGGCAGACGATATATTGATGGAAATCTTAAACAAGCCATTCTTGTATCATCATCACAGAGATTACACCTTGACTTGACAAACAGATGGTGAAGAGAGTATATTGTCCCTGTCGCCAGCAATAAATCCAGTAAGGTCCAAATTTGGATTATTTTCTATTTTTACACCCTCACAAAGCTCTATCAAAGATGCACTTTTCAATATCACAAAATGCAGTTTAATATATTTTTACTTTTCATAATTTCTGATAGGAACAAAGCAACAGGAATTCGGTTTTTTTTGTCTCTGATGAAAAAGAGGACCCTAAAAGACTTATGTGGATGCTTTTGTCACACTGACAATATGTTATTTCCATACCCATTTGAGACCCCAAAAATGACATATATACATATGAAACAGCGTGAGTTTGGGCATCCTCTAGGCTTGCCTCAACTCCTCTCCTCCCTCAACTTTATGTGACAGATAAAACAATAAGAAAGCATGGTAATAGCTTAAAAAAGAAACAGTAGTGAATCCTATTTGTATTCTCAAAAGCAAAGGTGAAAAGAATAAACAAGTTTGACAGATTAAATATCTAGGATATACAATCAAATCAGATGCCAAATGTTGCTCAGAAATAAATTAAAGAACTTCACTTGACATGCAGATGGCGTTGGGGGTGAATGTTGTTTCCATACCCATTTGAGACAAGAAACGACATACCAAAATAGCTTGAGTTTAGGTATCCTGAAAGCTTGATTCAACTGCTTACTCCCTCCCCCAACCCCCCCCTCCCCCTCCTGGGCATTATATATGTTGAGAGCATTACGTTGACTGAAAGCATTACCAGTATGTAAACTGTGGGTTTTATCAACACTGAGGACATTATCTACACTGGGGACATTATCTACACTGGGGACGTAGTTATCTACACTGAGGATGTTATCTACACTGAGGGTGTTATCTACACTGAGGGAGTTATCTACACTGGGGACATTATCTACACTGAGTGTGTTATTTACACAAGACCAAGCAGTGCACCTACCAGCCACGCCAACCACTTGCACAGTATGACCTGCTCCATCCAGCTTGATGATTTCCCCAATGGAGACCCCACACTTGTAGCTCCGGGCGTCGGATCGCTTGAGGTATGAGAAGTGCAAGTCACCTGGCGAAAAAGACGTGGTGACCTTTATTGTGACCTCCAGTTACAATTTTGTTTGTTTTGTTTGAGTAAGGAGAAGCACATGACACAATAATGGTCATAAAATAGGGATGGGAAAAAGTAAGACAGACAGACAGAAAAAATAGAGGGAAAGTAAAGAAGTAGGACCTACCAGTGGTGCCCCAGGCCTTGTTTCTTTTTTTTTTTTTTTTTACTAGTTTAAAGAATACTAATTGTAAGTTGTCACATCTTAACAGCAACTAACTTGTTTGATTTTGCTTCTTTGTAAGTGTTTTTCGGCCCTTGCAACTGTATAACGTCATATGAGAGCGGGACACATTAAACATTTTCAGTTGGTAAGAAATTAGATGAATTTTGCTGGGTGATGGCCGAAGCCTACTCTTTTCGACTTTAGACCACCAAGGGATCTTTAACTTGCGCAACTTGCACACGAGGCCTCCAAGATTTTTCGCCCTTGTCCAAGAAGGCTAAGTGGACACCTTTCCTATGAGAAGATCAGGAGTGTGGCTGAAAGACAGCAGTAAGAAGTAGCCAAGGAGAAGCATTAGAAAGGCTGCAGAAAGAGTCAGGAGCCCAGAGGAGGGGGTGGGGGCAGAAAGTGGGGACGAAAGCAGATGACAGAACAGTCACAGAACATTGTTAGAGAGCAGGAAAGGACGCGAAAGGAGAACATTTTAGAGAATAAAATTTTCCGTCACTATCCGGATTCGAACCCAAGACCTATTGAACGAGAGGCAATCACCTTAATCTCTAGGCCACGAGGGCTCTCACACAGAGAGATAAGGATAATAGATGTTTGACAAAAAAGAAGGAGCAAACCACACCAGAGCACCCACTAACCACCCGCTTGTTTGGGAGCTTAACCCTCTCATTTGTTCAATACTTAAAAATTACAAATGAAGATTTTTACTCCACCATTAGCACAATTCAGACCATTTTGGAGGCGGGCTGCTTCAAGCCTACCTGTCAGGGCCAACATGGGCTAGAGGGATACAAGGTATGCCCTCCTACCATCTGGAATAAGGCTGCTGTTGAAATAAACATTAATGAGTATTGCTGTTGATTTTTTATAATAATAATAAATAGATAGCATTTGTATGGCGCATATCTCCGCTCGACGGCAAGCTATGCGCTCTACACTATATTATTAACCCAGCATACCATAGAACACAAACATTCTCAGCTTCCCGGGGAGCATACAGTGCTAGCCGCTGATTTAGCGCTCAAACACTACCAAACTGACAAGATCTTTCACTGTCTATTACATATTATATTATCTATATAACTCAAAAAGGTCTGTGATAAATTCAAGCATCTGGTTGAAAGATACATCTGAAGTGATATGTGTATTATTGTTAGCTTTATTTTTCTCTGCGTATCGAATTTTTGTGAAAGTAATATATAATTCAATTTTTTTGTATATCTACAAGATTTGTTGTTACCATTCCTGTACAGCCAGGAAAAATTTCCCAAAGGGACAATTAAGTATCATCTCATCTTATTTAACAAACTTCTACATATCTGTCCCCGTGGTTTTATGCACCCTGCATAATATAGCAAAATTTGATCATTTTTTGCCTACTTTCTGATTATTTCCTTTTATTATTCTTTGTTAAAATTAACAGAATCGCATAATTTCAGAATTTTGTTTGCATAAAACAACGGGGACAGACATATGTAATTTTGTTGGTGCTGACCTTTGTGTCAGTTTTCACAAGAAACCAGTAACATTCACAAGAAAATGAAACAGAGCAAGATTTTCATAATTTTGAGCTTAAGAATTTATAACCTCGTAGGTTTCGACTGCAGCTATGCATCCTTATACAATACTCCAGAACTGAGTCATTACTTTCCAATCTCAATTCTTTAAAAATGGGAGAGCCCCCTGTTCAGAATAGGTTCAAAGCTGGTTAGGGAGTAGTCCAGGCTAACAATGTCAAGTGTGTGTCGGTGACACAGTGTTTATGTGGGTGGTCACTGTCTTGGGTGTGTCTTTGAGCTCAAAAACAGGGCACTGCACAGTTGCGACTAGCAACGATGTGTGGATTGTCTTTGTGAAATTGAGTATTTTTCATGTATTTAAGTATTATTCTATCTTTGTGTAGCAGGTACATCCCAAACATGTAGTGACAGAAATACTTTTATCTTTAGTTTAGTATTAGTAGAGTTTTTACAGTGCTCGTGACTGCATAAGGTCATATGAGCATCAAGAGGTGAATGTCAACAGAGAAGTCCATACAGGGAATCAGACTTACTCTGCTCACCTCTCTTGCTTCAACAGCACAAAGTCTGCTTCGACTATCAAGGCACCCCGGAAATAGCGGGTCACAAGAGTGTGACAAACATACAAAAGAAGTGGAGAAAAAATGACAATATTAAGGATTAGGAAAGAAAAAACAGAAGTTCCCCGTAGCAGTTCAGGCACAGTTATGAGCATGACATTGATGAATCAGCCCATTCACAATTCTATTGTGCATAAGAACATGTTAACATCCCCCCTTTGGGAATTGCCTAAAGACACTTCAGAAAGACTGTCATCAATAAGCCGCAACTGTAGGGGCGGTCAAAAGCAACACATGATGATCCAAGCCCTAAACGTTTGGTTATCATGCCAACAGCACGTGGGCAGCTAGCACGTACATAAATGCTCACATTCGTATGAGCTTCAAGGACTGCAAATATAAAAATGTGCATATATATTTATAAAAGGTTAATCAGAGATCACATTTTTTTCAGAAAATCAAAGTTATTCGAAACAGACAAATAGAAACTTTTAATAAGGCATAACTTGAAAGCTTAATTACTTTCACAAGTACTGTAGTTTAACTATACATGCATACGGTTTTACTACACACACCCACCTCATGTAGCGATCCAACTTGCACTAACTCGTCGCAACTCTCTGCGCTGCGCCTCGACCGCTACTCACGCAGTCTTCAAAAGTCCGTGGCTCACGCCTCGGCCTGTCCTTGGTTTCTTCAATGTCAACCGTACTCGACTACTTTCCCGAGAATCACACAGCTAACCACACGCCCCCGTGATCTCAAGATCAAACAAAACAAAATTTAGTTCTTCAATCGTGCGAACAGGACATGGTTCAACGCTATCTACACTTTGTACACTTGATTACTTCATTTACTGAGTTTCATAGTCCACCAACCAACCGGGGGTTTTCCTGACTGGATCAGGATACCGCCTGGGAGGGGGTTCACCTGCACCTTCGTTTCTCGTCAGGGTTTGCAAGGTTTGCTGTTCACCGCCACCTCCCTCATCATCCTCTTCCTCTGAAGTTACATCTCGTACCACTCTTCTAACATCGAGAATGTGACGAGCCATACCATCGACAGCAACATTGTTGATCGAGTTTACTCCTGTAACCGTACCTCTATTCCACTTAGTCGTACATTTGCTCTGGGGTGGTTTAACCCAAACATCATCTCCAACTTCAAATCTTCCAGGCCCGTCTTCTTCTTCATTAACAACGATATGGTTTCTCCAATCATAACGGTAGACAGCTCTCTGTGGCACTGATGCTGGGTCCAAACCTGCCCTTGGTGTTGAGTTGTACCAAAACACAGCTTCTTGGGGGGGAATGTTTCCTCTTTCTGCAATGGACTTCACTGTACGATGGTGTCTCTCAACAATCCCGTTCCCCGTAGGCCTATATGCAGCTCTGAACAATGGTTTGATATTCCATTTCTGAAGCATCTGCCAAAAACAATCTGAACGAAACACTGTGCCATTATCCATTAAGATCTCGCGCACTGGTCCTCTCTCTAACATGAGTTCTTCAACTACTTCTGTCACAAACCCTGCTGTCTCTCTCCTCAGTTTCTTCCAAATTGCGAATCGCCCTGGGCCACAATCAACAATTGACAGGTATGGCACTTGATGATGGTGAGTTATGTCTATTGCCAATCTTGTCCAGTCTGTAGCGACATCTAGGTTGCCCGCCTCATGGACAACTGGTGCAGGATCGATAGACTGACATTGCTCACAAGCTTGTACGACTTTTTTAACATCAGCACGGCTCGTTTCTGGTAGCACCTTCCGAGCCAAATACAAAGTACGGTCTACCCCCATATGGTGCATATCGTGCAAGTCTTTCAAGTCAAGATGGCCAGTAGCACAAACGCATGGTTCTGGTTCTCCTTCCTCCATTCCATACCCGCCAGTGCTTAACCACTCCTTTTTCACTCTTGTCAGAATGTCTGCTTTGTTCTTTCTGGTCGGAACCAAGGTGACCGACAAAACCAGACTAAACTCATTAATAAGGCTTTTCAATATCCCTAATCGTCTCTTCACAATCAACTCCGCTGCCCCTTTGGTGTGCACTCTCCTCTCTTCCGATAGAACAGTTTTGATCCAACCAGCCACCGTTGCTGAGTCAGTGATAACTTCGATTTCAGAGATGTTCCACTTGATGGCCATGTTTACACCTTTCATCACAGCCTCCAGCTCTGCTACGTTGATATGATCAAAATCTGAAGGTTTCCGAAGCCATGCAGCATCCTCTACCGCGTTGCCATTGACCTCAAGTAACACACCATATCCGATACTGCTAGCATCACACCATACGGTTCCTTTGGTTGCTTTAGGCACGTACCATTTGCCTTTGACGGGATCCTCATTAGTCAAACGGCTCAACATTTCCTTCAACATTTTCTCCACTTCATCGTTTACAATCTCCTCCCAATTGGTACCATTTGCCCTTCTCTTTATGTAGCTGCATGCTATCCTTAACCATCCAGCAACCGGATAATGACCTGTAAGTTTTCCGCAGATCGAGAACAACTCCCGTTTGGTGACTTTAGACACTGCATGGGGAATCCTGTTGGCTCTGGAAAATATGAGATCTCCTGTGGAATCAGATTTCAACTTCAAACCTAATGCGGCGCCACCATCCAATGGCTCTGGTTCTTTCGTTGTCAACCCATAGTTGGCCAGGTGCTTCACCAGTGCAGCAGATGTTACCTTGCTCTCATCCAGTAGAATGTCATCAATGTAGGACTGCGTGGCAGAGTCTATCTTCTCATCCTTATTCAATACCGTTTTCAAGATCTTCGTCATGATGCGGGGTGCCGATGTAAGACCAAATCCAAGTCTTGTCAGGCAATATGTTTTACCTTTGAAATTCACTAGTTGATATTTCCATAGATCTTGTGACACCCGAATTTGAAGGTAAGCACCTTTCAGGTCGACAATCGTTGCTGCATCTGTCGTCTGTCTCCACTCTCGCAATGTCTCGCCGCATACATCCGTGAAGTCACCCCCCGTGTGACTACTTATATATTTATTGAGCTCTCTGTAGTCAAGGACAGGTCTTACCTTGTTCTTGGTAGGTTGAACAACAGCCATCAGCGGAATTATGCCTATTTCTACTTTCTCATTCCATGGTAAAAGTATTCCTTCCTCTATCCAACTTTGTATCTCTTTCTCAAACCCTTCTGTAGTCTTCATATCCATCTGTTTACCATAACATCCAATCTTATTCTTCAGGTGGGGAGGATCCCTTTTCCATTTCCACTCTACTGTCCATGTATTGCCATCAAAAACTGCCTTAAAATCACTGTCGTCAATAACCTCAACCTCCCTGTGTTCGTAAACAGCGCTCTCTGCTCGCTTCACGTTCCCCTTTGCCTTGTCTGGGGGATCAGATTCAGTTTCCATTTCCGCTGCCCCACACCATTTGACACCAAACTCAACTGTACCATGGTTGACTGAAACTCCTCCCAAGTTGTTTATAGCATCCATTCCCAGTACCACATCAATATCAGACAGAATAGAATCTGAGACAATTGCATTTACGGAGACCGAGACACCTCGCACGTCAATGATTAGCTCTTTCTTCCCCTGACACTGCACTCGTGAACCATCAAAAGCTACCATATAGTTCTCGCCCACGCAATTTCCAACTATCTGTGAACTGACCACTGTGACCATACAACCTGTATCTACCAATGCTTTGACCTTAGCTCCCTTCACGCCAACTTGAATTATCGGTAAAGACTGCGCCCTCATTTCAAACGGGTAGCTGCCGGCGCAGCAGCCACCCGAAGCTAGTTTTCCTGTTTCTTCTGATAGGCACCGTTTCCCCTCTGACTGCATCGACTGGCTATGTGCCCAACTTCATTGCAGTGGTAGCAAACAATGTCAGCACGATGACTACAAAACTTAGCCATATGTGGTCCACCACATCGATAACAAGAACCTTTAAATGCCCTCACACGTTGACTGTGGCTTCCCATTTCGTTTGCCATGGCTCCGCCTGCCGCCGCAACGCTGACCATTCCAGTCTTACTTGCTGTAAGGATTCTAGCTCTTGCTATGACCTCTGACAGTTCAACTTCGAAGACCCGGCTCATCTGTTGGAGCTCACACGATATCGGGTCAGGGAATCCATTTACAAAGGACAATCTAACCAGCCTATCCAGTTCGCTGCCTGAAAATCCAGCCAATCCTCCCAATCTCCTTAGTTCGTTCGCGAATACATCAACATGCTCACCGTCCCACCTCCTCTGTGTCAACTTACTGAACGCAACAAATGAGCTGTCTGTGAATGCCTCTAGAAGACGCTTCTCAATTGTCTCATATTGTGATCTCCAACTTCAAATCTTCCAGGCCCGTCTTCTTCTTCATTAACAACGATATGGTTTCTCCAATCATAACGGTAGACAGCTCTCTGTGGCACTGATGCTGGGTCCAAACCTGCCCTTGGTGTTGAGTTGTACCAAAACACAGCTTCTTGGGGGGGAATGTTTCCTCTTTCTGCAATGGACTTCACTGTACGATGGTGTCTCTCAACAATCCCGTTCCCCGTAGGCCTATATGCAGCTCTGAACAATGGTTTGATATTCCATTTCTGAAGCATCTGCCAAAAACAATCTGAACGAAACACTGTGCCATTATCCATTAAGATCTCGCGCACTGGTCCTCTCTCTAACATGAGTTCTTCAACTACTTCTGTCACAAACCCTGCTGTCTCTCTCCTCAGTTTCTTCCAAATTGCGAATCGCCCTGGGCCACAATCAACAATTGACAGGTATGGCACTTGATGATGGTGAGTTATGTCTATTGCCAATCTTGTCCAGTCTGTAGCGACATCTAGGTTGCCCGCCTCATGGACAACTGGTGCAGGATCGATAGACTGACATTGCTCACAAGCTTGTACGACTTTTTTAACATCAGCACGGCTCGTTTCTGGTAGCACCTTCCGAGCCAAATACAAAGTACGGTCTACCCCCATATGGTGCATATCGTGCAAGTCTTTCAAGTCAAGATGGCCAGTAGCACAAACGCATGGTTCTGGTTCTCCTTCCTCCATTCCATACCCGCCAGTGCTTAACCACTCCTTTTTCACTCTTGTCAGAATGTCTGCTTTGTTCTTTCTGGTCGGAACCAAGGTGACCGACAAAACCAGACCAAACTCATTAATAAGGCTTTTCAATATCCCTAATCGTCTCTTCACAATCAACTCCGCTGCCCCTTTGGTGTGCACTCTCCTCTCTTCCGATAGAACAGTTTTGATCCAACCAGCCACCGTTGCTGAGTCAGTGATAACTTCGATTTCAGAGATGTTCCACTTGATGGCCATGTTTACACCTTTCATCACAGCCTCCAGCTCTGCTACGTTGATATGATCAAAATCTGAAGGTTTCCGAAGCCATGCAGCATCCTCTACCGCGTTGCCATTGACCTCAAGTAACACACCATATCCGATACTGCTAGCATCACACCATACGGTTCCTTTGGTTGCTTTAGGCACGTACCATTTGCCTTTGACGGGATCCTCATTAGTCAAACGGCTCAACATTTCCTTCAACATTTTCTCCACTTCATCGTTTACAATCTCCTCCCAATTGGTACCATTTGCCCTTCTCTTTATGTAGCTGCATGCTATCCTTAACCATCCAGCAACCGGATAATGACCTGTAAGTTTTCCGCAGATCGAGAACAACTCCCGTTTGGTGACTTTAGACACTGCATGGGGAATCCTGTTGGCTCTGGAAAATATGAGATCTCCTGTGGAATCAGATTTCAACTTCAAACCTAATGCGGCGCCACCATCCAATGGCTCTGGTTCTTTCGTTGTCAACCCATAGTTGGCCAGGTGCTTCACCAGTGCAGCAGATGTTACCTTGCTCTCATCCAGTAGAATGTCATCAATGTAGGACTGCGTGGCAGAGTCTATCTTCTCATCCTTATTCAATACCGTTTTCAAGATCTTCGTCATGATGCGGGGTGCCGATGTAAGACCAAATCCAAGTCTTGTCAGGCAATATGTTTTACCTTTGAAATTCACTAGTTGATATTTCCATAGATCTTGTGACACCCGAATTTGAAGGTAAGCACCTTTCAGGTCGACAATCGTTGCTGCATCTGTCGTCTGTCTCCACTCTCGCAATGTCTCGCCGCATACATCCGTGAAGTCACCCCCCGTGTGACTACTTATATATTTATTGAGCTCTCTGTAGTCAAGGACAGGTCTTACCTTGTTCTTGGTAGGTTGAACAACAGCCATCAGCGGAATTATGCCTATTTCTACTTTCTCATTCCATGGTAAAAGTATTCCTTCCTCTATCCAACTTTGTATCTCTTTCTCAAACCCTTCTGTAGTCTTCATATCCATCTGTTTACCATAACATCCAATCTTATTCTTCAGGTGGGGAGGATCCCTTTTCCATTTCCACTCTACTGTCCATGTATTGCCATCAAAAACTGCCTTAAAATCACTGTCGTCAATAACCTCAACCTCCCTGTGTTCGTAAACAGCGCTCTCTGCTCACTTCACGTTCCCCTTTGCCTTGTCTGGGGGATCAGATTCAGTTTCCATTTCCGCTGCCCCACACCATTTGACACCAAACTCAACTGTACCATGGTTGACTGAAACTCCTCCCAAGTTGTTTATAGCATCCATTCCCAGTACCACATCAATATCAGACAGAATAGAATCTGAGACAATTGCATTTACGGAGACCGAGACACCTCGCACGTCAATGATTAGCTCTTTCTTCCCCTGACACTGCACTCGTGAACCATCAAAAGCTACCATATAGTTCTCGCCCACGCAATTTCCAACTATCTGTGAACTGACCACTGTGACCATACAACCTGTATCTACCAATGCTTTGACCTTAGCTCCCTTCACGCCAACTTGAATTATCGGTAAAGACTGCGCCCTCATTTCAAACGGGTAGCTGCCGGCGCAGCAGCCACCCGAAGCTAGTTTTCCTGTTTCTTCTGATAGGCACCGTTTCCCCTCTGACTGCATCGACTGGCTATGTGCCCAACTTCATTGCAGTGGTAGCAAACAATGTCAGCACGATGACTACAAAACTTAGCCATATGTGGTCCACCACATCGATAACAAGAACCTTTAAATGCCCTCACACGTTGACTGTGGCTTCCCATTTCGTTTGCCATGGCTCCGCCTGCCGCCGCAACGCTGACCATTCCAGTCTTACTTGCTGTAAGGATTCTAGCTCTTGCTATGACCTCTGACAGTTCAACTTCGAAGACCCGGCTCATCTGTTGGAGCTCACACGATATCGGGTCAGGGAATCCATTTACAAAGGACAATCTAACCAGCCTATCCAGTTCGCTGCCTGAAAATCCAGCCAATCCTCCCAATCTCCTTAGTTCGTTCGCGAATACATCAACATGCTCACCGTCCCACCTCCTCTGTGTCAACTTACTGAACGCAACAAATGAGCTGTCTGTGAATGCCTCTAGAAGACGCTTCTCAATTGTCTCATATTGTGATCTTTCCAGCTCACTAAGCTGTAAGTACAACGCCAATGCATCACCCTCCAGGAACAACGGTACAAATTTCGCAAGATCCTGAATGTTCTTCAAACCAGCGACGAGTTTAACCTTAGCCAACCATGCCACAACATCGCTATTGCCACTGAAAGGCTTGATCATGTCCGTCGTTATTTTCGATGCCATCACTAGCACTTAATATCTGGCTCTAGAATGAGCACCTCGCCGAAATAGCTTGTAGTTTAACTATACATGCATACGGTTTTACTACACACACCCACCTCATGTAGCGATCCAACTTGCACTAACTCGTCGCAACTCTCTGCGCTGCGCCTCGACCGCTACTCACGCAGTCTTCAAAAGTCCGTGGCTCACGCCTCGGCCTGTCCTTGGTTTCTTCAATGTCAACCGTACTCGACTACTTTCCCGAGAATCACACAGCTAACCACAAGTACATATTATGGCGGTAACATCTCTAAACAACAGCAATTACGTTTGAACAGAGTAAATATAGAAAGCAGTAAATAGCATTACTAGTTTACTGCTCTCTTTCACTGAGCTTTACAACACCAATATTTGAAAAATAATAAAGGAGATCATAGCTACCCCAGAAATACAAAGTTTTATCTGCTCAGTACCTAGTTTATAAGTTTAGAGAAATTTGATGTTTAAAGAATTGTGAGTTTCACAAGATGACAAGCTTTTTTTAATGCAATTCTTCGAATATCTTGATATCGACCCTAAATAATTGTGCAATTTTGATACAGCAGATAGAACATTTAGTTTCAGACCTTATAGTCTTAGTAACTCAAAACCGCCAATAATGTCAGATATAATGTTGTAATTCTAAGGTAGCGCAATGCCGACACCAAACACCCGTCAAATTATAAACCCAGTTTGTCTTGTACTGGACGTTGCTCACCATTCAAGTCAATGTACAGACGCCCCGAGTCCAAAGAGATTTCCTGGAACCGTGACGTGTCATACCAGTTAAACCTGACTGGTCCCGAGTGATCTGTGAGCCCACACCTAAGCACTAGATAACTATTCACTTCACCAGTCACGTTCTCTGAAGTCATATTGCCAGCATTCACATCTGAGGGCAGACAAGACAAGACCAGACCTGAGAAATAATTGAATCTGACAGCAAATGTTTTTTTACACTCCTATCGACACAATTAAGGTAGATCATCCGATGCTTCGGTTTGCCTACCAGGACCAATCCGGGCTGAGAGGGATACAATGTCCTAGCAGACAGATGGATACACTTGACTAATACTCAGTGCCAATTGGCATCATTGGTTTCGTATGGTTCGGTTTTGTCAGTTTTGGGCTCGCTGGACTGTCCTCCACGGGAGGGGAAAACCAACGAAACTGATGGTGACCTGCAAAAACAAACGCTTTTGTTTTCAAGGCCCCGTGTCAGGAGTTTGATTTGTTTTGTTTTAGTTATGGTGTTCACAACTGCATAAGGTCATATGGATGTCAACAGAGAAGTCCATGTAGGAAATCAAGCTTACTCTGCTCACCCCTCTTGCTTCAACAGCACAAAGTCTGCTTAGACTATCAAGGCACCCCGGAAATAGCGGGTCACAAGAGTGACAAACATACAACAGAAGTGGAGAAAAAATGACAATGTTAAGGATTAGGAAAGAAAAAGCAGCAGTTCCCCGTTGCAGTTCAGGCACAGTTATGAGAATGACATTGATGAATCAGCCAATTTACAATTCTACTGTGCATAAGAACATGTTAATATCTCCCCTTTGGGAATGGCCTAAAGACACTTCAGTCTCAGGTGTTCGATTTGAGCAATTGGTCTATTTATTGTGTGCACTGAAGCCAAACCAAGACGAACTGATCCTCCGATGGGCACCGGGTATAACCCCCCCTCAAAACTTATGGGGGTCAAACACATGTCTTTTGCATGTGATGGCGAAGAACTGAATTGATATACCACAGACACTGATTCTTTCATCATGGCCCTTGTCGCATTCACATACTGTAGAATCTTTGCATTGATAATTTCTCTAGATCTAGACAAATTTGCAAAAAAAAATTATTCTTTTTCTGACAGTAATTTTTTGTCTAGGCTCATGTCACAAGTTTATTTACTTGATCAATGCTCAGATTTTCCAGCTGCTGCAACAATCCAAAGATAGACAGAAGGAATTAGAAAGGAGGAAATTGGCACAAAAAGTTTGCCAGATTTTGATCAATCTGCAGGTAAAAATGTACTGCTGAACAACCCGCAATGAATGCACGGGGCATAGCAGAATAATGGCCGATTACACGAAATGCACAATCTGGCAGGTTTCTATAACATTAAGTTATTGTCGAGAGAATTACCGTAAATATCCATAACTTATACAAGAAAATACCAAGGCGAGTACAGAACTTTTTACGGAATTTCGGTAGTCCTACGCTGTCGCAGTTTTTTTATAGAGGGAGTTGATAATGATACAGGAACAAGTACAAAACTAGCAGAAAGTACGGATTTCCGTAAAAATACGGAAGAGTGGAAGCACTGATATATATAAATGAATACAAAACACTTTTACACTCACAGACACATAGACAGATGTGAAAACACCAAAACATTTACACATACACACACATATTATGCAGACATAAAAACAAACATACACCGACAATCACATACATTACAGTTGAACCTGTTCTAACTGCCACCTGTCCAAGACAATCACCTGTACAAATAACCCCTAACCACTAGTCCCCCACCCCCTCAGAGTTTTTTTTTTCCAATTGTATTAACACTCTCCAAGATGTCCACCTGTCTAAGACAGTCTTCTTTCTTCTCGCCAATGGGTACCTGTCTTGTATTATTTCCACTGTACTAAAACACAAATTAGAAAACTGTTAGACAATACTAAAGGAATATAAGTTCCCCATATATGCACTCACGTACAGGAAAAAACAAGCGAAATGGGCGGGGACACGCTGGTGGGCATGAAATTCTCTCTTTCAATCACGCTTGAGGCATAGCACCTGTACTCTCCTTCATGGCTTTTCATGGCTGGCTCAATCGTCAGTGTGCCTTGTGATAATTTTACAGCACTGCTTTCCTCTACAGGCACACCGTTGTGCTTCCATAGGTAGCTGAAGAGAAAAAATTGTCAATTCATGTACCATTGTGTTTCCATAGACAGCTGATGTGAAAAACTACCAAAATCATGCACTACAGGGCTTCCATAGATATCTAAAGAGAAAAACTTGTTTAAAACACGTAACGTGGTGCTTCCAAATACCTGAAAAGAAAAAGTATAAAAAACATGTAATATTGAGCTTCCATAGATATTGGAAGAGAAAAAGTATTAAAAACATGCAATACTGCACTTTCAAAAATACCCGAAGAGTAAAAGTATCAAAAATATAAAAACGTGAAACATCAAGAGACTCCTCCGAGATATTTCTGATCCTAGATCTAAAAGCAATGCACTTTTAAAAAGACCTAATGAAGGGATAAAGAGCAACTTACTGAACAATATACTGTAAAACCTCAAATAATGTACTCCCCGCAGCCCCAAAATTTTGAACAACTCCCCCACGAGGCTATTTAAGTTTGAGAGACCCCTGATCTACAGCATAGGCTTTTCAGTTTAGTCTAGTAAGTGTTTTACAGCACCTGCAACACAATAAGGTCATAAATATTACGTGCTGAAGATTAGAGGTGTTACAAGAGAGTAGTAACAAACACAAAAAAAGAAGGAGGGGGGATAAAGGCGATAGATGTTTGATAGGAAAGAAGGGGCAAACCACACCAGAGCACCCGCTAACCACCCACTAATAGACATTTTAGACAGTCCTCTTAAACACATTCGTTAAAAAGAGACAAGACAATCAAGTTTTTCACCTTGCTTCAGGTATCCCGTCTGCTTCACATTCCAGTGTTATTTTGTCATTGTCTAAGAAATATTTCATGCTTGGCTGAGTCGGCTTTTCAAGGCGAGGGGGCTTTAATACTGTGGAAAAAAGGCAATGGAAATATATTATACATGTATGTATATATGAAGCAGAAAAAGAAAACAAATCAATTTACCTGTGAAATCTTGTTTTCTGTTTCCAATTTTCTTTTCAATATGGTTAGTTGATGCAAGAAAAGCAGGTGAATATGATGAAAACAAGAAAAAAACAACTCCTTAGATCAGAAAATATTGCGCATTTGAGTGTTTGTGAGAGTGTAAGTGTGTGTGTGTGTGTGTGTGTGTGTGTGTGTGTGAGTGTGTGTGTGTGTGTGTGTGTGCATACATGTGTGTGCCTGCGCACTCACGCGCGTGCCTGTGTGTGTGTGTATGTGCATGTGTGTGTGTGTGTGTGTTTGTGTGTGCATGTGTATGTAAGCACGAGTGTGTGGTGATTGTGTATGTGTGTGTGTGAGTGTGTGTGCGTGCGTGTGCATACATGTGTGAGCCTGCGCACTCACGCGCATGCGTGTGTGTGTGTGTATGTGCATGTGTGTGTGTGTGTGCATGTGTATGTAAGCACACGTGTGTGTGTGCATGTGTATGTAAGCACGCGTGTGTGGTGATTGTGTATGCGTGTGTGTGTGTGTGTGAGAGTGTGTGTGTGTGTGTGTGTGTGTGTGTGTGTGTGTGTGTGTGTGTGTGTGTGTGTGTGTGTGTGTTATGTGTGTTTATGTGGCGTCGGTGGCTTAGTGGTTAGGCTCTTGGACTCGCAACCGTAAGGGCGTGGGTTTGAAGCCCGTCAAGGGCCTGACGTTGTGTCCTTGGGAAAGGCATCATCATCATTGCCTTTCTCACCCTGGGTCAGGATATAGGCCACGAACAAACACGCTCCACCTTTCCCTATCCTGGGCTAGTCGCTTGATTTCACTCCACGTCTTCCCACTTTTCTGTACATCCATTTCCGTGACTCTTCTCCAGGTTCCACGAGGTCTTCCCCTTGATCTTTTACCCTGTGGGTTCCAATCTAACACTTTTCTTGATACGCAGCTGCTTGACTTCCTGAGAGTGTGTCCAATCCATCGCCAACGTCTTCTTCCCACCTCATCTCTGACCGGGCTCTGTCTGGTTCTTCTTAACACTTCCTCGTTGGTGATCCTGTCTGTCCATTTGATCCTCAGCAGCCTCCTCAGACACTTGTTCAAGAAAACCTGGATCCTCTTCATGCACATATGGGATGCGTTCCACGTCTCACATCCATACAACAAGACTGACTTCACATTTGAGTTGAAAATTCTAAGCTTTGTTCGTAATGAGATATCCCTGGTCCTCCAAATCCTGCTCAAAGAAATAAATGCAGCCTGTGCCTTTCCAATGCGGGACTTTATTTCAGCGCCTGTTCCTCCCTCTCTGTCAATTATACTCCCAAGATAGCAGAACGATTCGACGTCTTCTAGTGCATTTCCTTGTACTGTGACCTGCTCCTTTCGCCGTGCATTTATCCTTAGGACTTTCGACTTTCCTGGGTGGATCCTAAATCCAACAGACTCGGATAGGCTGTTTAAAATTGTCGTCTTTGCTTGCATCTGCTCCTAAGAGTGTGACAGAAGCGCCAAGTCATCTGCAAAGTCCAGATCGTCCAACTGTGTCCATGGTGTCCACTGTATACCGTTTTGTGTCCTCTAGTGGTTTCCTTCATCAGCCAGTCAACTGCCAATATGAAGAGGAACGGTGATAATAAACATCCCTGTCTCACACCAGTCTTGATGTCAAAGGTGTCAGTGAGCTGGCCATCATGTACAACCCTGCAACTTGTCTCTTCGTACATGCTCTTAATGAGGTTCACCAACTTCTGTGGGATTCCGTGGTGTCTCAGTACCTTCCATAGTGTTGCTCGGTCTACACTGTCAAAAGCCTTCTCATAGTCAAGGAAGTTGACTATCAGCTGGGAGTTCCACTCCAGGGCCTGTTCCACAATAATTCTCAGCGTGGCAATCTGGTTGGTGGTTGAGCGATTTTTCCGGAAACCAGCCTGTTCATCCCGTAGTCTTGGATCCGTTGCTGTCTTGATTCTCTCCAGAATGATTCTGTTGAAGACCTTACCTGGTATTGAGAGAAGTGTGATCCCTCTGTAGTTGCTGAGATCCCCTTTTTTGGAAGCTTCACGTGGTGTCCTTCTTTCCAATCCTTTGGGAACTTGCTCTCATTCCAGATCCTGGTAAACAGTGGGAGGAGGATGTCGGCTGTCACAATGGCATCCAGAATCTCTTGTTTTGAAGAAGCATCACAGCAGATTGGTAACTCATTTCTTGCTGGCAGGATGTTTGGTGGGTTACTCGGTGGTGGTCTGTTCAGGAGATTGTTGAAATGCTCTACCCATCGTTTGGACTGAGCTTCCTTTCCAAAATATGGTTTTCCCCTCTTGGTCCTTTACTGGTACTTCAGGTTACCCGTATTTTCCAGAAAGTGTCCTTGTGGTCTGGTAAAGGATTCGCATGTGCCCTCCTATCGCTGCTTCCTCTGCCTTCTCTGCTAGCCTGTTCATGAATTCCTCCTTGTCTTTTCTTAGTGATTTCTTGACATCTTTAGCTGTTGTCCTGTACTTCTCCAATGCATCCGCTCTTGATCCTCTTGTTCTACTTGCATTCGCTTCTGCCTTCAGCTGTCTTCTAATCCTAATTAAATCCAATGAGTGTTGGCTAATCCATTCCTTGTGCTCCCATTTCTTCACACCGAGTACTTCTTGACATGTTGATGTAAAGACTTCTTTAACCTTGGTCCAGGGTGTATCCACCCCCATGTCTTCCTCACCAACATCCGCCAAAGTTTGAAATCTGTTCTTCAACTGCAGTTGAAACTCCTGTTTCTTGTGTCCATCTAAAAGACTTACTTGGAACTTCATTCTTTTGATTTCTGTTCCGGTTCCATGCTTTTTGAGATGAAGCTTGAGTTTTGCTAACAGCACATGATGATCCGATCCAGCGTTTGCCCCTCTCTGTACTTTGACATCTTCCAGTGAACGCCTGAACCTACGAGCGATACAAAAATGATCAATCTGGTTCTCCGTCACTCCATCCGGTGATACCCAAGTAGCCTTGTGGGTCTTCTTATGGGGAAAAACAGAGCCTCTGATGACAAGACTGTTGAAAGCACAAAGATCTGCAAATCGCTCACCGTTATTCATTTGTCCCAGGCCATGTTGTCCCATGATTCCCTCGTAACCTACGTTGTCCTGACCAATCTTGGCATTAGCATCTCCCATTATGATGTTGACATCTTTCCTTGGTAGTTTGTCGATGACCCGCTGGAGCCGGCTGTAAAAAGCATCCTTGTCATCGTCCGAAGCATCGTTTGTTGGGGCGTAGATCTGTACTATGATCATGTTGATGCTCTTACTTCTGGTAGTGAAAGAAGCCATGATGATCCTCTCCCCGTGTGGTTCCCATCCTCTAAGTGACTTCTGCGCATACTTGCTCAAAATAATTCCAACTCCCTCCGCATGGTGCTTGTCTTCCCTCCCAGAATATTTGTTCCCCCGAGCTGAGCTGCTTCTGTCCAGACTGTATCCAGTGGGTTTCGCTGACTCTTAGTATGTGCAGCCTGTATCATTTCATTTCTTGAGTCACTTGAGAACTTTTTCCTGCTTCATACAAGGTGCGAACATTCCACTACGCAATCCGGAGAGACTTGTTTGACAGAGAAGGTTTCGGGTCAGAAAAGTCCTTTCGGCTTTGTCCGCTGTCCTTCATTGTTCCTGTTGATGCAGAAGCTCCTCCGTCTCCCAAGATGAAAAAATTATAAGGCATGTTTGTTCGTGTTTCTATAACTTTCCTTTTTTACTGGGTCGGGTAGTTGGCCCTCCGCAAACTGTCACTTTTCAGGTGGCCAGACCTATGCACCTTTAGTCGCCTCTTACGACACGCAGTATCAAGGCAGATGTATTCTTTACTCCCCCATAGTAAAACTATGAGGCCCCCCCACCTGCAGTGGCATTGGGAAAGGCACTTTACACGAATTTTCCTCCCTTCACCCAGGTGGGAATGGGTACCCGGCTATGGACAGCGAAGGATCTTGTCAGTTTGTTTGTGTTTGAGCGCTTAATCGGCTGCTTGCACTGTATGCTTCCCGGGAAGCTGAGAATTTTTCGGAGTGTTCTATGGTCTGCTGGGGTAATAATATAGGTAAAGCGCATAGAGCCTGCTGTTGAGCGGGGATATGCGCTATACAAATGCTATCTATTATTATTATTATTATTGTTAGAGCTGGGTCGCGAGCGCGAGAACGGAACTGAATCGCAACACTTCCCAGCGGAAAGTGATTCGCAATTCACTTCCCTATTTTACAAAAGATGGTATAGTCCAACCCCCCTACTAAAACAAAATGAACGGGTTCCAACCAATAACCAATAGACAGAACAAATTTTATGGAGGCATTGTTTTAGCCAATCATTGGGAGGGGGGGGGGGTGAATTATGGGGTCGCTAACTGAGGTCAGTACAGCTGCGCAACGAAGGGTGGGGTGGGCAGAGAGGACAGTGGGACAACAAAAGTGGGACTTGCCAAGTGGTGTTGATATGTCTGATATGACACTGTTCCGTTTCACGAATACAACGAGCCCGAGGCTTAGTGTTCCACGAGCGCCCGCAAACTCGCAATTCTTTGAAGCCGACTGAATCGCGAATCGCCACTCTCAGATTTGGCGAGCAGGATCCCGGTTCATGTAGGCGTAAATGTGTCAGCATAATTCTCTACCCCAGAATTACAAAGTTCCATCTGCTCAATACCTACTTTTGAGAGATTTTACATGAAAAAATTTGAGTTTCATAATACGAGCAGTTCTTTGAATATCTTGATAATGACCAAGAATAATCTTACGACTTTGATAGTGCAGATAGAGCATTTGGTTTCTGACCTCATGGTCTTAGTAACTCAAAATGGTGAAAAATGTCAGATAAAATTTTGTAATTCTGAGGTAGCGATATGTTTGCTTGCTTACACTACACATGTGCATTTCATGTGTATGTAGAAAGAGTGAGTGCTTGTGTCTGCATATACATATAAGAAAAAGAAAGGTCGAAAAAGAAGAAACTCTTTAAACGTTACTACTTACTTCTGTCATCAGAATATGTGAAGGCACACAGCAAAACAATAACCAGCAGCTGCCACAACCACGACATTGTACCTTCATCTGGAGATACTGATGAAAAAGAAGTAGAAGACTGCACTATAAATTTTCTGTCAGATGTAAACAGCGACTCAGTGGCTCTGTATCACTCCATAATCATGCAAGTAAGTTAAAAAACCAGCAGACCACTGTGAGTTAATGAAAATGCAGAAAGTCACCTAAATATCACTAGATTCTAACCGTAATGCGCAATAAAAAAAAAGACGCCAGTACAAAATCGTGTATAATTCAAGGTTAATTTAATACCATGAATTGACTATGTGCTTGAGCCTTGGTAAGCTTGACTGCAGTTTAAAACTGTCAAATCTTATCCGCTTTTGTATTCAGCCAGGAATGGTAAAAACACATATGCAGATATGAATAGTAATCTAAACTTGCATGAAAGAATTTCAACAAGAAGAGAAGTTTTTTACCTGACAATGAAGGAATAAAGGTAAAAAGCTGAAACTTGGGGTGAAAGCCAACAATCATCTTCATAAAAAGCATGCGGATTTTGGGGAATTTCCAATCACATGTTTCAACACCAGTGCACTGTAAGTGTAAGCAAAGATTCTGTATAACAAAATGGTTCACTCCACTCTTTGAACCAATTAAAAAAGTGTCCTCAAAATCCTGTGGCTCCCTCTTCGAAAAAGCACCCACTTTGTGAACAGAGTTATCTTACTTGTGTGGAAAAAAATCAAAGTGAAACTAACAAGTTTTCATATAAAGTGTAATTACAATTTCGGAATAATGCTTTTTTAAAAGGTTACGCTGACAAAAATCCTCTTCAGGTGGAAGGGGAGACTGTTTTCTTCGTTTAATATTGCTTTAGAACGAGAGGCGAGAGGTCATTAAAATAAAATAAACCCAAAACTCCACACTGAGTGAACCGGAACAGCTGATGCACAAGGGGGTGCTATTCCTATTTTTTTTTTTTTTGAGAAACGAAAGAGAGCTTCAAAACAAAGACTACAGCGACATCTGAACCAATGTGAGGACTTCCACGGACACTTTTTTGGCCGAGTGAACTATCTTATTATGCACAATCTTTGGTGTAAGTGAATGGGGGTATGTTGTTCTCCAGTTTCAAATTGAAATTAGAGAAAATTGAGCACAGGACAGTAATGAAGTGTTTGTTTTTGCAAGGCAAGCAACAACAGGATACTTTTACAGAAATGCATGCTGAATATGGAACTGATTGCACATCCTATGCTGCGAAAAAATTTTGGTGTAAAAAATTTAAATGTGGATTCATGGACATTGAAGATGACCACCGTTATGGTCACCCAATGATAGCAACAACAGAGGAGAATTTGTTGAAAATCAAGAAACTTGTGTTGTCTGATAGGTGGGTGACAGTCGAACGTTTGACCAAAGAAACTAGGCTTAGCATTGGATCAGTTGAACAAATTTTAAATGAACATTTGAATATATGACCAAAGTTTCTGCGAGATGGGTCCCACGTTTCTTGACTCCTGTGCAATGTATGGATTGTTGTCAAGAACTGCTTGGTCTGTATGAAAAGGATAACACTAAATTTTTTGAACGACTTGTAACCATGGATGAGACAAGGGTCCACCACTACGATCCTGAGTCAAAATCTGCATCAATGCAGTAAAAATTGCCCTTGTCTCAAAAAACCAAAGAAGGCAAAGGTGCAGCCATAAAGTGGGAAAGTGATGCTATCAGCTTTTGGGACCAAGAAGGAGCGATTATGAGACTATCTTAAAAATGGACATACGATCACCAGAGACCATTATAAGCCTGCTTAAAAAAAATAAGAGAGGCTGTAAAAGAAAAACGCAGAGGAAAGATCTGAAAAGGCATCTTCCTGCTTCAGGACAACGCGCCAGCACACACTTTAAAAAAAGCTGCAGAAATTGCACTAGACAGTGGCTATGAAATTTTGCCAAACCTACCCTATTCTTCAGATTTAGCCCTGTCCGACTTTTAAAAAAAATTCTCTAAACGGAAAAACCATTTAAAAGGAAAACATTTTGAAAGTGATGATGAGGCGAGTTCAAAGAAGTTGTAGAAGGCTGGTTTTCTGACAAAGAGAGGGTCTTCTATTCCCAAGGTCTTTTTAAGGTCATAACATCAAAAGGCAAAAATGTATAATTGTGGGAGGTGACTACAAAGAGAAAAATTAAGGTTAGTACCAAATTTCAGCTTTCTACTTTTATTCCTTCGTGGTCAAGTAAAAAACTTTTGGCATGCGCCTCATATGACAAAGATTTGGCTGGCCGTCTCAGATAGGTATAATAATTTCGGCTGATCGTTATTAAAATATATGGTGGCAGGGGCAGAGTTGGCGGGTGCCCCTTTTACACAGTGATATTATAGATCTAGATCTAGGCCTAAAGATAATGAATAGGCTATTCATACTCGAGTATGAATAGCCTCCGATGGCTATTCAGACTCAAACTCCAATAATGTAGAAGTATTGTTGCTTGTCTAACCATGTCATGACACGGTGGAATCAGGCACTCGTCAATTTTTCAGCATGTGGAGTTATTGAGATTCATCTAAAAGCTGTTTCACTTCCCTTGCTTCTATTGAAATATATCCATTTATCTTGAATAAAAATCAAAATATTCGCAATTAAAGGAGGTAAGGTTGTCTGGTTTCAGTGGCGAAATTAGCGAAAAATGGGCTGCCCAAAATTTTGGTAATTTCAATAGCTAAAGAGTCCTTCAAAACTAAAAAGTGACATAATTTTGTATCCATAATCAGTATTTTTCAGTAAAATTTCCAAGGAAATGTGTTTTTATATGGAAATAAAAGTGGTTGAGCCAAAAAATAAAATTCGATTAAAATGTCCTAACAGGCGGAAAAAATGCCTTTTTCTCAGATTTAGTCATTTTGACAAGCGCCTGATTTCACAACGTTGCCTCACATATATATCACGGCGCACCTGCAGTGGAATTTTAGTTACCGCGGGGGGTTCCCCGGGATGGGTTCCCCGCGGGGCGCCTTATCACGTCACGGTCACAGGGGTCAGCTCTCTGTCACCACTCTGTCTGGGCCGACTTAATTTTTGGTACTTTTCAACGTACAGTTTTAGGGATACCCTTGTATTTTTATGGTAATTATCATTTAATGTACCAAAAGCACGCATTTCTGCTCTTGAGACTAAAAAAAGAACAGACTTGTCTGGTTATTTCGTTAGATGCGCTGAAGTCAGTGATGCTATATTGTAAAATTTTTTGGACAAATGTGAATGAAAAAAATCAGTATTAAAAATAAAGACATGACAAAAACTATTTAACTTTTGGAACATGAAAGACATAACATTGGTGCAGATACTCGGAAAAGATAGTATCTGCGGATATATATGGTCACTTTTAAGAACAAGCAGGCTATCCCGAAAAATGCTGTTTTGAGAAAATTGAAGTTAAAGTTTTTGCCCCTTGTTCAGTTTCTTTAAAATACAAGGAGAGTTCTCTCTATCAAACAAATACACACCAATGAAAGCAAACTTCTACTATGGGTAGGGCAACGCCCACTTTTGGTGTAGGTCAAGATTTCTGGAAACCCCTGAAATCTGAGTTAGCCCGCTTGTCCATAAAAGCGACCATATAATAAACTCTGATTTTATTTGAACACCATGTAAAGTACGCCGTTGGAAAAGCTTTCCCTTTAGACCACTGTTACTTTGAACGACTGACTTTTGTTCCCTTTGGAAGGATTTTAATTTTAATTTTTCACTTCTTAATTTCTAACTGAACTGGACTTCAAATTGATCAATGATTTTGTCTTTCTCGTCAAATAAAGCGGATTTCTAAAGACTACCTATTGATAGTTGGCTGCCACTTTTCGGACTCGAGTCTGAATAGCCTCCAATGCGCATGCGCAATCACCGGTACGGGTGCACCGAACTGAAGCGGACAGGCAATTCAACCTTCGCCTTCCTCGGTTTCTACGACCTGGCCAAAATTTTCTACACAAATAATGTAAAGTAACGGCAAACAGGGAAACGGCAATCTGAGCTCAAAGCAGTGACGAAAAATTGAAAATCAAAGTTTCAGAATAACAAAGGGTTATAAATAACTATCAATAGGTAGTCTAACCCACTTTATTTTACGAGAAAGATAAAATCATTGATCAATTGGAAGTCAAACTCCTTCCAAAGGGAACAAAAGCCTGTCATTCAAAGTAACAGTGGTCTAAAGGAAGAGCTTTTCCAACAACATACTTTACATGATGTTCAAATAAAATCAGGACAAAACAACATCGAAAGTGTTAGACAAGGAACAACTTCTACATATATAATGTACAGTATTGAAGTTTGAGTCCGAAAATTTGAATAGCCACGGGAGGCTATTCAGTCTCAAGCCCGAATACCCACTTCGTTGCGTTGTTGTTCTGAAACATTGATATTTTCTTTTTTTTTTCACTGCTTTGAGCTCAGATATTGCCCTTTCCCTATTTGCCTTTGTCTTGTAGCATTTCCGATTTTGCAACTGTTGTTCACTTTTGACATCACTAATATCCAACCGAGGAAGGCCAAGGTTGAATTTCCTGTCCGCTTCACATTCGGTACACCTGGTGGAGTTTGAGTCCGAATAGCCACTGGAGGTTATCCAGACTTGAGTCCGAATAGCTACGGCAAAAGAAAAAACGCAAGGGGGGAAATGGAAAGTGAACTAATTAATATAATTATTATACAGGTGGTTGTCAAGGGAGGTAAGACTGTACTTTGTAGGAGTTTATAAAACCTCCATTTCCTCATAGAACCTCTCTTTTTTAAAGTTTTTACGAATAGAATGAATCTGGTCTAGATCTAGATCTAGATCTAGGGCTAGAGTCTAGTGTGGTAGAGTCTAGTAACAATGTCTATTGACACAGACAAGACTCTAGGACAATTGTTTATTTTCTCTCGTTTAATTCCGGCCGCGCTTATTTTTAAGACGAAACTCTATTCCACTGATTCTGAAAAGGCACTTTGCGCTGGAGTAAAAGTAAGAAAGTGGCTATTCTCACCCGCCCGGAAGTTCTCGCAAGATCAACTCCTCCCCTCTTCTCTCTCTCTCTGTCTCTTTCTGAATACTGTCCATCGGTGTGGACGATCAAATTGACCAAAACAGCCCAAAGTTAAAAAATGATGTTAAAACACAAAAGTAAATTAATTTGGTTGTCTACAAAGATGCTACGGCTATTTAACTT
>NW_004797340.1:1849565-1850819 GCF_000002075.1 Aplysia californica
AGTTGTAATGGAACGTTTGTTCATGGCACAGAATTCTACAATTTTTCTGTTATCACAGTGTAGAATTCTGTGGTTTAGGGTGAACGCAAAATTTGGTGAACGCGCACCGGGTGAGAATAGCCACAAGACTCGCCTGCACTATTCTCACTCCGGGTGAGAATAGAGGTGGCCAAAAGTAAAGAATACGTTTAGTTAACAATACAACGGCAATTGTAGGTAGGTAGATTAGAAATCGGCGATTTTGTAGTTTCGTTCGTTAAAGTAAGTCAAGCAGGGGGGGCCTAAAAATTTTTAAATCCTAATTTGATGTTTTGCAGTTAGGTTGCATCCCTGCTCTTTGTGTAGCCTAATTCAAATAGCATTTGGTCTTCAAGACTTCTGGATTTCTTCTCTGAATGTAAACAAATGGATCGTGGACTTTAACGAACGGAACTACAAGATCTACTTCACATACTGGCTTAAATGGGCCTTCCGTCCGTAGGCCTACTGGACTCGAACTTCTTTTCTATGAGACGGGGTGGGAGATGAGTCGGTGGACCAGTCAGTCAGCTAGATATATCTAGCGAATTTCGCAATAGGCTAGCATTGGGCCTTGCAGATATTAAGCTTCAAAGGGGAAAACGGAGTGTCTGTCTACATACACGGTAACTGGGCACTGGGCACCTAGCCTCAGTGTCTACATACACGGTAAACGGTAACCGGACTGGGCACCTAGCCTCAATATCTACGTACACGGTAACCGGCAACCGGGCATGTAGTCTCTCTATCAGTACTATCACGTACACGATAACCGGGCAGTCCAGAACTCCAAGTTCAGTTTTGTCCACAGAATCCAGAACTCCAAGTTCAGTTTTGTCCACAGAATTCTACACTATTGTCATCCGGTGTTGCCTTCATCCCCACCCCTCCCCCAGCTGTACCTTTTAAAAAAATCAATAATTCCCCCCATTCCGGAGCCCTATACTTTGCAGCGCACAGACTTTGAATGAGCTTTGGTGACCCCAACCGGTACTCACAATGTGATGCTCCCGCACAGGTTCACTGACCGGTCACGATGGCGAGCCCGACAAGACGCTTGTACATGTATGACTTTCTTTTTTTTCAGCAAGTGACAGCACAGGGCAAATATTGATTTATTTTCATTCCGGTTACCGTGTACATAGACTTATACGTTCTTATACTATCATGCCACCCAGCCGACTACAAGCCCTCAGGAGATAGAGACCTACTGTCCAGGCCCACAGGTAGCAGATG
>NW_004797340.1:1850956-1853521 GCF_000002075.1 Aplysia californica
GCCAAGGAGTTTAGAACTAATGGAGCCTCCTCTCTCTCTTCGCGGCGCCGCGAGCAGTACGCCGCGGTGGGGGATCAAATATGGCCGCCGAGTGTGGGCTAAATCTCGAACTGTGGCGTTTCTTTTTATAGAATCTTATCGGCTGGGCCACGTTGTGGGGGTGGGCGGGGTGGGGGAATGCACGCAAGGAAGAGGGGATGGGGCAGGGATGAAAGAGGAGGGGCGGGCCTTGGGAAGGGACGAAGGAGAATGGGAAAAATTAAATAAAAGAGAGAGAGAGAGAAAGAAAAAGAGAGAGAGAGAGACAGACAGACAGACAGAGAGAGAAGAGAGAGAGAGCGAGAGAGAGAGAGAGAGAGAGAGAGAGAGAGAGAGAGAGAGAGAGAGAGAGAGAGAGAGAGAGAGAGAGATTGTGATCAACTGACGGGCTGACGGATTATGACAGGGAGAAAAAAAATTCTGTGTGTGGTACGGACTGTTCAATTCTTTCAGAGTTTTATGTTATAATCTAGTTTAAAAATCAAAACGATGTGTAAAATAAGAAGTAAACTTGTCCAAGTAACATAAAATTATCAAACATACCAAATTATAAAGATAATCTTTCAAGATGCTAAAATATGTAATTATTTGAAATGGATAAAAATATACTTTAAAACTGAATTTAAGTTATTATGATTGCATGATTCTAGGCGTGTGCCATAACTAGCTTAATGTATAAGGAATAGCGAACACAACAGAGGGTCGATGCCAGCTTTATCTGATTGCTAACAGTATGTCTTGGTCTATAAATAATAATATTATTGAATACAATAATTTTGTTTCCTGGTTTTCACAAAGTGGAGCGCACAGTGATTTCAAATATTAAAAAAAAAGAGATAACAGCACCTTTGGAGGTGTGATCGCATGCATGAGCGTAGATGACCTTTGAAGGTTTTTGGGGTTTTTGTTCAGTAAAGTATAATATGGAGAGCAGCGTTTTTAGTCCCTTATTACACTTGGGGGGGGGGGGGGGGGTAATTTATCTTAGTGATGACTCTTGTGTATTAAAATTTGTTGCTGCTTTGTTTATTTTATTTTTTAACAGCAGAATCTTAACTGAACCGGAATTATTGATTGTGGGATCTTATGTGAAGACCACAACAAGAGAATTAAACCGAGTATAGTTCTATCTAACAAGACTCAAACTCTTATCCACCCCACCCTACCCTCTCCCCTCATCTAATATGGTTTGGTGTTTCTTTAACATAGAAAATATTCATCATTATTGTTGTTGAGTATTGATTTCCTATTCTAATGGAGCCTCTAGATATCTACATTTTGACAACAGTAGCATCTAATTTGCACACACAATGGAAAGCAATATAAATGTATAATATGTATATACATACACACACATAATAATTATATATAAACACATAATAATTTTATATATATATATATATAAGAATACTTTTAAAAATTGAGTATCTCGGTCTTTCTGCTGGGGTGTTGTATCTCTTTCAGCCTGGGTTGGCCTTGGCAGGTAGCACCAGAGCCAGCCTCTTATGAATGTTAATGATCTAAATTGTGTTGCTGGGGGCATAAAAACACTTTCATTCAATTTTTTAAAAAGGAAAACAACTTAACTGTGAAAACTTCGGTCCACTGCAGCATCATATCGGTTCTTACACTTAAATACAACACAGATGCAAGGCATTTTTACTAATTGACTTGCCTAATCTCAAGGACCTCGGAATAAAACCTTCTTTCTTATCTACATTTCAGTAAGTCGGGCATTCGCTCATCGCAGGTAGACCACAGTTCCGCCGCGAGAGAGGGCTCCTATCAGGCGTGCAGCGCCGCCCACAGAGCACCCTCCATTACTTTTAATCTCCTTGAAATATACAGTCAAACCTGTGTAAGACGGGCATCCATTGTCAAGGAGAAAAGTGGCCGTATAAGACAGGTTGCCGTCTTAGGCAGGGCTAATCAAGATTACGAAAACAAACCCCATTCCCATCTGAGGTTCCAATCGAAAGTAGCCGCTTTGTTTTTGTTTTTGTTGTTGTTGGTTTGTATTTTGTTTGTAATTTTCATTTTGTTGCTGATTTTGCGCAAGGGTGACAATAAAACGAAATGTATCAGACGAGGAAGACCGAGTGTCTTGTTAGAACAAACACATGGGTCCCCACCACCCGAGGAACGAGTGACGCTTCTGTCGCAAGTTCAAGTAAACGTCCTTTGTTACTTTGTTACAGACTGGGTAAACAGTGACCACTCATCTCACTTACGATTTGTGTATGAGTTCTGGGCGGGGGCTTATGGGTTATGAGGGATCACACGCTTACCTCATCAGCAGCTGAAAATTGGTACCTATTTGTCAACAGTGGGAGGGCCTACACAACATGATCGGTTGGAGGGACTACCTAACAACTACGAGAGGGTATTGAATTATGACGGCTCGCCCACCACGCCAGGGGCCAATGCACAATATATGACAAAACGTAATGGAGTCACTAAGGAGGCCGTCTAAGACAGGTGCTATTGCTTAGTGTAAAAGGGGTTGTGTGTTAAAATATGGTGGCC
>NW_004797340.1:1854389-1857269 GCF_000002075.1 Aplysia californica
CAGAACATTGCTGGAGAGTAGGAAAGGAGGTGAAAGGAGACAAATTTAGAGAAGAAAATTTTTTGATCGATACCCGGATTCGAACCCGGGACCTTTGAATGAGAGGCGAACACCTTAACCTCTAGGCCACGAGAGCCCCCGGCGAATCATTGGTCCCTGCTTTCCCTGGGAGGACATTGGAATTTCGCCTCTATTGTTCACTTTTGTCTTTTACTTTTCAACCTCTGTTGCCGTTTGTTAAAAGCGTCGAGGGGAGATGCTGTTTTCTATTGCCGGCCAACTCTGCAGTTCTTTCAATTGAGATGTTATAGCCTAATTCTCCAGCCTTGACTCTCTCAGTCCTTCTTTTGCGTGGTCCACCCATACTTTTATGGCCTGGGCATTTAATTTTAAAGGCTCGATCTCGAGGCTGGCTGGTTTGGTGACATTCGTAACAGGTGGCCAAACCATTTTATTTTCTGTTTTTCTATGAAAAGCAGGCAGGACTCTGTGCCAATTATTGTTGCTCTTCTTTTTCATTTCTCTGCCCGTCTCTGTTTGAACTTATTGTGATGTTAAGGGTTTTACGGAGACATAATAATATATCATCTCCCACACGCTGATTTTGCTTTCAAGGGTTTTACTAACTTGTTCAGGTTTGGCACTGGTAGCATAATATTGGTATAAACATTGAAGTGACAAACTGTCTCTTTGTGTCCATGGAGATGTTTGGATTAGATAGAAGGGGTGCAATAGCTGGTAGGTGACGGTGTTAGCTTTTTTAGTTCGCATTTCTATTTCTCTATCCATACATTATGGACCCGTTTTCAGAAGAAAAAAAGTTAGGCAAGCTATTTAAAGTCCCTGGCCTGTTTAAATTGTTTATAATGAACATGGATGTTCAGGGGACTATGATTTCGGTTAAATTTCATAACTTTTGTTTTTGATGTGCCTATTCTTATGTCAAATTTCTCACAGCTGTTGTTCAGTTCGGTATTCGGTAGTGTTATTTTGGGGGCTTTGTTGGTTAGGATGAATAAGAAATTGGTCGCCGGCAAGCAGAATTTAAGTTCATTTACACTTTCGGGTTTTGTGTCAATTGCATTATTGTTCTCATGCATATTATAAAAAGGGCAGAAGATAAAATGCATCCCTGACGTACTCCAGATCTTACTTTGAAATAGTTTATGTTGCCTCCCTTTGTTCTTCCTGAGCTTCTACTGTTGGTAGAACTCTAATATTTTCTTACAAGTTGTCTTTTGACGTCATACATTTCAAGTGTCTTCCACAGTTTGATACGGTTTAAGCTGCCGAAAGCCTTTTCCTGATGATGTTGGATTCCTTGTTGTGCTCGATGGTTTTCTTGCATAGCTGTGTAATATGAATACAGGCTTCGTGCATCGTGCATCTTCTTTTCTTTCGGAATCCGAATTGAGCTTCGCTCAGGTTTTTTTTTTTCTCTGCAATTACAGAAAACCAATACATGTACATACTACTTGACTGTCGATGAAATATTATTATGCTTCAAGGTATGTCAGAAGATGTTCTAGAAGACACAAGTAATTGCTGAGAAGACTGCAAGAACCGCATCTGTAAGACAACATCAACTGGAGCTATTGAAGCAGAAACAAAGATTAGGAAGACGCCCAGCAACTGTCAAGGATAGAGGTAAGCAACACTTTCTACCCTTATTAAAGTCCATATAGAGAGGTTCCCAAGAGTTGAGTCACATAACTGTAGGTCATCTTTGAGTAAGAAGTACCAGCACGCAAGCCTGAACTCACAACAAAGTTAGAGAATGTTCGTGGAGCAATATATAGTAGACGACACTGTGCCACATTTCAGGATATATTCCAGAATTTTCAAGAAGAAGAACCTGCCTTCCACCATCAAATAAAAAAAAAAAAAGAAAAAAAAAAAGGACCGACGTTCTTTGTGAGCTTTACTGGCAGTAAAGGGTTGAGGCAACAAATCGAAGGCTGAACATTCGCATTCTCTGACAAGTCAGTCAGAAACTGAAAGTTAAAGAAGAAAGCAAAGAAAAAGGAAAGCGTGGTGATGGGCTTTTAAGCTTCAATGCTTGATCTTCAACAGGTCATTTACCTTCTGATATCAACAGAGAGCACCCAGTTTTATTTGAAGAAGAATCTGACCTTTTACAAACTAACAAACAAAAGCTTCCACTGCTTCACTTGGCACGAGGGACTTACTTTACTTTTCTTTACTTTTCCGATCCAGCGGCCATTTGGGTTCTAGCCCTTCAGTCTGTCGATATGGCAAAGAATCGGCACGAGGGACAAGTAAGCATGGGAGCTCTTTCACAACCTGAAGTACTGTAACTGCACTAAGAAGATACAGAAAGTGAATTTCTTTGCTGACGGCTGTCCTTGCCGAAATAATAATCCAATCATGCCAGCGATGCTGGGGTATTCTGTCAGAACATTAAACAGCATGAAATAGATTTTACTCGAATTCTTGGAAATAGCTCATGGACGAAACAAAAGCGATGCAGTGCACAGTACATGTACAATAAATACCGCGGTGT
Source organism: Aplysia californica (assembly GCF_000002075.1). NCBI lineage: Eukaryota > Metazoa > Mollusca > Gastropoda > Aplysiida > Aplysiidae > Aplysia > Aplysia californica. The sequence goes on from NW_004797340.1 coordinate 1,856,914, forward strand.
CGAGGGCAGGGACAGTTTTGTCCCGACCGAGCTGAGGACACACAGAAAACTTGCAACAGCAAAACAACAATTTCACGTGACCCCGATTGGAGCATGGAGATTTCTAGGAATTCAAGGAACTCTCAGTGAATGTTGGTAGACGAAATCATAACCTGAGGTAATATTATGGAACAGAGTCAACAAAAAATACCCAGTAACTATTAAAAAAAAACATACAACAGACGGGCTGACCAGTCGTATGAAACCGAGAAAAATCAAGTCAAAGACTTTCTATTATCTGTACTGAACCACCATCAGCTCAAGCTTTTTTACAGCCCAGTATAACAAATTAGATTCATTGGGTCGAGGGGGGTGGG
>NW_004797340.1:1857369-1869065 GCF_000002075.1 Aplysia californica
GGGGGTTGCACTCCTCATCAGACTGGAGGAAATGTTGGGGTTTTTTATCTTCGCCTCTTTGCCATATAACACTTTTGACAGCAACCACTTGCACTGTGTTTTTGACACCGAGTTGCCTCCAGATAATTTCAATCTTTCTTAACAAACACTTGCGCAATTGTTCATGCAGCTGAGCATTAAAAGCTTAAACTTAAATGCTCATGAACAACTACCACTACTACCAGTACTACCAGTTGTTATTCAAATTCAATAGATCTACACAGACTTTTAATTCATATTCCTACAAACATTGACTGGGCCTTTCAAAGATCATCCAGAGAGGGTTAATAGTATTACTGTAAACTCTCTGGTTCATCAAAGGGTTTCGGAGCAAATGCTGTCGTGGTTCAGCATGTAAATGGCGTGATTTCCATTTGCTCTTGGGGAAGTCTCTTTATTTGAGTCTCTCGTTCATTCTGTTCAGCTAAGACTTACTAGTGCATCTCACTCAGCCAAAGTTAACCATTTCAAGCCGGATAAGTAAATACCACTCATTAATTATTTAAATTGTGTCATTTAGGGTATATAAGTACACCTCGTAAACAGTCTTTTTTTTTGTAAGTGTTTTACGGCGCTCGAAACTGCATAAGGTCATATGAGCGCGAGGGACACATAAAACATTTTCAGTTGGTAGGGAATTTTGAATTTTGCCCGGGTGGCGGCCGAAGCCTACTCTTATCGATTTTATACCTCCAAGGGATTTTTAACGTGCGCAACTTGTACACGGGACGGCAGACCATTGCTAGAGAACAGGAAAGGAGGTGAAAGGAGACAATTTAAAGAAGAAAAATTTCCCTCGCATCCAGATTCGAACCTACTGATGAGAGGTGAACACCTTAACCTCTATAGGCCACGACAGCCCCCCAATAAGGGTTGAAAGTACTCCTTATAAATGGTCCCAATTGTGTCAATGAGAGTAAAAAGTCGTCCTCTTATGACCTTAACTGTATCAGTGATGACCTTAATACTGTAACTGATTTTACTTAGGTCAGTCTGAGTGAGAGTAAACAAGAGAAAGTGCAAAGTTAAATTTTTTTTGAAATTCACTATTAACTATTATACTGGATTGTGGTGCAAGCAATGATGGTTCAAATTCCCAAACTCGCAACCTTGAACTTTGGTGAGAGAGTCCCACCCAGAAAAGTCTGTCGAGTCGGAGGCGAACGTTACCTTAGAAGTTCCACCTCCTAAATAAAGTTGCCCACTTTACAAAAGGTGTCAAACAAGCTATAGAAATATCGAAACCTTTACACAACTAGCTGGTTCACTTTCATCTGTCCGCGCAAAAAAAAGAAAAGAAAAGATTTTTTAAAATACACCAGTGCGCTCAAATTTGGCACAGCATTTCTGCAGGCCAGCTACCAAGCAAAGGTTGTTTTTTTTTCCAAACATCTGGATGCAGTAATAAAAAAATATTCTTTATTTCGGCTCTATATAGAACATGACCCTTTCAGGTGCATTCACCGGATCAATACTATTCTTACAATAGATGATTTACGGTAACCTAGCCAAAAAAAACAACAACCCCCAACAAAGTATTTTTGAGACAGCGACACCACCCTGCCCTCTCCTCACATTTTTGTGTAGAGGCATGCATGTAGACTCCTCCGCCCCCCCCCCCCCCCCGACCATCTAGACGTCTTCACATGAGTCTTGAAAAGTACTCACCCGACTTTTTGGACCGTGTTTCACAGACGTATAGTGTTGATGAAAATATGTTATTAAGAAAAAAAATTAAAGTGTAATTCTGTTAAGAGATTCCGTTGGTCACCGACGTTTAGAGGCTCTGACATGCAGTTGCGAGCGCAGTAAAACACTCGCCAAAAACCTACCAACTTTTTGACTCTCTTGAAAAAACCTGAAACGATTAGACAGAGCAATTTGTTTTAAATCTTGTTGTAACTACTGACAGACGAAAACGAACAAGGTATGGGGAAATGGCACGGTCCAACAAGAGTTAATATGCTTGCACTGTATGCTTCCCGGGAAGCTGAGAATGTTTCTGAGTTGTATTCTGGGGTCTTCTGGGGTAGTAACAATAGTTGTTAAGGCCACAGAGCATGCTGTATAACGTGGATATGTGCTATATAAAGGCAATCATTATTATGATTAAGTACGCAAGTAATCGCGACAGGATTAATGCACGCTATGTCATTTTTTTCTGACCACTCATCACCGAGCCCTCCGAGGCAACGATTACAAGCAGGTGGGTCTAAAAAGGGATGGTATCGTCTCACTGTTTACCAGCGATCAATCAGAGGTATCGTAAACGGGTAGGTGGGCTTAAATCACATATGGAGTGGTATCGTCTCTCTGTCTTTTTTCTCTAAAATTTTCTCCTCTCACTTCCTTTCCTGCTCTCTCTCAATATGCTGTCGTCTGCTTTCGTCTCCACTTTCTGCCCCCACCCGTTCTCCTCCTTCGCCCCCGCCTCTGCGCTCCTGGCTCTTTCTACAGGCTTTCTACTGCTTCTCCTTGGCCCCTACTTACTGCCGTCTTCAGCCACACCCCTGATCTTCTGGCAGGAAGATCTGCACCTTGCCTTCTTGGACAAGGGCGAAAAATCTCGGAGGTCCCGTGTGCAAGTTGGTGGTCCAAAATCGATATGAGTAGATCTAGGCTTCGGCCGCAACCCGGGCAAAATTCAAAATTTCCTACCAACTGAAAATGTTAGGTGTGTCCGCGCGCTCATATGACCTTATGCAGTTGCGAGCGCCGTAAAACACTTACCAAAAAGAGATCCTATCAGAGGTATCGTAAATGGACAGGTGAGTAAAAAATGAGTGGTATCGTTTTACCTCTTATCGTCTATCACTCAGTGGTATCGTATACGGGCAGAAGGGTATAAAAGTACAACTCCCAAAATATTGTCGTTTATTTCTACTTGTATTTCGACCATCCCAGAAGCGTGCACATTGGGCTCTTATTTTTCACAGTGCCTGCCCTTTCTCTGCGTGTGGTGAGTATTGTAACTACTTGTTAAAACTTGTAACATTATAGTGTCTTTACAGAAAGAGTTAGCTTTGTAATTGCTCCGTCATTTACAACTTCCGTAGAGGGAAGCAGCGACGCCAATACACTAGTAACTAGTAACTTTGTGATTCTTTGATTTTGATCTTGGATTACAGTAGTATTCCCTCGCCATGTCGTAGGCCCTATGTCGTGGTTCACATTTAGCGGACCCGGTATATCGTGTTTTTCTCAACCCGAAAAATAAAAGACCCCCCCCCCCCCCCCAGCTTTCAGCGTGCCGACCCCCCCCCCCCACACCAAAAACAACAAAACAAAACAAACAAACAAACAAACAAACCCAGCGAAACAAACAAAACAAAACAAAGAACCCAAAAACAAAACAAAAACAGAGACGCTCTATCGACGCATCATTTGCTCAGAAGCAACCAAACCCCATTATTAAATGTTAAATAATATACAGATGCGTTGGAGATGTGCTACCGTAGAATGGCCAGAATAAGTTGGAAAACAAAAAAGACAAAGAGGTGTGTCAGATTCTACACTCAAGACAAGCCCTGCTGAAAATAATAAAATGTAGAAAAATACAATACTACGGCCATTTAAAACCTAACGAGACCAAGGTGCTTGAAGGAAAGATGTGGGACAGGAGAGCCAGAGGAAGGCAAAGAATAACATGGATAGACAAAATAAGAACATGGACTGGCCTGGATCTGGCAGAATATGCAACGGCAGCTCGCGACCGTGAAAGGTGGAGCCCGGGTCATTACACGTCAACCTCTGAGTCTGAGATGACACCTCTAGGTATCCAGGCATACAGATGCCAGACCCGCACATATTCTTCTCACATACAAAAACTAGACAGGGGCTTTTCTCTGTAAATGTTGTTACGTAGGTGACAACTTAATTGATTATTGATTTATTGAAGGAAAAGGAACCCTTTCAAGTCTACGGCACTGTTCCTGGAGAGGCATTAGAGTGTACTGGTTGCGAAGTTACAATATACTTGTATCATGCTGGGAGTGGTGAATGTTTGAATTCAGGATGGCAAAATTTCTATCGAATTCGGGTCGCAGTCTATGCTCTCTAAACAATATATCATTTAATTGTTGGCATAATTGGTCCTGAACAACAGACACCATTGGTGGAACGCAAGACAGAGTGAAGTGGAGGTCCATGATCGCCCACGCCAGTCGGCAAGGCACCAGATGAGGATAATTGGTCCTACCGGTGTCTGTGGTGTAGCTGTTAGGCGCTTCGCCGTTGCCCACTGAAGACCCGCGTTCGATTGTCGAGTGGAAATTTTAAAAAATCTAATATCACGGTCCTTTTTGCTAGGATGTTGTATTCTTCTTAGCCCGGGTTGGCCTTGACAAGCAGGGCCGAAGCCCGTTTTCTAAATGGTCTAAACTGTGTCGATCATCGACTCGATGGGCGTAAACGGCAGCTACTTAAGAAATGGAATTTATCTCTTGGAACTATTTCTTATCCGAATACAATTTTGATACAGAGACCCTCATTCATTTTGATTCCCTCTTTAAAAAAACATCCAATATAATTTTAAAATAAATTTACTTCCTCAGACATTTCAGGCATGTCGACTTTGATGTTTCTTCTTGTGTCCATAGTGACTGTGACTCATCTGTACACTTCCTGTCTGCTGCCCAGCAACTTCCTGCAAGCGCCGGTTCTATTCCAAATCAGCCTGGACCGCCTCGAGAGGTCAGTTTTGAACTACGGAGATCCGCTTGCTTGAGCCGTCTGGACCGTCCAAAATGAACTACCGAGGTCCACCTGGACCGCCTGAAGTCAGTATGAACTACCGAGGTCCACTTGGGCCGCATGGAGTGGTCAGCATAGACTATCAAGGTCCACTTAGGCCTCACGAAGAACCCAGTATGAACTACCGAGGTCCACCTGGACCGCCTGGAGTGGTCAGTCTGAACTACCGAGGTCCACTTGGACTGTCTGAAGTCAGTATAATGAACTACCGAGATCCACTTGGACCGCCTGGAATGCTCAGTTTGAACTATCGAGGTCCATCTGGAACGCCCGAAGAACCCAGTATGAACTACCGAGGACCACCTGGAGTGGTCAACATGGACTATCAAGATCCACGTAGGCCTCTTGAAGAACCCAGTTTGAACTACCGAGGTTCACCTGGGCCGCCCGAAGTCGATATGAACTACCGAGGTCCACCTGGACCGCCTGAGGTCGGTATGAACTACCGAGGTCCACCTGGACCGCCTGAGGTCGGTATGAACTACCGAGGTCCACCTGGACCGCCTGAGGTCGGTATGAACTACCGAGGTCCACCTGGACCGCCTGAGGTCGGTATGAACTACCGAGGTCCACCTGGACCGCCTGAGGTCGGTATGAACTACCGAGGTCCACCTGGACCGCCTGAGGTCGGTATGAACTACCAAGGTCCACATGGAGCGCCCGAAGAACACAGGATGAACTACCGAGGTCCACCTGGACCGTCTGAAGTCAGTATGAACTACCGAGGTCCTCTTGGGCCGCATGGAGGGATCAGCATGGACTATCAAGGTCCACTTTGGCCTCACGAAGAGCCCAGTGTGAACTACCGAGGTCCACCTGGACCGCCTGAGGTCGGTATGAACTACCGAGGTCCACCTGGACCGCCTGAGGTCGGTATGAACTACCGAGGTCCACCTGGACCGCCTGAGGTCGGTATGAACTACCGAGGTCCACCTGGACCGCCTGAGGTCGGTATGAACTACCGAGGTCCACCTGGACCGCCTGAGGTCGGTATGAACTACCGAGGTCCACCTGGACCGCCTGAGGTCGGTATGAACTACCAAGGTCCACATGGAGCGCCCGAAGAACACAGTATGAACTACCGAGGTCCACCTGGACCGTCTGAAGTCAGTATGAACTACCGAGGTCCTCTTGGGCCGCATGGAGGGATCAGCATGGACTACCGAGGTCCTCTTGGGCCTCACGAAGAACCCTGTATGAACTACCGAGGTCCACCTGGACCGCCTGAAATGGTCAGTAACATGCCCGATATCCTGGGACCTGACGCCATCTCCATGGATCGCTCAGCCCGACAAGGCACCGCGCCCCCTGATATTTTCGCTGAACTGCTAACAGACCCCAGGCCTTATCCCCGTTGTCCAGGAAAAGAAGTTCCCGTCTGCTTCAGCGACTGTTCAGACTGTGAACACGAATGCTCCTATAGATGCGTTTGTAACGCGTGTCTCAAAGCCCGAATAAAAAAACTCTCGGTGTGATCGCTGCCCCCACGCTTCACCGCACTGGCTGAAATGGTCTGAAGGCGGCTGTGACAGTGAAGGGCATGGGCTAGTCTTCTGTATGTCTGACTGTGCCAACTTCAGTTGTAGCAGAACCTGTTTGTGTCAGGCGTTGAACATAGGTGCCCGTTTCCGTATTTATCCGGTTTTTCTGGCTTATCCAATTTTCCGGATTTATCCGGAAATCCGGACTTCTGAACTTATTAGGGCTACAGGTTTTCCAATGTGTTTTTGTTATATTTTCCCATTTGAATCTCTCTGTACTCGTCAAATGTATTGTACTTGTACAAAAAATTGTCTTGATATAAGATGTATTTGACAATCAAAATGCTTCAATTTTGAATCCTCCTGCGTACATCCCCACGTTGTCCAAAAAGTTCCGGATTGTTTTTGTTTTTTTGTTGTAGTCCGTTGTTACTTCTGTTATTAGTATTACCCCGTATCCAGCAATGAATAAACCAGCAGAGATTTAAGAAATGAATTGTCATTTTAAAAAACCCCAACTATAGTCCGGACAACACCAAATGGACAACTTGTCGACCTCATTTCACAAAATCAAGTGGCGAATCTCTCTGATTTTTTGCATGCGCCTCTGAATTCTAAAAGACCTAAAGCATCTCGATTTTCGTGCATGTGCGACAAAAATAAAGAGGCGCTGTCTATATAATCATTAGTAATTAATTGCTAATTAAACTCAACACCGCACACTTTTTATAATACAGCACATTGATAAAAAGGTAACTATACACGGTGTCGTTGTATGGGCTAAGACAGAAAGTTCAGGGGGAGGGGGGAGAGGGCGAGGGTATGGGGAGGGGGGAGAGGGCGAGGGTATGGGGAGGGGGGAGAGGGCGAGGGTATGGGGGGGGGGATACAGTTTGGTCAAACCCAAAAACGGGGGTCAACAGAGTGCTGTATTTGAAGCGCTAATGGCTTGTCCCTGGACCCCCCCCCCCCCCCCCCCCGGGTTTAAAGGGGCCCCCCCCCCCCCCCCCCCCCCACACACACACACACGTACATAAACTGTCATTTTTTTCGGGATTTGTCATAGAATAAAAGAGACGGCCTCGATCAGCTTCTTTGGAGAAATTGTTCAGTAGTTTTCAGGCAACGTTTTTTTTTTTTTTGGGGGGGGGGGGGGTTGTAAATTAAGTAATCTAACCATGGTCAATAATGAAAAAGTGACAGCAAAATGAAACGCTTGCGATCACAATGACGGAAGATATAAAAGAAATTTTACTCATTGTATGTCACAAAGAGTCTATCAAAATAAACCCACTGCTACCCACTAACCACTGGACAGAAAACAACTCAGTTTTGCGGCGCATGCATTTAATAAAGAAAAAAAAAGAAAACGAAAACAGATTTTTTTTTAAACAAACCCCCCCCCCCCCCCCCCCCAAAAAAAAAAAACCCCAACAACAACAACTGAACTACCGTTCTTGGTCTGATAAAAAAAAATTCCTGCATCGACTGTAATTAAATACTAATGCTTATATAGAAAACGCCTCTTTATATTTGTCGCATATGCACGAAAATCGAGATTTTAAAGGGGGTTTTTTTTTTGGCGTTCAGAGGCACATGCAAAAACTCAGGACAATTCGATAAAATTAGTTTCTGTGTAATGAGGTCGACAAGTTGTCCTTTTGGTATTGTCTGGACTATAATATTGTTTTAGTTTTTTTAAAACTAACTCATGACTTGATAGAATATAGGCCATTGAAGACGAAGCTACTGTGCTCCTTCACCGATAGGAAATAATTATCTGGAAAGTCGAGACAAATACCTGGCCCTTCACTCAAACATTGAACTTTCGTGTAGTGATATCCACACCGCACTGCCCTAGAACAGTCCCTGGAGGAATGAAACTTTTGATCCAAGTTAGGGACTTTCACAACTAGCTACATGTAGAGTGATGCGTCTAGTGTCTGCCAGTACTGTCCTATCTTGTAGATAGATACTAAGATACTAGGACAGTCTTGTTTTTCTTTGAAGATGGTGAAATGGTATACGTCTAACGCCACTATCAAAACACTGTTATTTAAGAGGCGGAACCTCCTGAGTTTAACGTCCATCTCCGAAAGGACCGAGCCAAGTGGGAAATTCGTGTAAAGTGTCTCTCCCAAGGACACGTCGTCGGACCGAGCTGAGGCTCGAACACCCGAATCCGCAATCTCACGATAACGTGCCTGGTAGCCTAACCACTAAGGTAGCGACGCCACCTGTGTCTTACTTTGAACAGAATTTTCAAAAATAAAACTGGCATGCAGGTTTGGGGGTTCGAGCCTCATCTCGGTCCGACATTGGGTCCTAGGAAAAGGCATTTTACAAGAATTTTCAAAGTGACTCGACCCTTTCGGAGATGAACGTTAAACTCGGCGCTCCCGCCTCTTAAACAACATATTGTGTTGATAGGGGCGTTAAACCAAACCGTATACCATTTGAATTTGACTTTTAAATCTGGCATGGAATTCTAGTCTGAACTCTACGGTAAATTTGACGCTGATAACCAATCTGAAATTAAATACGCATTTTAAGCAAAACAAAAGTTGTCTTTCAGTCATCACTCCCCACTACCCTGGCCGGACCCGATGGACATTTTTTTTCGGTGGCGCTTACATTTTCTGACCCCGAGCTTTGCCTCGAGCTCAGTCTCATGAATTTGGCCACACACACAGCGGGCAGTCCTTTAGCTCAGTTGGCATCATGCTGGACTACTGAGCAAATGGCCCTAGTTCGAATCCCAGACTGGGCATTCTTGAACCCCGGTCATTTTGTTTTCAAGGCTTTTAACCCATCTGGCTCGGTCCTATTGGAGATGGGCTTTAAATTCGGAGGTCCCGCTTCTTAAATAACTTAATAGAGTTGAACGGGGCGCCAAATCCATACGTGCAAACACAGTGGATTCGCTTTACCCTCCTTTTTGGGGGGTATCCACCTCACCTCCCCTTTTTGGGGGCGAATGTTGTTTTTAATCTACAACAAATGTGTTGCACCTGCTACGGTGGGTTCGCCTTTCGTCCCTTTTGCTTCTCTCCCCAATACCGGTACTGCAAACAAAGTGAGGGATCGTCAACTAAGGTCTGCCCTTAAACTTAATTCGCTTTCAATCGCCTCGCTCGCAATGTGTACAAAGTGGTATTGTTGAGTGTTGTCTGGCATCATTTTAGAAAATTTGTTGTTTTTGTTTTACGCAAGGTCCAATCTTATCAAGGAGAAGCCGGAATGCAACAGCTTTCATTTTCATATAAGATTTTTAAAAATTATCATTTCTAAAAACATTATCCACTACAGGATATTTTCAAAAAGTGAATGTTTCTCAGAGTTAATTAATTCTATGAACCCAATATCAATGTGAAATTTGGCATCGTCGTTTTAACAACTGCAGCAACATCAGCTTCACTGAGCAAAAAAAAAAAAAGGATGAGGAGAGGAGGGCGAATCCATTCTGTCGCTTCAGGTCCCTTCCCTGCCGCTCCCCAAATTGGGGCCAGACTGGAAAAGGTGCGGGGAAGGTGACTCCACTCTGTCTGCACGTCAAGAAGGACGCAGCATCCCAGCAGAAAGACCGAGATACATATTTATATGCCTCCCCACTGGGGAATCGAACATCAGTTATCTAAACAATCACAGAATCGTTCAGTCGATCCGGCAATTAATTAATTCATGCATTAATCAACCTTCACCACGGACGAACCATTCAATCAATCAAATAATCCCTTATCTTATCAACTGGTGGAAAAGAAATTAAATCAGTCAAGGAAAAAACCAATGAAATGATTATTTATTTATAGCCAATCAGTCCATCAGATATCCAATCAATAAATCAACTAATGAACCATTCATTAAATGAATCATCAATTACCCAAATTATAAACACACTCACAAACAAATAAGAACAACCTGCTAACAAAAAAAACACAAAACAAAAAATGTTGTCTCTGTCCGATGAGTAGCGAGTAGCAAACGAATCTTCACAAGCGTTACCCGTCCGCCCGTTTGTGAGTAGTTGTAGTACCCAAGAACTGTACGTTATTCACGGACGCTGATTTGGCAAGCCTGACTCAAATCTACTTTTTAAGAGCTCAATTTATCGGAGCCGTCTCTCCACTCTTTGTTGGCCGATGAACAACCGATCTACGTGCGCAAAGCCGTGTTTTTGTTGTTGTTGTTGTTGTTGTTCTTCTTCTTCTTCTTCTTCTTCTTCTTCTTCTTCTTCTCTTGTTCTTCTTCTTCTTCTTCTTCTTCTTCTTCTTCTTCTTCTTCTTCTTCTTCTTCTCGAGAAACGCAAGAGATTCAAAACATCGATTGCAGCGCCATCTGGGAAGAAGTGTGCACGGCCGTGGACGCTTTTTTTTGACTGAGTGAAGCATCTTGTAGTGTAGGCTCTTTGATCCAACCCCAAAGTCAAAACACCGATACTTGAAGCCTCCAGTCAACCAATCAATCAATCAGTCAATCAATCAGTTAATCAATCAATCAATCAATCAAAGAGTCAAAATATTGATACTTTAAGCCTTCAATGAACTAATTAAGTAATCAGAGTAGAACATATCGATACTTTAAACATCCTATCAATCAATCAATCAACCAATCAAAGAGTCAATATATCAAAACTTTAAGCCGACAGTCAGGCAATCAGTCATACCAAGTGTCAAAATATCGATTATTCAAGCCATTAGTCAACCATAATTCATTAATGGTGTTGATAGGGGCGTTTAAACCTATACCATTTCACCATTTTACCATAATTCATTCCAAGAGTCAAAATATTATCTATCGCTTATTCAAGCCGTCAGTCAACCAAAATTCATTCCAAGAGTCAAAATATAATATCGATACTTTTAGCCGTCAGTCAATCGGTCATTTTATCCTAGTGTCAAAGCATTGGTACTTTGAGCCGTCAGTCAGTCCAGTAGGTGTGGGTGCTGAGGCTGTCAATCAACCAGAAATTCAACCCGAGAGTCAGCCAAAACATGGAAACTTTTAAGCTGTCCGTCAATCAATCATTCTATCCAAGTGTCAAAAACATCGGTACTTTGAGCCGCCAGTCAATCAATCATTCTATTCTGTCCAAGTGTTCAAAACATCGGTACTTTTGGTTAGTGTTTTACGGCGCTCGCAACTGAGGTCATCTGAGCGCGCGGGACACATTAAACATTTTCAGTTGGTAGGGAATTTTGAATTTTGCCCGGATGGCGGCGAAGCCTACTCTTAACGATTTTAGACCACCAAGGGATCTTTAACGTGCGCAACTTGCACTCGGGCCCTCCGACATTTGTCGCCCTTATCCGAGAAGGCTAGGTGTAGATCTTTCCTACCAGAAGATCAGGTGCGTGGCTGAAAGACAGCAGTAAGAAGGAGCCAAGGCAAGGAGTAGCAGTAGAAAGAGAAATCGAGCCACTGGCG
>NW_004797340.1:1869843-1872343 GCF_000002075.1 Aplysia californica
CTGGACACATTGACAATTAATAAGCGTTGAATTTCAAGGACAGAATTATTGACTTCAGATAGTTTTCCTCAGCTGGTAGTTTGAAAACAGAACATTAAAAATTGGTAGGTTAAATGTGTAGTAAAAAATTCGAGGTATACAGACAACCTATCAAAAGAGAAACCGAGAATGTTGCAATTCAAAAGGAGTCCAATAAATCCATGGGCTAACCAAGACAATAAAACTAAGTTTGATTAAATTAAATGATAGTATGTTACTGTAGTTAAAGCATTTGATCACAGAACATACAAAACACATTGCTAAAATGACTTCAATATTACGTCAGAAGTATCTAAATGTAATTTGAGAAAGCTATAAAAAGTGAAATCATTTTTTTTCAAGTTTTTCTTGTGTGTGTGTGTGTTTCTTGTTTTGTTTTTGTTTTGATGCTCTTATGTTAGTTGTTAAATTTGCATTCTTTATTTTATCATTTTTGTTCGTTTGTGTGTGTGTGTGTGGGGGGGGGGGGGGGGGGGGGGGACATGAGTATACAATTAATGCAAATTGTGATTACATCCAAATCAGTATTGAATTCTAAAATATCAGTTACGAATACATATCCTCGATTACTAACTCAGGGGGTCATGATCAATAATGTACAATTATGACAATGACTTTAAAAAATGACACAAGCAAAAGCTATTGTTTTCAAGTTGAGATGGTCAAACAAATCGCTTTATGGAAGTATCGAAATAAAGTTTCTTGAACATATTTTTCCTGTGAATATGAAGGTATCAGGGGAATATTCTCTTAAAAAAACATTTCAAACCAGAAGGCTTGCAGCGTGCTCTTTCTGGTTTGTCATGCTTTCCTTCTTATACAATCATTGCAAAATGTGATTACATTCAAAGCAGTGTTTATTTCTAAGATTTCAGTTTCCGATGCTGTATTACTAACCCAGGGCAAGATGATCAATTTGTTCAAGTGTTTTACAAAATTGACACAAGCAAAAGTTAATGTCTTCAACATAAGCTGGTCAGGCATTATCTCTTTTTGGAAGTATCAAAATGTACCATCATGATGACACTTTTTTTCAGGGAATATTAACAAATGTAGAGCATATTCTTTAGAGACTTTTCAAATTATAAAGGATTGTATTTTGGTATTTCTGGTTTATTATGTTTTCCTTTTGTACAATGTTGCTTATGACCATTAAAGCTGTGTAACACTAGACAGTCTAAAATATCAGTCGTAATTACGATATACCATTCGCTGATAATGTTCATCAATGATCACTAATGTACAATTATGAAAATGAGTTGGGGGGTTTTATTTGACACTAGCAAAAGTTATTGTTTTCAAGTTAAGTTGGTCAAACAAATCGCTTTATGGAAGTATCAAAATATAGTATCTTGAACTCATTTTTTCCTGTGAATGTGAACGTATCAGGAGAATATTCTCTCACAGACATCTCAAACTAGAAAAATTGAAGAATGCTCTTTCAGGTTTATCATGTCTTCCTTCTTTATAATATACAATATTGTTTGTAACCATTACAGCTACAGTAACACTAAACCTTCTCAAATATCGGTCGCAATTATGTTCTACAACCCTCTGATAATGTTGAACACTTTTGTACAATACTGAGACAACTAAGATTTTCTCTATGTTTTTTGTTTTGTTTTGTTTGTTTTATTTGTGTACATTTTTGTGTATGTGTGTGTGGGGGGGGGGGGGGGGGGAGAGTGGCTTATATGATTATTGCAAGTTGTGATTACATTCAAAGCAGTGTTTATTTTTAAGATATCAGTTTCCGATGCTGTATAACTAACTCAGGGCATGGTGATCAATATCGTACAAGTGTTTTTAAAATTTGACACAAGCAAAAGTTAATGTCTTCAACGTAAACTGATCAGACATTATCTCTTTATGGAAGTATCAAAAGTTACCATCGTGATCACACATTGTTTTCCTGTGAATATTTACAAAATATTATGAAGAGCATATTCTTTAGAGATTTTTCAAATTAGAAGGGACTGTATCTTGGTATTTCTGGTTTATTATGTTCTCCTTTTGTACAATGTTGCTTATGACCATTAAAGCTGTGAAACACTAGACAGTCTAAAATATCAGTCGTAATTCACGACATACCACTCGTTGATAATGTTCATCAATTATGTACAATTCTAAGACAACTTTCTAACAAAGAACTGTTCTTATCCTGTCCTTCACCAGGTCAGGTTTAATTCTTTATAAAAACACCAAGAAGTGACTTTTTGCTGTAATAATGCGTTTGTTAGAACAGAATGATTAACATTCGTATTGGGTTTTTTTTCTCGGAAATTTGAATATGTGCAATAAGAGTATCTAATGGCACAGTTTTTGAATAATCACAAAGTGCTCAAAGTCCCCAGTCTATTCCAGCAATAGTCTCACAATTGGTATTTCGCAAATAAATTCAGTTAAAAAAAAAAGAACATGTAAAAAGACACAGAAGAGTGAAATAATAGTTGTTTTTGTT
>NW_004797340.1:1877343-1878402 GCF_000002075.1 Aplysia californica
TACGTGTCACACTGTACGTCATCATCATAATAATAGATAGCATTTGTATAGCACAAATCCCCGCTCAACAGCGGGCTCTATGCCCTTCACAATCTATACTATTACCCCAGCAGACCTGAGAGCATTCTGAAACAACATCAACTTCCTGGGAAGCATACAGTGCAAGCGGCCATTTATAGGCGCTAAAACACTAACATACTGAAAAGATCTTTCGCTGTCTATGGCCGGGTTTCCATTTCCACCTGGGTGAGGGGAGGAAAACTCGTGTAAAGAAGAAGAAGAAGAAGAAGAAGAAGAAGAAGAAGAAGAAGAAGAAGAAGAAAAAACCCCCCAAAAAACAACTTTCCACCAGCCGGCGTTAACTTTCTACACAATAATCTACAATAAATATTTCATCAATGACACTCACGGTTTTAGCAATAGCAGTCAGTGCTGGGTACTCTCGTGCTCTTTCTCGTAGTTCTTGATCTTGAAGGCTTTGATGACAACAAGAACTTCTGTGGCGTCAGTTGTGGGTAATCAGAAGAAGGTTCTATGACGTCAGTTGTGGATAAACAGCGATGAACAGAACACAGAAAGTCTTTTTACCATATACCTTAACCGCCGAAATAGAAAGTCACTGAGGATACCGAACACGTTTTACACAACAACGGGTGAAACAATCCCCTGGATTAATATCGTGAAGGTCTATCGTGTACTTCACATGAAACCACAGGAAACAAATCCTTTTTGAAAATCTTTTTGCGACAATGTCCACAAAAACTTGAAGAAATGAGATGTGATGTTATCGACAAACATTCACATACACAGACTTCGTCAAACTAACGTCCGCTCAGGGGATGAACAAAGGCAACATGAACTGACTTTTCAATCAAACTGAGGCAGACTGGTCAGCTGACAAAGATGGCCGTCAAACCCACGCCAACGAGTCACAAGGGCGGAGTCGCTTCCTTTTTTGGTGTTATTGAACAAAAGATTTGAGATCTGAACTCCAACCCGTCATGTGACAGCGCTCGCTGGAGCGTGGAGGTTCGGAACGCCTGGAAGGATGACCAATCC
>NW_004797340.1:1878506-1906378 GCF_000002075.1 Aplysia californica
GCTGGAGCGTGGAGGTTCGGAACGCCTGGAAGGATGACCAATCCTCTCGCTGTTGTAGTGGTGACGTCATGGACATTTGTTGGTGATTGGCCAAGCTGGTGGGGAAAATAAGCAAAGGGCGTCCATTTCTTAAATAATTAAAAATAAAGTAAATGGCAGATAGATCTACTACCAGTATTAGAAATATCAATACTAATAGCAATAATAATAACATAATAATAACAAAAAATAACAGTAACAACAACAACAACAACAACAACAACAACAACAGCAACACTACTACTACTACTTCGCGCGCGAGGGATAGGGAGTCCAAAGGGGGTGGGGGGTTACACGCGTGGTTGGTTACCAAAATGAACCAGGGTCCTTTGTGAACGACCAAATTTATAATCTGCTAACTTTGAAGGTATTTTAACTCTTAGACGTCGGCCGATTTACAGACTAGACGCCGCCCTATTTTGTTTTCGTAATTCTCTCATTTGTCATAAATAGGCCTACCTGCCTGCCTATACTCTATTGTATCTTTACATTGTATCAAAAGTTCTTTATTTCTTTCTCGCAACTTCAGGGGGTTATACTTATTTTAAACTTATTTGTTGTGTGAGACCTATCTGTTATGCTGAAAATGCTACCGTTATAATAATATTAATGGATGAAAATTTTTTTTTTTTTTTAAATTTTTTTTTTTTGGGGGGGGGTTGTGCTTAACATGTTAAGCCTTTAAAACCTTTGTAAAGGCATATAACAGTGTATAATAATTATGCGCTTGACTTCTTTCCCTCAGACGGTAGCTGGCTGTAAGCGTGGGTTTCAATTAGGGTCTTCTTCTGATAGGTTAATGGTCAAACCATTGTTATCCTCGGGCGTTAAGGGTACTGCACTTACCCTCTTAGTCCTTTGTGTCTGAAACTCTTGTGATGACGTAATTATTTGGTCTGGACTGCTTGCGTCATAATCCCTTAACACGTAGCGACGGTGTTTGATAACTTTTGACTGTTATAATATCGTGACGTGTCACGCACCGCCTCCACAGCCACCAATCATCCCCCCCCCACCTCACGCCCTCTTTTCCACCTTTAATCCCCTACTGCACACAGATAAAAGGCACCTTTTTGTGGTAAACGAATTTTTGTAAAGTTCGCTTTTTTTTTGTTTTGTTTTTTTGCCAAACTTTATATGTTTTTGTTTTCCCTTTTAATTGTAAACCTTACTATCTTCTTCTCTCTATTATGTGAGGTTAAGGTTAAGTCTATAATACCTCTGATTATTCAACACTAGTCACCTTGTTCCTTAAGTCATGAGTCGAGAACCAGTGGAGTGTTAATGACTTTGGTTTGAAACGAATCTTTTTAAATCAAGACCTTGATAAACTTTCAATAAAAAAAGCAACAAAACAAACATCTTTTTCTAAATACATGTTATAATAGCCACCGTTTGCATATAAACACTTTTAGATTTGTTTCATCTTGTCCGGTTTTTGTTGTTGTTTTTTTCCTACTTAGAGCGGGTGTTTTATATCTTAACTGTAACACATTCTCCTGCTAATAATAGTACATTTATTACACTATCTCGCTAAATGGAGAAGACATAAGTAGAGTGAGCGATTTTACCTTTTTTGCTCACTAAACAAGGAGTTGTATTATACATGAGTTGCGAGCAACTACTGATTAGAAACATTGTTAGATTCTTTTCAAGGTAAAAGTCGAATCTGCCATGACGGCCACCTGAATAATACGGCCACCTTTAAACGGGCACTTTCCATTCCTCCCCTTTGGGTTGTTGTTTTTTCGATACAATTTAACTGAGTAAAACGGTCACCTGCCCAACGCGACCGCGGCCACTTTGTTTTATCAATTTTATCAACCTACTGTCAAAATTACTTGCCTCTGGCGGCCAGGCGTGGACACTCTTTGCATGAAGCTTCACTCTTTGTCAAAATTTTTGATTGGCTCCTCACGCTGTGGACCTGCTGCCATAATTCATTCACCTGTCGTTACTGCTAGTCCCTCCAATGAATGTTTACCCAAGTTGACCAATGGGTAGGCTTAACTAAATTTTCAACTGTTGGGGAGGGAAGCGTGATCCGTCATAACCTATAAGCCCCGTCCACAACTCAGGCTCATATCGTATTTGAGGTGACTGGTCACTGTTTTGTTTACCTCATCTGTTTGTTTTTGGTAAGTATTTTACGGCGCTCGCAACTGCATAAGGTCATATGAGCGCGCGGGACACGTTAAACTTTTTCAGTTTGTAGGAAATTTTGAAAGGGTGGCAGCCGAATCCACTCTGATCGATTTTAGACCATGAAGGGATCTTTAACGTGTGCGACTTGTGCACGGGCCCTCCGAGATTTTTCGCCCTTGTCCGAGAAGGCTAGATCAGGGGTGTGGCAGTGAAAGACAGCAGTAAGAAGGAGCCAAGGAGTAGCACAGTAGAAAGGCTGCAGAAAGAGTCAGGGGCCAGATGAGGGGGCAAAGGAGGTAAGGGGGTGGGGGCAGAAAGAGGAGACACAAGCAGACGACAGAAAATTACTACAGTGGAATCCTGTTAGAGCTATAACGAGAGGGAGGGGACCGGTACGAAATGTCCGTTATAGCAGGATTCTCGTTGTATGGGATCCAGTAATAAATTCAAAAGAAATAATAAAGTAGGCCTAATCTATGAGTTTGGTGTTCTGTTTATTTCTTTTTGTTATCTCCTCCGATGATGGCTTTGTTCAACATGACCTCTAGGTCTTTCTTGATCAAAAATTGAATCATTTTTCTTTGTCTAGCGTTAGCGATGTTGACAGCTCGACGCTGGCTATCAGAACGAAAGTTCTCAAGGCTAACTCGCCCGCTGTGTTTTCCCCCCACCCCACCCCATCCCACCCTGTGGTGCGTTCCCGCGTCTGCTTACGCACTTCACAAATTAGCTCCATGATCAATCACAGCATTGTGACCTCTCCATCCCCGCATCGGGGAAGTGAGAGGCATGACAGTATTGATAGCTATCTAGGCCTAGATAATCTAGACTAGGCTCGCCTATCATTATCAGGCAATGCGTTCTGCTTCACAATGGTGTGTTTGCGCGTGCCACACACTCCCCACTCATTCGCTTCGGCCTTCATCGTTGGCACACATGGGCTCTCCCATTCTTTGTTTCGCTTGATAACCAACAAGTTTCTCAATTGGCAAAGTTTTCATGTTTCAATGGCCTATGCACAGCAGCAGCAATATTCC
Organism: Aplysia californica; assembly: GCF_000002075.1. NCBI lineage: Eukaryota > Metazoa > Mollusca > Gastropoda > Aplysiida > Aplysiidae > Aplysia > Aplysia californica. The sequence goes on from NW_004797340.1 coordinate 1,881,728, forward strand.
GCTATAACCGACTCGCGCGTTTATGTGATTGCGCTATAGCAGTATTTTGTGTACAAAGATAAAGAAGGAAAAAAAAACCGGGGTTTTAGAATGATGTCTTTATAACAGACTTCTCGTTGTTTCGGGACTCGTTATACGTGGACTCCACTGTAAAAGGAAAGGAGGTGAAAGGAGACAATTTTAGAGAAGAAAAATTTTCGGTCACTACCCGGATTCGAACGCGGGACCTTTGTTGAATGAGAGGCCGTTACCTTAACTTGTAGTCCTCGAGAGCCCCCACCTAATCTGTAACAAACTCATGCTCATGTCATATGTGGGGTGACTGGTCACTATTTTGTTTACCTAATCTGTAACAAAGAGACAATAGGCGCTGACGTAAACTTGTGACAGAAGCGTCACTTGTTTTCCAAGTGGTAGCGACCTGTGTGCTTGTTTTATCATATGGCACTCGGTCTTCCTCTTCTTACTTATGATAATATTTCGTTTATTTTAACCTTGCATAAAATCAGCAGCAATGAACAACAAAATGCGTATGTGTGTGTGTGTGTGTGGGAGAGAGAGAGAAAGAGAGAGAGAGAAAGAGAGAGAGAGAGAGATAGAGAGAGAGATAGAGAGAGAGAGAGAGAGACTATCCTTGCGAATTGTTTGGAGCCCCAAAGAGCGTGCTATTCGCTATGGTCATCGCCTCTCTCGTCCAACATCCCTGAAACTAGTGAAACCTTCCCAAAAGAGATGACACTGAGGAACATCTGTAGCGGGCGGAGGCATCTCTGCAGTCAGTAGTCAGTGAGCCAAATCTTGGGGCTTCTCGCTGCACAATGAACACATTGGGTCCAATGTTTCGTTTATTCTATTTTTGTGGGTCTGAAGAAACCCAGAGAAGTGAACAGTCGATCCTGATGTTTGCCAGTAGTGACTGGTCGCCACGGGCCTTAATTTGCGCCTCCAGTGTTAAAGACATTGCCCCGAAAACGTCCTTTGTCCGCGAGTGGGATATTGGAATCAGTTTTATCTGTTGTTGTTGTGGTGGTGGTTGTTGTTGTTTCTCATGACTATTACATGTATTATTATAACAATTACCTTCTGATATCTTTTGGTGTACTTATTGGCTGGTCTTAGATCCGGTTTCTTTACAACACTCATCATTATCTTCAACCTCACTTCAAGTACTAGATCTGTGACAGATATCGGTGATCATGGTTCTTCATTCATTATTCTGTTTGGAAGCTCTAAAAAAAAAAGATACATTATACTAATCTTACTCCTTCGCCCATCTTTGTAGGGTCTCCATGTAAGTTGTTATGCATAGTTTGCATTCAGTTTTGCAAGCGAGAGCTAGATGTACAAGACCCTTATGTCTATTTATTTTATGTGTCACAAAAATTGCTTTTAATTTCGTTTTTCTCCGGAGTGTTTTTATCAGCGAGCAGCCCGAAAGTAAGGCTTGTGGTAGTGTTCATTTAATGCTTAGTTAAACCTGTTCCTACAACTACAACCACTTATCCAAGACGACCACCTGTACTGACCACCCCTCCCTACTTTCCCCCCTGCGTTGTTCTACATGTATTACAATCACACTTTTAGTTTAATTTTAGGAAAGTTTTACGGCGCTAGCAACTGCATAAGGTCATATGAGCGCCAAGTATTGGATATCATCAGAAAAATCCAAAAGGGAAATTTGGCTTACTCTGCTCACCTCAACAGCACTAAGTCTGCTTCGTCGACTATCAAGGTACCCCGGAAATATCAGTTCACATGAGAGTATTGAGAGTAAAATGAGAGTGACAAACATACAAAAGTAGAGGTAAAATAATGATAGCAAGGATGAGGAAAGAAAACGTAGCAATTCCACCTATATAATATATTGCTCAGGGACAGTATGAGTAAGAGTATTACATTGATAAATCAGGCCATTCACAATTCTTCCGTCTATAATAAGAACCCCCCCCCCCCCCACCCTATGGGAATGGCCTAAATACAGCTTCAGTCAGTGGCACTGCACTGGTTGGGGAGGGGGGGGGGAGGGGAAGTTTCGTTAGTACAGGTGAAAGAACAGAAGTCAAAATCTTCCCCATCACCTTCACTTATCTCGTGGACTGGATGTCAAAAACAAACATGACACCCCCCCCCCCCAACACAACGTGTCAGCAGAAATTGTCAGTATGTGACATTGGAAGAACACACAGTCTTAACAAAACAAACCAGTAGCAGCAACAAAAACAACAGCAACCGCAACAAACAATAACAGTAACAGAAACAGCAATACTGACACGAACAGCAACAATAACAGCGACAACGGCAACAACAACAACAATAATAACAACAGTAACCAAAAAAAAACAAACAACAACATGAAAATAGTACATGTAACATAAAAGCACCAACACACAACCAGTAGTAGAACCACGAAAACAAACATGTGCTTGATAATGTGTGACATAAATATAACAATAACAAGTGGGTTTTTAAAAATTTAATTTTTTTTGTTGAAACATTGAAAATATGAAACGAGAAAAAAACAACAACATAAAAATACATTACATGTAGGCCTACATTGTATAATGTTGAACTGGACACACTGACAATAATAAGCTTTGACTTTCAAGGACAGAATTATTGAATTTCAGATATTTTTCCTCAGCTGCTAGTTTGAAAACAGGACATTAAAGGTTAAATTTGTAGTTAACAAAATCGAGGCATACAGACAACAAATCAAAACAGAAACTAAGAATGTTGCAAATTCAAAGAGTCTCCAATAAATCCTTGGGCCAACAGCAACACAAGACAATAAAACTAAGTTTGATAAAATTCAATGATACTAAGTTATTGTAGTTAAAGCATTTAGTAGCAGTAGTAGTAGTAGTTAGTAGTAGTACAGTATAGGGTTTTACGACACGGCGCTCACAACTGCATAAGGTCATATGACATGAGCGCGCGAAACACAAGTTGTTTGCATTCGCAACAGTTCACTGCACGGTTTGTTAGCTTTTAGACTTTAAAATGCTAAAATATTAAGATTCAGTGTAAATATATTTTCAATTTAAAACAACTCTTATAAATAACAATAAAAATTTTTAATAGTACGATTTCACTTCATAATTTGCCAATAAGTGTTGATCCCAACAGAAGGGATGAGGCTTTCTTCGCCAGGTCGTCTACCTGGTCGTTTCCTCGGATGCCCACATGGCTAGGTATCCATGCGAACATGATGTTTTTTCCTGTTTCTGATAGTGTATGAGTTTTCTGTTGTAGCCTAACTATTTTTGGGTGTAGGAGTGTGTAGTTTGTGAGTGAGGTGATGTAAGACAGAGAGTCAGAAAAGATAAGGAATAATTTGTCAGGAGAATTTTCTACGGAGTCCAGTGCCATGCCAATGGCAGTGGCCTCCGCAGAGAAAATGGAGGCTTCAGGATGGAGTCTCCTCTGGTGTGTACTCTTGGGAGATAGGGCTGCGGCGCCCACTTCATGGTCTTTTTTGGAGCCATCCGTGAAGATGAGCTCTGCACTAGGGTATTTATCTATTAGTTTTTTGTATTCTGCTTTAAAAGTTTGGTGTTTGTGCTTTCTTTGTTGTGTGTGGTCAGCTGTGTGGCCACACTATACATACAAGAAACAAAATGTGCACCGGCTTCAACCATAGACTTATGAGGATTTACTAAGGCGTATCATCACATTCACACAAAGAACCAGATTGCTTCCGGTGATACCACCAAGTACACCGACAACAACACACTCCACAGATATACATCTTAGGACGACCCTCCAGGCTATTGCCGTATGGGTAACCCTGCACAGACCAATCACGATCTGCTCAGTTTATATCCCACCAAACTACCCTCTCAAAAGAACCCAACTAAATAATTTAAAGTAGGCTCAGCTTCCAAAACCCTTTATTTTCCTAGGTGATTTTAATGCCCACAGCCCCCTTTGGGGAGACAAACCTACAGACCAGAAAGGAAAATAATAGAAGATTTCTTATTTCAAAATAACATCTGTCTCTTAAATGATAGGTCCCCAACTTACAGAAACAGAGCCACTTTTGGCACGTCATCCCTTGACCTCACCTTTTGTACCCCTGACCTAGTCCCAGATCTTGAGTGGTCTGTGCAGGATGACCGTACGGACCATTTCCCAATTCTTCTCAAAAACAATAACCTCCAAAACGACCCGATCCCAGAACGCTTTGAGCACTTTATACCCGTGGGCTGTCTATGACTCTTTGCCCAGCCCCTCATGACACTTCAACAGAGGCAGAATGCGCAGGTACTGCAGTTCTTGCATCTGTGCAGTTCCTGCATCTGAAACCTCTTTCCCTGCTGGCACCACGGCCTCTGCAGTCACCAATGTCCAACCAGTATCCCAGCCCTCAGGGACAGAAAAAGATAGGTCTGATATAATGGGAGCTTTGTATGTATGTATAGTATAAGGTTTTACGGCGCTCGCAACTGCTAAGGTCATATGAGCGCGCGAAACACAAGTTGTTCACTTCTGTGCAAGTTCACTTCACGACTGGCTAACTAATTTACTTTAAAATGCTAAAAAGTTAAAATATTCAAATTTGGTGTAAATACATTTGTGATCTAAAACAACTCTTAAGTAACAATAAAAATTTTAAATAATATCAAATTCACTCTACAACTCGCCATAAAGGCCAATGGCCTTTATAAAATTTAAAATTCTGCTGGGAACAACGACGGAGAAAATATCCTGCAATTTCTTGGATTTATAATAGGCCTATTTCCTTCGGATCTCTCCAAAGTCTAGACATTCTGTTAAAATGTGTCTAATGGTAAAATCTGTGTCGCATCCGACACAGAACGGCTTCTCCTCTCCCTGTAGGAGGTATTTGTGGGTCAGGGCCGTGTGTCCGATGCGCAATCGAGTAAAAATGACTTCGTCTCTTCTGGAGAGATCCGAAGGATTTCGCTGTTCTAGTTTGGGTTTAATTTCATATATTTATTATTTTTCTGGTTTTCCCAGTGGCTCTCCCACAGACTGGAGGTGTACTTTTTGACTTTGTTTCTAAAGTCAGTCTGTGGGAGAGTGTTTGTCGTTGATCCCAGCAGAAGGGATGAAGCTTTCTTCGCCAGGTCGTCTACCTGCTCGTTTCCTCGGATGCCCACATGGCTGGGTATCCATGCGAACATGATGTTTTTTCCTGTTTCGGATAGTGTATGGATTTTCTGTTGTAGCCTAACTATTTTTGGGTGTAAGAGTGTGTGGTTTGTGAGTGAGGTGATGCAAGACAGAGAGTCAGAAAGGATAAGGAAAGATTTGTTAGGAGAATTTTCTACAGAGTCCAGTGCCATGTCAATGGCAGTGGCAGTGGCCTCTGCAGTGAAAATGGAGGCTTCAGGATGGAGTCTCCTCTGGTGCGTATTGTTGGGAGATAGGGCTGCGGCGCCCACTTCATTGTCTTTTTTGGAGCCATCCGTGAAGATAAGTTCCGCACCGGGGTATTTATCTATTAGTTTTTTGTATTCTGCTTGAAAAGTTTTGGTGTTTGTGCTTTCTTTGTTATTTGTTGTGTGTGGTCAGCTGTAAATCTACTTTTGCCTTGGTGAGGTGCCACAGAAGGAGGTCGGGGAAAAGAATTTGTTGGATGTCTTGTTTGGAAAAGTGTAAGTTTTTGAGGTCCTCAAGGATTCTGAGGCCGAAAGGTTTGATGAGTTTTTCGTTGTTTTGGAATTTGTTTATGGTTTCTGGATTTGTTTGAAAAATGCTGTTGTGCGCTGGATTTTCCGGTGTTGAGCTCTGTTTAACTGCGTATTGTAGTGAGAGTTGTGTGCGTCTGAGTGAGAGTGGTGGTATGTTGGCCTCGGCCTGGAGGCTCTCCACCGGAGAAGTGCGGAAAGCCCCCAGAGCGAGGCGGAGTCCTTGGTTTTGTATTGGATCTAGTATTTTTAAGACGTGTGGTTTTGCCGATCCGTAGACTTGACAGCCGTAGTCAAGCCTGGACCGGACAAGGGAGATGTACAAGTGGAGAAGGTGTTTTGAGTCCCCGCCCCACTCCGGATGTGATAGAATTTTCAAAGCGTTTAACGCTTTCTGGCACCTCACACGAAGGTCTTTGATGTGTGGTATGAATGTAAGTTTTTTGTCGAAAATGACACCGAGGAAACGAGCTTGGTCCTGGACGGGAATCCTTTCCCCGTATAGTGTCAAATCCGGCTGCAGCACACGTCTGCCTGTTCGGCAGAAGTGTACTGCAACCGTCTTTGACGGGGAGAACTTGAAACCGTTGTTGTTTGCCCACGTTTCAAGTTTTTGCAGCTGCGTTTGCAGCTGCCTTTCCATAGATCTCAAATGAGGATTTTTCGATCGGCAGCATATCAAGAAGTCGTCAACGTATAACGAGCTGTCTATGCTGTTCTGGAGGGTTTTCACTATGGAGTTTATTTTAATTTCAAATAGGAGAGGAGAAAGGATGCTCCCCTGGGGGACTCCTTCCTCCTGTTGGTGGGGGTCTGAAAGGGAGGATCCGACACGAACCTGGAAGGAACGGTTCTTCAAGAAGTTGCCAATGAAGGCAGGGGAGGTGACCGCGTATGCCGAGTGCGTGCAGGTCTCGAAGAATGCCGTACTTCCAGATTGTGTCGAAGGCTTTTTCTAGGTAAAAAAAGATGGCGATCATGTTGCCTCTTTCAGCGAACGTCTCACGTATAAAGGTCTCCAGGCGGACCAGGTGATCCAGAGTGGATCGGGTTTTCCTGAATCCGCACTGGAGACCGCTCAGCGAGCCCGTCGTTTCCAGAAACCACATGAGTCGCCTGTGAATCATTTTTTCAATCAGTTTGCAGAGATGGGAGCTTTCGTGCAGAGCTTTGACGTTCAAAAGAACATGTAAAAAACATTTTTGCGTATTCTGCGGTAAACCACAAGCAAAACTAAAACGTCACATGCTATCAAAACATACAGACGAACAGGGTATCAGAAGTTACCCTGGCACGAGTCATTTTATTCAATGGAAGGCGCCAAGGTGAAGCTTCTAAGTTCTAAGATGAAAATTTCAGATTTCCAGGAAGGTCTCCAGTGTGATAAGCAGATGTCATGAAACAACTCTATCCGTTTGAAAAGGAATTCTGTAACTTAAGTCACTGTGTTGCATAGAAATTGTTGGGAAACGTGGCAGAATAGTTCCAGTGATTTTAACAAGCTCAATGAAGAATCTTTAACTTTTGATTTCAAAACGACAGTCAGCTGGAGTTTCATCAGAAAATCCTTGTTTCCGGCCTCTAGATGTGCCGGATTGTGGTGTCGCGTCTACCCAAAATTTTTAATGCGATTTCTTTTTTGGGTGACCTTATTTAGGCCACATATGGCCTAAATAAGCTAAACCCCCCTCCCTTACCTTATTTGGGCCACAGGTGGCCTAAATAAGCTAAACCCCCCTCCCTTACCTTATTTAGGCCACACCTGTGGCCTAAATAAGCTAAACCCCCCTCCCTTACCTTATTTAGGCCACATATGTAGTCAAAATAACCAAACCAATGTAAAGCATTGTTTTCTTTACAAGTTACATTATTATCTCTTTAAAACTCTTCACATCCATTTTCCTTCACAGCCGTATCGTACATGACATGTGATGTAGAATCAATTTAAGGTCCTTGGAAAGGTGACCAGAAAATAACAAAATTATTTTATGATCTTCACTTGCACTTGCAATTTTTTGGACAAATTAAAGTCTACCTAATTATATTTTTTCCCCTCATTTGTCTTCACTATAAATGACAACTGGCATGTATTGTTTTCAGTTATTATCAAGAAAGTAGATAGGCGGACTACGGGGTCTATCTAGCCAAAAGGATAGGTGGACCCCGGGGTCTACCTAACAAAATGTTAGGTTTTAGGATGTGAACCCCGGAGTCAGCGTAGTGAAATAAGTAGATCTAGGTTTAACTAAGGATCGGTGGACCCCGGGGTCAACATAATGAAATAAGTAGATCTAAGTTTATTTTATAATAGGACTGGCGGAGCCCGTGGTCAAAGTAGTGAAATTATAAGTAGATAGGTTTAATTAAGGATTGGAGGACCACGGGGTCAATGTAGTGAAATCAGTAGATCTAGGTTTAATTAAGGATTGGTGGACCCTGGGGTCAATGTAGTGAAATAAGTACATGTAGATAAATCTAGGTTTAATTTTAAGGATTGGTGGACCCTGGAGTCAACGTAGTGAAATAGGTAGGTTTAAGGTGGACCCCAGGGTCTACCTAACGAAACACTAGTTAGGTTTTAGAATAGGTGGATCCTGCGGTCACCGTAGTAAAATAAGTAGGTTTAATCAAGGTGTCCCGGGGGTCCACCAATCCTTAATTAAACCTTCTTAATCCTCTATGGCCTTGGTGACTCCGGGTTCCACCAATCTTTAAAGAAACCTACTTATTTCACTGCGGTGACCCCAGGGTCCACCTGTCCTAAAACCTAGTACCAATCCTTACTTAAACCAAACTTTATTTCACTACGGTGACTCCGGGGTCCACATCCTAAAACCTAGTATCTCGCTATGCAGACCCCGGAGTCCACCTATCCTCTACAGGACTATACTATTATTATCAATTTGCAATTTTCATTGATTAGCATTTTTGTTTAAATATAATATTGAATCAGAGTGCAGGGGAGACCGAGGCGCCCGGTCGATTCGGTGGTCGGCTTTTGTAGATCTATGCATTTTTTACGGAAAGCCGTATTACCTAACCCTATTACTAGATCTATTTGTGTTGTGAAAACTTCAACCTCTACAGCTCAGGCATCAAAAGATGCTGGTAAATAATAATAGATCTACGTCCTGAAGTTTCATAATTTATTTTTATATAGAATAACACAGTACACAGTCAGTAGTTTTTATTTCATCGAGTTATAAAAATGGCCTTCGTATAAAAATTGCCTTGTTTTCAGAAGCAAGTTTTAATAGTTCTAGTTCTACCTAATCGATTTTCATGCGAATTCAACCATTTTGATGATCTTTCTTTTCCTTTTAAAAAGATGTAGATCTAGGCCTGTCGGATGTGGCAGTGCGAATAGCACTGAGTTGTTTAGATCTAGATCTAGATCTAGACCCATCAAAACACGAGGCTTCGTGGCCGATCACAAAAGTCTACGGGGCTTATCGAGGCCGATTCGCCCTGCCGCGAGCACGTTCACTAAACTGCCTACTAGATAGAATCTACTACCAAATATTCTCTACACGATCTTTGCTACTACTACTACTAGGCCTACTAGCCTACATGTACTACTACGAGACAGTACGAGAGAGTGTCACTCAGGCAAAGATAGTGTAACTTTGACTCAGCCACGTAGTATACACACTTTTTATACCCCAAATTTAACCCGAAAGTCCATTCGGAGGATTTGACCTTTTCGCTTGACCAAAGTGTGCCAAAATGGTAGCCTAGCTTTTGCCCCTCCATGAAGGAAAAATCTGGCCCTCATTCAAACCATTGGAATTGAGCAAAATTTTGCGTATTGTGCTTTGTTCTTACAATATTCATTATGGTTATGATTTATAAATTGTACACTGAGGCAAAACCATACTAAATGAGAAAGGTGCACCATTATGAAAGTGGAATGAACTCAGTTGCCATATGTGGCCTAAATAAGCACTCCCTTCTTTTTTATATATATGCTTCTACACCAGATCTGCATACGAGGGGAGGAAAATAGTATCTTTTCTTTCCTCCAGAAACACAAGGACATATATATATATCCTGCATGCATTGACTGGCGTCACAAAGGCCATTCAGTATTATTTTAATTTGATTGTGTTTCAATTTTAGTCTTGTTTTTTTTTTTTCCTTTTTAAATCTTGTTGGCGATTTTCTGTTTTCGCTCACTTATACCACTTCATAAAGCCCGTTTTTTTTTCCAATTAGGCAAAAACCAAAATGGTGAAATGGTATAGACGTTTAATGCCCCTATCAACAAAGAGGACGGACCTCCAAGTTTAATAACATCCATCTCCAAAAGGACAAAGCCAAATGGGTAATTCATCTAAAGTGATTATCCCCAAAACACAGCATTGGATTAAGCTGAGGCTCGAATCCCCAAACTTGCAATCTCATGATTATGGGTTCAGTAGCCTAACCACTAGTGACACCACCTTTGATGAGTCATTCCACCACTACTGTTTATCATTTACAGTGGAAACCATATATAACAGGCCCGGTTATAACAGGGATCCGGTTATAACAGGGATCCGGTAATAACAGGGATGTTTAAAATCCCCGTTTTTTCCTACTCTTTGTCTCTATTAAAAGTTATCGGCAATAACAGGGCCTATTGGGACCCCAACCGGTTATAGCAGGGACAAAGGCTCGTTAACAATGTGGAGAGAGAGAGAGAGAGAGAGAGAGAGAGAGAGAGAGAGAGAGAGAGAGAGAGAGAGAGAGAGAGAGAGAGAGAGAGAGAGAGAGAGAGAGAGAGAGAGAGAGAGAGGGGGGGGGCGACGACCGGTCGGCCTAGATCTAAGCCTACTTCTTTCATTATGGTCACCAACGATGTCAAGCGCAAGAGAAAATGCCTTTCAATTGACAAAAAAATACGAAGTAATCCAGACTGTTGACAAAAGCAAGATCCACTGGCAGAGATTTGTCGTCAGTTCGACATTCCACAAGGGTCGATTCCCACCATAATCAAGGATAGAGAGAAGATAGTGGCAGCATAATCCAATGAAAAGTTTGCTCTGGATCGAAAGAAGATGAGACTACCCGATGTAGATGCTGTGGACCAAGCTCTTCTGATGTGGTTTAAGTTTAAGGACGCAAGGAGAAATTCGGTGTTAAAACCCATGTTCGTGGGTACATGTAGCTAGGGAAACTACCTATGAATAAGTACAGCTAGATTAAAGTCCACAAATGCTCACTTTCCTTGCATTTCGGATTTAACAGGGATCGGATACAACAGGACTTATTCTCTACTCCCACCATCCCTGTTATATCAGGTTTCCACTGTAGTAACATCTATGTTCAAATTTCAAAGCTGTTTCCTGTGAATGCATCTTGTGGCAAGTTGTCACAAGCAAGGTCTTGTTTGTTCCTGAAAATGCCAGACCTCTTTGATAATCAGGTCTAGCATAGCATGCCATGAAATTCAAAGCGAAATGCCCTGTACTGTGAGGATTGTTACATGCATAAAAAATATATTTTAAAAACCACAAAAAAACAATGACCACAGATTCAGACAACACAAAGTCAACAGTTCATGTGAATGTGTTTTACTTTACTGATAAAAAACAACTCGAACCACATAACATTTTTAAAAAGAATTAGCGCGGTTGTCAACAGAAATGACATCAAAATGTGAGGAATGTAACAAGACAAAAATACTGATTTTATTCAAATTAAAAAAAAACCTTTTTTCTCATAGCCATCTGAACCATCCTCGACGTCACAAACTCGCCGTCACCGAATCAAGGAAATATTCTCCATGAACTTTAAGCTTGGGGAGGAGAAGGTGGACCTGTACCTCAAAAGGTATGACAGTGGATACGATCTCAAGATCGACCCCGACGACAACATGTGGTCCAGCTCCTCTGCTCCCACAGCCATCAGCAAGAGCCCTGGAACCTCAGCACCCCTCCGGGGAGATGACTATCGACAAGGTGCTCACTTTTCCATCCTGTTCAAACAAGGCCGTTAGAAGGCCCCAGCCAACAGTGCCCCGGTCCATCAGTGGAAAAATGACTATAAAGAGATGATACTCACGAAGAAGAGGAAGGCGGAAGAAGAACAACAGCAGAAGGAAGAGAGAAAGAAGCAAAGGGAGCAGAGAAAGATGGAACGGCTAGCACAAGCTGAAGACAAGAAGGAAAGCCAAAAAGAGAAGAAAAAACAAAGAGAGCAGGCAAAGAAGGAGAAAGAGGAGGAGAAGAAAAGGAGAATTCAAGAGAAGACTTGAAGAAGATGAATGCTTTGGTTGTGGCCTCACAGAAGAAGAAAGAGGAGGAAGATTCCTCTGACTCAGGTGAAGAGCCGGAGTATGACGACAGCTCCGACAATTGTGGGGACATTACGGTCGACTGTGCTATATGTGGAGCCACCACCGCAGGACAGGTAGTGCTCACCCAGTGCATGCTTTGTGACAAGTGGTGGCACGCCAACTGTGTCAAACAGGTGGACCTGAAGGACAAGACTCAGGAAGACATGGATGCCATAGAAATAGTGTAAGCAATATCTTTGTTTATCCATCAATTAGATCCACATGTCTCTACTTTGCTGTTCTTATATAATTTAATTCATGGCTTTCAGAGTTATCTAGACTCACTAATAGATTACTGTTTCCCTTGTAAGTGTTGGCTTCAATTATTTTTTTAATTTTTTTTCTCTTTTGGCTATGCATAAAGTAACTCTTGTGCAATTTGTAAGAATATTTCCTGCTTTATGGTTAGAAAATCATACGTTAGCCTATAAGATTCATAATAAGAAGCTATTAGGACATGTTGCAAGACCCGCCCTATCCTAGCGCGCAGCCCCTCCATAAAACGCGCCACCCTCAAGCAGGAATGCGCACCCCCGCTCATTGTCGCACACACCCGCCCTCACTTTGCCTCACAAATATAACTACTGAGGCGAGACAGGCAAACAAAGCAGGCCAAGCGCGCTGGGCCGACGATAGCAGACGAAATTTGCTTCTCATCAGTTATTGTGCGGTTACCTCCCCTTTCACCGGGGACTTGCAAGGTCACTTTTTATGCTTAGGGTAGCGTAGACTACCTCCTCTACTCTAAATGCTTACTTTCCTTGCATTTCCGATTTAACAGAGAAAAAGTCCTGTTATATCAGATCCCTGTTAAATCAAAAATGCAAGGAAAGTAAGCATTTGTGGACTAGTCTGCAGCACTCCGCAGCCCTCTCTCGCTCACCCCTGTGTGGGCTTGCTCCATCACTGTTACTCTCTCTGTCTCTCTCTGTCTCTTACTTTTTACAAATTGTTAACGCGCCTTTGTCCCTGCTATAACAGACTGGGTGCCGATGAGACTGTTATTAACTTTTCAGAGACAAAGAGTAAGAAAAAACAGGGATTTTAAAAAAATCTGTGTTTTTGCCGGATCCCTGTTATTACCTGCCCTTTACAGTCAAATGGAGGGCAGCGCTGGCTGCAGTGAAGACCAGGATGATGTAGGCATACCGATAATAGAGTTGGATGTCAGCCAGTTCACACTGGAAACTGTGGACACACAACTTTTGACACCTTCACCTAGATCTACACCAAACTTCCTCAATGTGGAAGAAGCTGTTCCTTCCACATTGGTGCTAACGTCCACCCCAAGACCCAGTATTGCTGGAAAGAAAAAACAAAACACTGAGGACCCGGTACAGAAAGCTATGCTGGAGTACATTGGGTCCAAACGGCAGAGACCAGGAAACGAGGGGGGGTGAGGACCTGACTTTTTTGCAGGGCCTTCTGCCTTATTTTAAAAACTTGCCCCCTGCAAAAAAGCTGCAGTTTATGGCTCTTAATGGAGCTCAGTGCTAAGATTCAATAATTTTTTTTGTCAATCTTTGAACTTGGGTTTTCCCTGAATCCTATTCCTAGCTTTATAATAACCCTAACTTCTTTTTCTCTCTCTCTTTCTCCTCTCTCTATGAATCTGATTGTAAGACCTGACACATACGACTACAATTACTTGATGTGTCGCGACGTGGTGGAATCAGGCTGAAAAATGACATATTTAGTGCCTTTAATCAATGTTTTTCAGTAAAATTTCCATGGACGTGTGTTTTAAATGCCTGTTTGTCCCATTTCGTTATTTTGACGAGCGTCTGATTTCGCCACGCTGCCTCACATATTGGATGCTAAAATAGGATTAGAGTCTACCCAAAGAAGGTGTAGGTTATGGTAGTCTTACACCCCATCCACTACTGCACAGTAGTGCTACACTGATTCCACTTACCTCAGGGTAAGCATTAATTTCAACTCAGGCGGAACGGCTTTTCTGAAGTTTGTGTCTTCTGTCGTCATGTCATCTTTGATTTCATTGAGCAGGTGGTCAAAAAGTTCCTGTAATAATATAATAAATGTATTTAAGTAGCGCATTTTCCCAAAAAGTAGTTCAATGTGCTTTACATACCCATTTTCAAAACCTTTCTTACTTCTTCCTTTCTTCTCATGCAATGTAGATGTCTATGTGAGGTGCGCTTACAAAATGAGTTACTTCCCGCAATCCACAAATTTGTAGATTTTCCATTGATGCCATATTCTTTGACTACAACATGCTTTTTATTATTATTAATTAATATTTATACATTGTAAATACTTTTCCTATTTATAAACGTGAGGTGTCTGTTTCAATAAGGCTTCAATCCGAGAAGTAACTCATTTTGTCAGCACCCTTTACCTATATATATTTATGCACACACACACACACACACACACACGCACGCACACAAAACACTCACACGGACGGACTATTTTCAATCATACGTAGGCACAGATTTTCCCGATCGAGCCTTCGTGTCACATACACTTCCACCTGCCGCCATAGCCGGCTTTTCGCGTGAAACGTACTCTCGGACGAGGAAAAGGTGAACGAATATTATATCACAATCGCGACCGGCAAAAAACGGAGTCATGTACCACGGCTTGGGTTCACTGAAAAGTCTTGCTGGCTTTATCACTCAGTATGCAGGCTTATTTACGACCGTTTTCCAAATTTTTTACTACCATCGAGGCAAATTTACTACCATTTACGACCTTTACGCCGAATTTACGACTTTTTTTGACGACTTTACGACTTTGCTGGACATCCAGAAGGGGGAAATGTTGCAACAAAAATAAGAACAAACTCCCATCAAATGAAGAGCCTATCTCTTAACACACAGGGCCACTCTCTAATGAAGTGGGTAAAAAAAATTTAAAAAACACACACACAAAAAGGGAGGACAACATTAATCAAAATTTTAGAATTTAGGCCGAGAATCTAGATCTGTCCCTTTTTAATTATTTAAATAAAACTCTCAATGCAATTCTGGATCTAGATCTGACTGAAATGATTTGAAAGTCACCACGATTAGAGCCTTTAGAAATAAGCTTAGCTTTGATACTGTGGCACAAGAAAAAAAATCTTGCAGATTACTTAGCAGATTTTGTGGAAGAAGTTGATTGCATCACGAAGAATCCCACCGGATAGTGAAATGCTTAATTTTTGTGTTGCAATACATTGTTTCATTGTTTTGTTTGCGATGTTCCTGTCTGTTCCTTTAGTGTAAAAGAGCATTCTGGCTACCATGGCTGTGACCGACGCACACATAGAAAGAGGTGAATGACATTCCTGTCTGTCAGTAGAACTACTTTCAGAACTGATTATGGATTTTCTGAGCGTACAGATCTCCATCACCACATTGGCAAGTCTGAGCCAGTTTCGTCAGTTCTTGTTGCACTCTATGGCCATTGTTTTAAAAGACAACCCTGCTTCACGATCTAAACATTTTCTCCTCCTGGTTGTGAGCGTCTACACTCCCACAAGAGGGCTTGGTTGAATGGGCAAGTACATTTAACATCTCACATGCAGCTTCAGGCGTCTTCTAAAACATTTTTAAAGACATGTCCTGCTCTCTACAGAGCATTCTGGCTACATTACTGTATCTCAAATCAATGTGGATGGCTTGCCATTATTTCGAAGTTCCAGCATGCAATTTTGGCCCATTCTGGGTAGGATTTCATCCATCTGATTCAGAGCCTTTGGAAATAAACATAGCTTTGATACTGTGGCACAAGAAAACCAAAAAATCTTGCAGATTACTTTGCAGATGTCGTGGAAGAAGGTGATAGGATCATTAAGAACCCCACATTGATAGTGAAATGCTTAATTTATGTGTTGCCATACACGGTATTGTCAGTGTTGCTTCTGCCTGTTCGTTTATTAAACAAGTAAAAGAGCATTCTGGCTACCATGGCTGTGACCGATGGACACAGAAAGAGGTGAATGACATTCCTGTCTGTCAGTAGAACAACTTTCAGAACTGATTATGGTTTTTCTGAGCGTACAGATCTCCATCACCACATTGGTGAGTCTGAGCCAGTTTCCACTTGACCCTATTGTGGTCTATTTGGTTGTGGCAGGGGGTTAGGCCTACCCTACTGTATTGTTTGGCTGAAAGTGTGAGAGTGAGTAAAGTGTGAGTCTCAGTTCAGTTGTATTGTTTGCAAGTTTATAAAAGCAGTCTGGGTTACTACAGGTCAGACTTTAGAGGGGAGAGCTGTAGCAAGGCAGAGGAGGCCTGCTGAGAGTATAGGTGATGAAAAGGCTAGTTAGAGCCTCGGTTCATTTGGGTGTAACGTGTGAGATTCCAACGCATCAGGGTCCCAAAGCTGAGGAAAGAATTACAACACAAAGAGAAACAGGTTTGGCAAACTCCTGTTATAGGCGCAGGCAGACAGAAGGTTAGTGGTGTTAAACATTGTTTTGTTCCAAGTAACAACACTTTGTACAGCATTTTGTACACCCTAGGTGTCATTAAAAAACTTCTGTGGATGTGGATTAAAAGTCCCTTCTGTAAGAAAATTAGAATGGTGGCAAGTTCTGTTCTTTTACTTTCTGAAAGGTTGAAAGCGCGCCAGAGTTACCATTCCCTTTGAACTTGTGCGTAAATGCAGGTCGATTGATGACTTAGAACGACGGAAAGCCAGAGTTTCGTCTGTTCTTGTTGTACTCTATGGCCATTGTTTTAAAAGACATCCTTGCTTCACGATTTTATAATCTTTTTGTTGTGAGCGTCTACACTGCCACAAGAGGGCTTGGTTGAATGGGCAAGTACATTTAACATCTCACATGCAGATTGAGGGGTCTTCTGAAACATTTTTAAAGACATGTCCTGCTCTCTACAAAGGAAACATTACTGTATCTTCTTCAATCAATGTGGATGGCTTGACATTATTCCGAAGTTCAAGCATGCAATTTTGGCCCATTCTGGGTAGGATTTCATAACCATTTGATTCAGAAGCTTTGGAAATAAGCTTACCTTTGATGCTGTGGCACAGGAAAACCAAAAAATCTTGCAGGTTACTTTGCAGATTTTGTGGAAGAAGTTGATTGCATCACGAAGAATCCCACCTGATAGTGAAAAGCTTAATTTTCGTGTTGCAATACATTGTTTCAATAGTTTCATTGTTTTGTTTGCGATGTTCCTGTCTGTACCTTAAATAAGTAAATAAAAGAGCATTCTGGCTACCAAGGCTGTGACCCACGCACATAGAAAGAGGAGAATGACAATCCTGTCTATCAGTAGAACTACTTTCAGAACTGATAATGGATTTTCTGAGCGTACAGATCTCCATCACCACATTGGTGAGTCTCTGAGCCAGATTCCACTTGACCCTATGCATTTTGTACACCCTAGGTGTCATGAAAAAGCTTCTGTGGATGTGAATTAAAAGTCCCTTCTCTGTAAGAACATGAAAATGGCGCCAGGTTCTGTTCTTTCACTTTCTGAAAGGTTGAAAGCGTGTTAGAGTTTGATGACTTAGAAACCCCCCTAGATCTACTCTTGGGGCCACAACCAGAGAGTAGTAATTAGGGGATGGGAACTACCGAAAAAGCGTTGCATAGCCTACTATACTACAGTTTATTGAAATTTATCGAACATTGCCAGAATTGTGAAAATAGAATATTTGTGTGTGTGTGTAAGTGCTTCTTTTTAATACTTATTCTTTGCCCAGACGGTCCTCTTTCTATATATTTCTTTTTGGATTTGAGAACAAAAAATGCTACCTAAATATCCAGGTAATTTGCTTCAGCCATTTTGTTGACCTCTTGACCTAGGTGTCTAGCTACAACAATCCAAGGGCGAATATAAAAAACTACGTCAAAATGAAATTCTCTCGTCTACAAACTGTTAGTTTAACGATGACCCAGATCTAGCGTCTGTTGGTTAAACACTCAGTTTGTCGATGAATGAACTGTACGTGTAAAGGGAGCCTAAGATCCCCACCAACAGGAGGAAGGTGTTCCCCAGGGAAACATCTTTTCTCCTCTCCTTTTTGAAATTAAAATAAGATTTTGTGCTTTTCAGAAGAAACTTGTGGGGGAAGACAGACTTCTTCCTGTATGTTCTACACAGAATGATCAACAAGCCTGGTTCTTACTTCACTGAGAAATAATTTAGAACTTTAACACTCTGAAAATAACTGAGAAAAAATTTTATCATTTGTTTAGGCACAATTGATCAAGAAAGCTGACAGAAGTGGTGCCTCTAAAAGGTCCTATGTCTTCTTTTACTCTACTGTAGCTATTTGCAGTCTTATTTTGTTTTGTAAGAGTTTCACGGCGCTCACAACTGCATAAGTCTTACTTTTCCCTAACTTTAATAACCACCTGCTCTGTGTTCTTTGTGCCCCCTTTTCACTCAGAACAGACTGTCCATGTCAGAGGGCTCTTTGTGTGTTTCAGGAAAAATAAAATTAAAATTTAATTGAAAAAAACAACAACAAAAAAACCTAAAAACCCAAACCGACTTAAGATCGGCTTCTTTAGTAAGAAAGTTGAGGGATTTTTTAAATCTAGTGAAAGGAAGTAGCAGTCTGCGACAAGAAAAAGCTATATGAATGATTACCCACTGTATTAAAAAATTTCTTAAAAACACATATTTAATTTTATTTGCTTTTTTACTTGCACCAGGTTAAAGGCGCACAACACAAAAACAGGCCAATTACAATACAAAGATGATAAGTGAATCCACAATCAGTTGAATGCTTCTATCTGCTCAAAAACAAGTTTTACTGTTTTGGTGTGTGTGTGTGTGTGTGTGTGTGTGTGTGTGTGTGTGTGTGTGTGTGCTTGCGTGCATGTGCCAGCGTACAGCCATACCAATGAGAGAATTCATTCACATTCTTAGACTCATGAACACATTGTGCTCAGATTTTGCCACTGCATCAAAATAAATGGTGAAATGGTATAGGTTTAATGCCTCTATCAACACTGTTCTAAAGCATGTTTTTAGGAAAAGTCAAGACAATCAAATACATCCCACAGTTCATCTCAACAAATCAATATCAGTCCAATGACCGCTTTGATTTCAGGATGGAATAGGTAGGTCTATAGACTGTGGTACACTCCAATACATAGGTCGTTAGTGTCACCTGACAAATCCTCTATATTTCACAAGCCAATGATTTCCAAAGAAAGAACAGCTCCTTAAAAATATCCCCTACTTTTTGATTGATTGATTTATTGAGCAGGTGTTTTACGGCACTATCGACTCAATTTTGGTCAATCCTCTACTTTAATAATACTAATAAAAGATTATAGGGTTCCCAAGATTATATTTGTATTGCGCAAAATCCCACAAAACAAGAAGTCCTTGCACTTTATAATCTATAGAAAAAATACTGGTAACACAGCGTGTAGTTTCAGATGGTGCACAGCTTATCTCAGCAAATCCTATCTGCCCATAGCACTGGTAAGACTGCTGGACCGTGTATTATACTGTGCCCATGTTCGTACCACTTTTCTCTCTTTTAAAAAAAAAAGAATAAAGAGCCGTTATAATGGTTCTTCAATTTATTAGCCCTGCTGTTCAAAACCAAAAAGGTATAACATTTTATAACAGTGGCAAATACTTTTCAGTCCTGTAATGAATGAATTGAGTAGGCGTTTTACGGCACTATTGACTCAGTTTAGTCAGAGATGTCTTATTTGAGCAGAAAAAAAGCATATCAACAACTGGTCACATATACACCTTGTTCTGTAATACCTGCTAAAGTGGTTTCAGACCAAATTTGAAATCTATTGGTAGTGCATAACCAGAATTAAAAAATATGACCAAAACTTTAAGTTGTTGAGTACATGTAAAAAGGAGCATATGTAAAAAGAAGCATATTGACCCAATAATGGTCACTAAGTGCTGGAAATAAATAAGACAGGAAGACAGAAACAACAAAGGGAGAGTAAAGAAGCGGGACCTACCAGTGGCGCCCTCCAAAACCACCCGACGTCTGAAGTTACCATTACAAAGTAAGACCATGTTTAGTAGTAGTACAGGGTTTTATGGCGCTCGCAACTGCGTAAAGACCATGTTTACACACACTAGAGCAATTAGCAAAAATATAGGACCAGCAAGAGGCTCTACTCTACTGTTTCCTAATGAAAGACAATGAACAAATATCTAAAACATGTGAATAATTCTTTTTGATGCCAATGACCTGAAGATCTTTAGTTCAAAACTTGAGAGAAACTGGCTGGAAGAGAACACTGCTCCTGATCAACTACAAAAAAAACTTTAAATTTAGTAAGAATTTTACGCAACTTTCAACACAATAAAGCCACATAATATGAGCGCCGATAAAAAAAAAAAGACTTCCTAGGCTTGAAAGGTCCTCCAGATACTCTGGAGAGGTCTACAGCAAAAGTTCAAAGCTATAAATAAGGACGCATCGTCAACACTCAGAGGCCAACTCTTTAATTAAAAAAAGGACACATTTAACACAGAACCGAGTGCAAAAAAACCGGAACGAGAGTCTCTGAAATATGCCAATACAGGAAAATGACAAGAGCTTTTGTTAAAGAGAGTAAAAGCATTGCACCACCAAGCTGGAATTCGCTCAGTATCAACAATGCCTGTACAGACAACCATGCCTTCAGAAACGACGAGATGCTAAAACGATGAAAATCCGGCAATCCCGCAGATTTCGGGTTTCAGCGAATTCTACTGTAGACAACAGCTGCAGTGGTTATGCGCTTTGTTACCGTACGCAGGACACCTGAGTTCGGTTCCCGAGCGAGGAAAATTTTTTAATCAGTTATTTTGATTTTTCTTCAAGGATGTTGTACCCTTCTCAGGCACGGTTTGCCAAATTTAAGTGAAATTTTATAAGTTTGAGATGGGGGCGGGGGATATCGTCAAATGTTAGATAACTTGATAAGGAGAGTAATGATGGAAGAAATATGGGCATATCAAACATGTTTAATAAATAATCCTAATAATTTTTTAAGAGTTTTGACTTAGCTGAAGGTTCCAATAACCAGGATATTGTAGTTTATCTCTACTTTTGTTCAGATGACGATGTTTCAGTCTCCAAAGAAAAAGCACAGGGTAGGTGGAAGGCCGGATGGTGAATTGTTTCATACCCCTGATAACAGAAAGTCCTAGGCTGAATTGGATATAATATAAAAAAAACTGTCTCCTGAATCTTTGTAAAAAAACTTACTGCTGAACACTGAATCTACATTCAGCATGAAGTGTGACCAAAATATATTCTTTTCCTAAGTTTTGTGCAAACATAGGTAACGTAGAAAGAGTTTATAACTGCCGCACCACTTTCATTAGCGATTGCAGCAGCAGGAAAAATGCTAACATAAAAACATAAAATTCCCCACAGATTTTAATACACCATCGAATTGCAATGACTTGTTCTCTTACTCTTACTCGTACAAAAGTTGCAGAGGAAAAAAAGGGCCTGTCCCAAATTTACCTGTCTAGAAATATTTCAGCACACGGGGGAAATAATTCAGGAAAAATAATTGGTCATTTATATCATATGTGTCACGATGCGATGGAATCAGGCCTCGTTAATTTTGGGGCATATATGGAGTTATTGGTATAATCTTAAAGCCTGTCCATTTGCCTTGCTTTTGATGGAAAAAATATCCATAATATCCATTTATTTATCTTTTGTGTAAGTCAAGATATTGGTGACGGAAGGGGATGGCGGTCACCTGGTTTCAGAGGTAGAATTTGCGAGAAAATGGCTGCGAAAGTTGCGTTCTCCTTAGCTTGAGAGTCTGTGGAAACTGAAAATTTACATGTTTTACGCTTTTAATTAACATTTTTCAGTAGAAATCCACACAGAAAAGTGTTCTTAAATGGGAATGAAAGGTGTTTAACCAAAAAAAAAATTCGATAAAAATTCCAAAACCTATGGGAAAATGTCAGTTTCTTCACTTTCATTATTTTGATGAGTTCCTGATTTCACCACGCTGCCACACATATGTCACTCTGCGATGGAACCAAGCACTTGTCAATTTTTGGTTATGGTCACACAAGAGTTATAGTGGATATAAAAAAGTTTGCTCATTTTTTCTTTTGATAAAGAAAATACTGTGTATCGTCAATGGAATTCGAGATATTTGTGATTGAAAGAGTGGGGGTTGCTTTGTATCAGATGTAAACTAAGATAAAGATACAGAAAATGGCTGCCAAAGTTTGACGACTTTCAAAGCTTGAGTATGCTTGGTAGCTGCAAATGAACATTTTCTTTGCTTTTTATTTTGATCAATGGTTTTCAGAAAAACCCAAACAGAAATTTTGTTTTTAAATAAACATAAAATGTTTAGCTTTTAAAAAAACCAGCGACTTTCTTCTGTTTCATTGTTTTGACGAGCGCCTAATTTCACCATAATAGATCACACTTATGACTACTATGTATTTATGTGTAGAGATGTGCGTGATTGAAAGAGGATGTGTACATGTGTGTGGTGAAACACCAAATCAATTTGCCAGATTCTGGACAATAAAAATTTCTCTTAGCTTACCACTTTGTGCGGACTGGCCACCCCTGTCAGCTTCATCGGAGGCTCCCTTTTCTGCCAGTGGAAGTACTGCGACTTTTACTTTCTTCACTGTCCACTGTCTCCCTGCATCAGAAGAAGCGTTGAGTATGAGAGAAATGAAATGTGTGCTCTCATTTGTTGTTCTAAAATAAATAACTAAGAAATTTTTTTAAAAATATCATTACTTTGCATGTGAGAGCATTTGTTTGAATACGATAGGTGTTTTACCATGGCACTATCGACTCAGTTTTGGTCATGTCAAAGCATTGTGGACTGACAATTACTCAAAACCGATACTGAAAGTACACCCTGTGACCCACACATGCACATGGCAATATATTATATTTACAAGTAACTGCAAATAAAAAAGACACTTTCTGAGGATTGTCAATAGCTTTTCCACAGGACAGAATGTTTTACTTTGCCCACAAAAATCTTTCTTGTGTAAAGTGTATTGTTCCACAAGGAAATCTTTTCATGATAAGAGTGATGGGAGTGAGGTGGAAGTGGGCAGTGCTGTTGAAGGCGATGCTTTTTGACTTGGACGGGGGTGTAGCTGTTGTTCGACCGACCCTCTTAACTGCGCACAAGACTAGATTTGGGAATTATTTCAAGACGTTGTAAAAGTGGACGTCTTCCCTTAAGACCAGCAGACAACTACAAATCTCCATGGACGAACTATTTGTCAATTCAGAGCGAGTAGTACGCAATAGCTGTGTTGTAGGGGGGGGGCTCCCTCCCCCACCCCTTGAAATGATGTGCGGTAACATCTAAATTAACCATTAGCGACTTTTAATATTGCAAAATCGTGTTCAGGGCCCTAAAAAGCAATACATATGTCTTTTTACTGAAACTCAGGAAGCATACAAACTAGCATCGGCGTTCTGCCGGTGTCAAATATATTCCTCCGGTAGGCAGCAAAGTGTTGCTTCTGGGTGTGGGAAGAGCGCAAACTCCCACTGCCCACCAGGTAGATTCCATTGTATTGGTTCAGGGTGCCGGTGTGCGGGTCGACGAAATTCTCCTTGTGGCTGACTGTCAGGTGTCGGAAACCCTCTTGCTCCAGGCACTCGTAGCTCTTGAAACAATAGCTGTAGATTATGGTGCCTGGAGCGACGTGCTTCTTGACAGGACTGAAGAGGGTTTCCTGGGTACGGCCTTGTACAGGAACGAAGAAGCACTCCGTCTTGCGACAAATGCCGCCGAACACCGACTGGCCGTCGACCACTCTCTCGCGATTAAACTTGTGTTTTCCCAACTTCGCTTCATCGACCTCAACACTAAAATTGGCCCCCACCAATCTACCGCACTCCATCACCGCAATAGACTTTTCAACGATGACCTCTCTGCAATAATTAGGTTTTCAGTTTTTAGTTTTAGTAGAGGTTTTACAGCGCTCGCAACTGCATAAGGCCATATGAGCGCCAAGGGGTGATGTCAACAGAGAAGTCCTTACAGGGAATCAGATTTACTCTGCTCACCTCTCTAATTCAAAAGCACAAAGTCTGCTTCGACTATCAAGGCACCCCGGAAATAGCGGGTTACAAGAGTGTGACAAACATACAAAACAAGAAGAGGAAAATGACGATAGTAAGGATTAGGAAAGAAAAAGCAGCAGTTCCCTGTTGTAGTTCAGGCACAGTTTTATGAGCATGACATTGTTAGATCAGCCCATTTACAATTCTACTGCGCACTAGAACGAGAAATGTCCCCCATTTGGGAATGGCCTGAAGACACTTCAGTCAGTGGCATCGCCCCGGGGGACAGTTCTTTGACAACACAGAGAGATACTTGCGTTACTTGCATACATACATTACTTGTGTTTCATTGTTTTCATTCATTTATTTGTTCATGCATTCAGAATGACCACTCATTTTGAAAATAATGAAAAAATTTATTGTTCAAAAAACAAAATACAAAAATATATATATATATATAAGAAATGAGATACGAAAAGTCTTATCCCCCTCTCTCTCTTTCTTACACACAAATACACACTCTCTCTCTCACACACACAGACACATATTCACAAATACATGCATGCATACTCTAGAAAAATACACCAAAAAATTGATAACAAAGGGTAACTGGTTAACAATAAAACATCAATGTAAGGCATCTCTCTCTCTCTCTCACACACACACACACAACATGTACACCCCCCCCCCCCC
>NW_004797340.1:1906478-1907507 GCF_000002075.1 Aplysia californica
TCCCCCCCCCCCCCCCCCAAACACACACACTCAAATGAATACATTAAACTGACTAAAACTAAAACAATGTTGTGCATTCTCTCCCACTCTCTCTTTCTCACTCTCTTTTCTACATGCTAAAGTCACAT
Organism: Aplysia californica; assembly: GCF_000002075.1. Classification (NCBI taxonomy): domain Eukaryota; kingdom Metazoa; phylum Mollusca; class Gastropoda; order Aplysiida; family Aplysiidae; genus Aplysia; species Aplysia californica. The sequence continues at coordinate 1,906,607 of NW_004797340.1, forward strand.
GTGAAACCATTTACACTTTCAATATCCACCTGTGATATGGACAATAAATTTATATTTACACAGGTGAAATTATACCATGCAAGGCACATTTCACACTGTAATCCATTTATCCCCCCAGACTCACTACACACAGGACACACACTCCCACCACGTGCCATGGACAGTTCAAATTCATTTCCACGACTCATCTGATGTCATCGGAGTCGTCATCCAGTCTTCATCATCGGACGTTTCTGAGTTATTAGTTATTATTCAGGCTCTTTCTTTTTTCTGCTTCCAAAATAACCCTTTAAAACTGTTTTCACGCTTCTTCTCTGCCATCTCTTTCTAGCTTTTTTCTGCTCCTTCTGTTTCTGTCTCTCTTGTTGTTGCTTCTTTTTTCTTCCGGTTGCTTTTTCTTTACTTCATTTTGCCCCTTTTCCTCATTCTGTTGTTTCCTTTCTAATGCCTCTCTTTTCTTTCTCTTCAATTCCACTTTCCGCTCTGCCTTCTTCCTTGTTTCGTCAACCTTTGTTCCTTTTCTTTCAGTAGTTTGGTCATTTCCTCCCCACTCATGAATTCATGCATTTTTAGAACTTTTCTTTTCCACTCTGACCTCTTCCTGGTCTCTGGAGTCGGGGCTCTGAGGGGGTTTTGTGGCCTGGAAGTGGTTAGTTCAGTGAAGTAAACCTTCCACAGGTCGAATAGAGGTTCACCTGGGCTGCCATCCTCAAGTCTTTTGAAATATCACCGAAATGTCTTGGCATACCTGATTGCATATATCAAGGCAAATTTTTGTAGGTTGTTTCAAAGAGCAGATGTAGGGGATTCTGACAAAGCTGAGGCTGGGGGTGCTGGGGGGACACAGGCTGGGGGTGCTGGAGCGGACACACGCTGAGTGTGCTGGGGGGACACACGCTGA
>NW_004797340.1:1909251-1911935 GCF_000002075.1 Aplysia californica
GGGGAGAGACACACGCTAGGGGTGCTGGTAAAGCAGCGATGAGGGGTGGTGGTGATGGTGTGTAACCGGCAGGGGTTGCAGGTGGAGGGAACTCACCACTAGCTTTCGTAAGTCCACGCTGGGGAAGACCAGTGTAAAGATCCCACTTTTCCTAAAGGCAGTGGGCCATGCCAGTGGGGCAGAGGGACTTTTCTGATGTCTTCAAGTATGCCTTCTTTCTTGAAGACATCAGCGAAGTTTCTTTTTGTTATCACTTCTTTCAAATTTTGTTCCCTCACTGCTGTCTTTCATTCCGCTTTCATTGTCGAAAGTGGTTGCACGATGTGGCTTCAGTGTGCGAGGAGACAATACAAGACTATACTGGCAGAGCTGAGAGGCCCAAAGTGAATGGTGGCTCACATGGCCATCCAGAAGCAGCAACACAGGCTTCTTCAAAGCTGCTGTATCTGGAATGAACACATTCTCCAACCAGTCACCAAAGACCTCTTGATTTATCCATCCGTTGGACGAGCGGGCAACGAAGGACTCCTGGAAGATGTCTTGGGGGCGGAAACCACGAACTGTGTGCCGGGGTAGATGAGCATTCGCTTTGTGTAGTGGCCCACGGCGTTTGCACACACCAAGGCAGTGATCGTCGTGTGGGTCTCACTGCCAACTTCGTACGTATACTTGTTGTTCATATCCCCGAGGACTCTCCCAGAAGTCGCGTCCACAGCGAAGCCCGACTCTTCAGGGTTAAAAATCCTGCCCAGTTCTAGTAGGATGGTGGGTTCTATGGATTTGACTCTTGTGTCGCAGGGAAGCAAGCGAACCACCCCTCAATAGCTTCAGCTGTAAGGCTTGCCCGCATAATGCCAAGCTTGTGGCTTCCTAAATGTGATGGTTGGGCGCCGCTGGCGGAACAGCCGAAACCACTTGCCACTAGGCTTGTTTTCTGGCCAAGGTGTCTCCCTGCCTCGAACGTCGAGGAACCCTTTCACAGTCAGAAGCAGCTCCTCCTTGGTGCGGCCGAAGCCAGGGTTCGGAAGAGCCAGTCCACAACCTGTCAGGTGCAAGACAAAAGAAAAGTTGATTACATTTTTTTAAAATCTGGAAAGATCTGTAACATGATTTTCTAAGAAAGGATAAAATGCACAGAATCATCAGCATGACAAATATTGCCATAATTTTTTTCCAGAGGAAAAAGATATAATGCATTGAAACAAACAGAATCTGGAAGAAAAAGTGGTTGGATTACATACCGTACATAATCATGTCATAGATATTGTACACATCATGGACTTAAGATCAGTCCCAGATTTCCCAGGGAGACAAGAACTCTAAAGTATCTGATCTGATCTTACCTTTTCCTCTTCTTCAGGTGTAGGTACGGCTTTATGGGATGGGACAATTTTGCGTCGGCCCGACAGCTTGTCTGAAAAAGTCCCCTTAGGGATCCCATACATTGTTGTCGTTTGAAATTTTTTTCATGCCATCAGCAACTCCATCCAGAGCAAGGCGAAGGTCCTTCTCTGTCCACTTCGGGACATGTTGGTTCCTTTTTGAGAATTCTGGTGATTAAAGAGTTTCATTATGAAGTCTAGAAAATTTTGTTTGAAGGGGCAAATAAAAAGTTTGCCCCCAACCCCCTTAAAAAAACAAGATTTAAACCCCCCCAAAAAGCTACACACACATATATAATAATGCCCTCACCGCAGCATTTTCCTTTGAATTCTCATAAAAAATGCACAAATTGCAAAATCATCCTGCACAGTTAGGCCTATTTATTAGCCTAGTCTTTCATGCACCAATTTTGACACAAAGAGCACGATAAGTAAACGGTGATCTTGTAGTTCCGTTCGTTATAAGTCCACGATCCATTTGTAAATTGTTTACATCCAGAGAAGAATCCATAATGAGTCTTGATGACCAAATAGGCAACACAAAGAACAGGGATGCAACCTAGAGTTGAAAAACGGTGACCGAACACATTTTTTTCCGATTTTGTTCCGAACATTTTTGGGTGACCCATATTACAATTTTGTTTTGTTTCGTTCAATGCGCGAAGTGAGGCAATTTTAACCTCTTAATACCTCACATGATGCTTCTACTTCCTTCCTGTGCAAGAAAAACAACGTGGCGGCTGTTTTTGAGTTCTCTTTCGATCAATTTCCTTCAGAAAATCGGTGAGTACCTGCAACCTCACGTCCATGGATGATCCAGGTCGTGTGCAGGAGGAAGTTGATTTGTACTTCCGTTTTATCGTGTGTCTGATGCTGATGCCGTAGAATTTATGTATCGCAATATTAGTATTCGAAACGCTCTTCAATGGCGCTATCTGCCTTACTCTTTTTAATTTTTGAGAGGAGGGGTGTACGGTCCGATGAAGAAGATCATGTCTCATGCATCTCATGGGTCCGCACACCTTCGACTCAGACATAAATTTTATTATTTTTTTGCTTTATTATTCTCGAATCATGCATCTTATTGTAGAATGTATATAGAATCTATCTAGATCTAGAATCTAGATTCTAGAGAATGCGTGATGAACTTGTATTGAATTTTTTTTTCTATTCAAAGTGTTAGACTCTAGATTCTAGAGTATTGTTTTGTAAATGGGAGAATAAATAGACCTATCTAGAATCTCTAGTCTAAAAGACTGCAATGATTGTTATGATGATGCTGCTGCTGCTGCTGCTGCTGGT
>NW_004797341.1:0-1895 GCF_000002075.1 Aplysia californica
TCGAGAGAGAGAGAGAGAGAGAGAGAGAGAGAGAGAGAGAGAGAGAGAGAGAGAGAGAGAGAGAGAGAGAGAGAGAATATGCCAGACGAATTTTGAATGCATAATTTAGTTTGTCAAGTTTTGTCTCTCGTCCACAAGAGCTCTAAGCCTTTAATGGTTAGGGTTTTAAAATGTTTTGTTGTTGTTTTTTTGCCTTTTAAGAAAATTTTTGCTTCTTCTGTACTTGGCAGAGATTATCTGGCTGTAAGGAAAAAATGTTAACTCGTTGGAAATCCTTTATTGACAGTATCTTTCTTTTTTGCCTAACAAATCTATAACTAATATTTACTATTTCATACAGCGTGTGTAAAATACATGTTTGCGTATGATATACATATTTAATATACGTTTACATAATACATTCGTATATTATGTACTTGTGTATGCATGTATAATATGATATATAATAAACAGGATATAATATAACTGCCATTGATGCTGAATATGGGACTGAAACAATATTTGCCATTTTACACAGTTCATTGCATCGTTTTGCCTGTAGTAGCAAACCTGGCTTTGATAGCCATTTTGTCATTAATGCTCAGTCATCTTTCATTTACTAACATATTAACGCTCACTGTTTTACAACTGTGCCGTTGAGGTAGTACCTGGTTATAATACTATACTATAGTGCTATTCGTAATATAGGTGATAAGGTGTGTGTGTATGTGTGTGTGTGTGTGTGTGTGTGTGTGTGTGTGTGTGTGTGTGTGAGTGTGTTAGTTTGATTAATTGAGGACAAGTGTTCTGGTCATTCGACAAATCTTGAAGACTAGACGCAGTGTTTTTCGACATTAAAAAAAGAAGCATATCTTCATTATACAAACAGATTTTTCAGTTAAATTCTGTTACCTCTTTCTGAAACTTAAATCTAACAAACTTGCGTATTATGACATGAGCTAATCTGTTGTTGTTGTTTTTGTTTTTCTTTGTTTTATTTTGAGTTGTGTATTTTGGTTCGGAATATCGTGCCGCAGCACTGCCTTTGTCTGCTGCTGATCGGAGATTATTGTAATATTGTTATGTGTCCGGTACCTTATTTGAGAGTTAAAAAGTGTTTTTATTTGTTTCTTGTAATATTTGTATGAAGTTGTTTTTTTAGAATTAAATAATATCAGTGCTGGTCCTAGTCACAAGTTTATCCTCACTGAGAGTTGCTCATAGTAGGTATAGTATGATGATATTGTTGTAGATACATGTTGGCAATATGTAGAGTTTGGATGAACATTTATTGAAAAACGTGTCCGGGAAATGTCTATTAAGGATTTGTTGTTATTTTTCTCGTTGCTGTTATGTAAAACAGGTTTACCATGAAAGTTTGTAGCTAATAGTTTAAGGGGATTTATTTCACCCGATAGATAGCTGTTGCTTGTTGAACCGTATTCGTGTCGTGGTAGTGTGTTCTATTTATTTATTTTCTAGAACAGTGGTGATTTTTCACCATTTTTGTCCAGATCTGTCTTGTAACTAAGAGAGCGTTTTGATTTTTAAAAACCGTCTAAAGGTATTTCTCTGAGGTAATCATTTATCTTTGCCCAGGTGTAGTCCTGACTGGCTGATACCAACTTGAATGTGATTCTGAGAGAGTTTCCCGAGACATTAATTGTTTGATAATAATTCTATGATAGTCTTGTCATACAACTAGCTATTTATAATATGTTTCTAGGATAGCCTTCTCAGAAAACGTTTTTGTAAATGAATCTAGGATAGCTTGGTGAGAAAACTGCGTTTCATTCTAGGATAATATTCCTGTGAAACAACTGTAAAATAGGCTAGTGAGAAAACTGTAAATATATCAGTATATGAATTATTTTTACTACAGTTTTGGCTGCCGGTATCTAACCAACCGACCGACC
>NW_004797341.1:4905-28888 GCF_000002075.1 Aplysia californica
TCTCTCTGTCTGTCTGTCTGTCTGTCTGTCTGTCTGTCTGTCTGTCTGTCTGTCTGTCTGTCTGTCTGTCTGTCTGTCTGTCTGTCTGTCTGTCTGTCGCCACACCTTCATCAACCCATCCCTATCAGAGCAACGACCCTTCCCTCTCCGATCATACATCATAATACACGAACAGCGCTTATATATACTTATAAATGTGTGGTCAAAGCCCAATATACTTTCCACGACTACACAAACTGACATAGACTTTATACCCAATTTATCCTCATCAAGTACCAGATCTACCACAGACACCGGTGACCATGGTTCTTCATTTCTTTGCTCGGATGCCCTAAAACACTAACATTGTTATGTTCTTTCCCCGTCACCCACATTATTATCCTTTTCTGACCTCCAAGTAGTTTGCTCTGGGTCTACCCCTGCCTTGTTCGCCCCCCAATTTTGCTAGTGAGAGTGAGATGTTCAAGGCCTTTTGGTGTCTATTGAACGTCCAGGAAACTGCATTAAAACTTGTCTTTTCTTGATTGTTTTTATCAACAAGCGGCTCACGTTGCCTTCTTTAAAATTAACACTTCACAGCCAGGCCCGAGAATTCTGTCATAGAGCAGTTCTAAGAGTAAAAGTGCACTCCTGCGTTTTTATAAATCTCAGTTTATTAGACACAATAAGTGCTCATTGAAGGCTACTTTTGTTTGATGTAAGTGGTTTGATCACGTCGTTGTCCCCTCCCAACAGCCTACACTATCGACCCCACATGAGCCAATCTCACGGAGACCTTTGAGTTTACGAAACACTGCCGTCCCCTTCACACTCTCAAAATCTTTTCAAAATATTTTTCTCTCAGCCACTCAAACTTGGTGGATTTGAAGAAGAAAATCTAATTACCTACCTTGAAGAGATAAAAAACAACAACATCTAGATATGGAAAAACAAGACGAGTAAGTGAAAAGATGACCAGCTGCTTCCATATTATTATCAGGTTGTCTTCTATCAACAAGCGCCTATGATTATGTAGCAAAGTACAGTGTATTTGAATTAAGCTCCTGGGGTTTGTCATGGTGAATGCAATTAATTATGAACAAATCCCATATAGTTAACAAACTTCTTCATTTATAATGTTACAATTTTACATCAAATGAAATGCGAGACCCTGCGACTTCATACTTTTAGTACCCTCTGAGGGCACAACAGTGGCGGTACCACAGCCAATGAAGTAATGAGGCGTCGGTACTACTAATTGTGGGCAATGGAGGGAGTTAGTGTTGGAATAGGGGTATAATGGGATAGGAGTACATGTATTAGGGTAACGGGGAAAGAAGGGGACGGGATAGGAAAGGTGTGGGGAGGAGGTGGAAGGGTATGCTGGGAGGGGGGGAGTGGATGGGGGTTGATGGTAAGGGGGTTGTGATGAGTCGGGTAGGGATAAGCCGGGCAGGGATAAGCCGGGTATAGGAGGGTCGATGGGGAGGGTATGGGTGTAGGATAATGATGAGGGTTTTAGAGGGGTATATCGCCACCTTCCCCCTTTCCCCACCATTCCACAGACACAAATGGACATCACAGGAACTGGTCTTTACTTCTTGTCCACCCAGAGAGCCCGAGACAGTCTTGGGCCAGTCTCGGACCAGGGAGTGAAGCTGTTACAGATTAATTAAAATTTCCGCACAGAACCCTTAACATCACAAGAAGAGACAAATGAAGAAGTAAGAGCAACTATTGGCACTGAGTCCTGCCTATGTTTCATATAAAAACAATAAAATGGTTCGGCCACCTGTTACGAATGTCACCTAGCCAGTCAGCCTTAAGAACCTATAACATCAAGTGCTCAGGCTATACAGGAGAAGATGTAGACCACGAAAAAGATGGATTCGGAGAGTCAAGGAAACCCTGAGAAACCATAATATTATAATCTCCCAATAAAAAGAGCTGCAGAGCTGACTTACCACATCTCCCCTGGACGCTAAACAGCAACAGAGGATGAAATAGCATGTACATGATGTAAAGAAAAACAATCGCATTGTCGCAACACGGCCCGGGGGCTCGTCAATTTTTTGGCATATAGAGTTATTAAAATCATCTTAACGTTTGTTAAATTGTCTTACAATTGGCGTAAAAAAATGCCCATGTATCTTGAATAGAAGTCGAGCTATTTGAGATTGAAGTAGGTGGGGCTGCCTTGTGTGAGAGGTAAAATTAGTGACAAAATGGCTGCCACAGTTTGGTATGACTCAAAAGCTTGAGTATCCTTGGAAACTGGAAATTTTACATTTTTGTGTCTTTAATCAGCGTTTTTCAGTAACCTCTACATTGAAATATATTTCTTTTAAAGACCATGATACTACTACTACTACTACTACTACTACTACTACTACTACTACTACTACTACTAATCATCATCATCATCATCATCATCATCATCATCATCATCATCATCATCATCAGATCTGCGGCAGACATCGGCGATCATGGTTTGCCATTCATTCCTTTGCTCGGATGCTCTTAAAAAAGCTACATTTTCCTGATCTTTCCCCTATACCCATTTGTTTAGGTTCCTTAAGTAGGTTGCTCTGGGCCTTCCCCTACCTCGTTTGCCTTCAATTTTGCCAGTGACAGGTAGATGTTCAAGACTTTTATGTCTAATCAAGTGTCCCAGAAACTGCATTTGTCGTTTCCTGACTGTTTTTAATACATGTAGTGAGCTTCACCAAACACTATCGCATTCGACTTCTTTTCCTTCCACAATATCCTGGAAGGAAAAGAAATCAAATAAGGTAGTGCATGATGAAGCCCACAATAATAATAATAGATAGCATTAATTTGTTCAGCGCAAGTCCCCGCTCAACAGCAAGCTAAGCTAATATGCGCATGCGCTTCACAATATATTACCCCAGCAGACCCGAGAGCGTTCTGAAACAATCTCAACTTCCTGGGAAGAATACAGTGCAAACGGCCATTTATAGGCGGAAAAAAAACAACCAAAAAACAACAACTGACAAGATCTTTCGCTGTCTTTGATTTCATTGTTTTGACGAGCGCCTGATTTCACAACGCTGCCCCACCCTTGACTCCGCTCAGAAATCAGTCTGATGAGCTCTTTGGTCCTCTTATCAGAATAATTTTGTGCATCTGTGTGTTGTGTGTCTTGACAACAGAAGCAGAGAAAATGATATAAATTCCACTGAACTGAGATTAATGATGTTAATAATAGATAGCATTTATGCTGCGCATTTCCATTTTCTAAAAACTCGCAGAATGCGCGTTACGTTCATAGAGGTGTCAGATTTAAAATTTACTGGACAGGTGTGCGCTTAGAACATAATTGTGTTACAAGGCAGTTGAATCAGGATCTCGTCAAATTTTAGGTGTTTAGACATGTTATAGAGATAATCTTGAAGCTTGTTCATTTGTCTTGCTTTTGTTGAAAAAAAAAATCCCTCCCATCTATCTAGAATAGAAATCGAGATAGATCTACATGTACTTGCAATATTGAAGGATGTGGGGATCATGTGGTGTCAGGGGTAAAATTAACGAGAATGATGGCCGGCAAAGTTCGGTGACTTTCAAAGCTTGAGTGTCCTTGGAAACTGCAAATTTCCTTTTTTGTGAATCTGATCCACCTTTTTTCTAGTAAAAATGTATACAAAAATCTGTCTGCTCCGTTCAATATCAGCCGTAAGACGCACTATGTTATTATCAGCTACGAGGTTCGATCCGAAAGAAGAAAAAAAATTGACTTTCCATTAAATTTTTGTTTTTTTGGATATATTAAAAGTTTTGTGTCTTCTGCTTCATTTAAGAAAAAAAACAAAGAAATATAATCGACCATAAATATTTTATTTCGATTTTTTTTGGGGAGGTGTGTGTGGTTTGTTGGTAGCTTGGGTGACGAAATAAAGGAATTTGGACATTGCTAGTGTGTAGTTGTGAGATTTTTTAGAACCATTACCTCATGGCCACCTTTGCTTCCACCAAAAATTCTCCACAAGTGGAAAATCTTTGCTCCAATATTCTTCATTCGCCACTATTTTTAGATTTTGATCCCTTTGAGCATGAATGGTCTGAAATGTAAACAACTCTGATTGGTAAAACGGAGTAAAAACAGTAACTTCTAGCTCACTTCAAGCTTGTTTACGTAAACAGCTGACTGTGTGGGCGTGCCCTGCTAGCTGCTATCGTCTGTTGATCTTTCAGTTTTTCACTTGGATTGACTTTAAAAATTCGTTTTTTATTGTGTTTTAGAGCTTTTAAAAGATTAATTAACCTTCCTCTAGATCTCTCAGCGCGGACTCCTTACCAAGTGGCCACAGAGGCGGTTTGTGTGCATGTGTGTGTATGTGTGATGGTGTGTTTGTATGTGTGTATATGTGTCTACGTGCGTGTGTGTGTGTGTGTGCGTGCGTGTGTGTGCGTGTGTGTGTGTGTGTGTGTGTGTGTGTGTGTGTGTGTGTGTGTGTGTGTGTACTCTCGTGTGTTTATGGTGCTATTGCAAACATTAATCAGGTAGCGTAAACCCGGCACGTAAGCCGACTCGCGGCCTTCCGAGCGCGTGGTTTCGGTAAAATGGGGGTAATTCAGATCTCTGTTTCTTTGCTCTTTTGCTATAAAACACCAAATGCTGAAGATTTTGAATAAGTTCAGATTTTCTTCGTTGTAATAGTGTAAGTTGTTTGTTTGTATATCCGGGTATTTGGAGCTGGAGAATCGCCGTGGAAAGGGAAGCCCCTCGCGGTCGGAATGCGAGGTCCCCCGGTTCAAAATTGACACCCATGCATTCGAATGCTTTGCAGAAAGATTAATAATTAAATACCGTCTTTTCATTGGCGGAGAACTATACAGCTTTGAGCGTGGTTTCTCGTGGTTATTATATTTGGCCTTTGGCGTTTAGATAGAAACCCTTGAAAAAAAAGTGTCTATATTTCCAAAGATCATTTCTAGCACGAAATGTGTAAAATACCGTCTAAAAAAGGTACGAATTAAAAGAACAGTTTTGTCTACTAGAAAAAAGTCATTAGCTTGGAATTATTTTGCATGAATCCTGATACGAAACTACCGGGAGCACTCAGTATACTACTGTATTGAGCCGGATCGCTCGCCGCGAAGGCTGGTGCGACGCCGGCCGAGACAACGCTCGGTGTTCTTATTGAAATACCGACAGATCACCGTGTTTGAGTTAATACAATAGCCTACTGATTTGTAATGATCTCACAGTCTTGAAAAATATTAGGCTTCATTTCTATGTTATAGTGATTGTACTCTTTTAATGTAGAGATGTTTGGTGTACTTGGTACTCTTTTACTATCTGTTAATCTTGGGTTGCAGCCAGTTAACGACTTCAGCTATATTTTATTATGTTAAATTGAAAAAGCTGCCATTCTTTTAAACATTGACAGAGAGGTAAAAGTATGGTACATAAATTCTCAGGAGACATAGACCTTTCATATGAAACAGATGAATTTGACATACAGCAACTTTGAACTTTGAAAATGTAGTGTCTGGTACCTAGTATAATGCTAATATATGTATTTTGTTGCATTTGGCGTGAAGTCCATTCTCGTGAAAATTATGTTTTGTTCATTAGTTTTTTTCTCCGAAAATGAATAGTTTTCTCCTTTTGTATGTTTCCTTGCCTTGTAGTGGTATAGCCAATATAACTGCTAAATTTCAAGTCTCTATCTCAATTCTAAGACTCCCATTGCTCATGCTCTAGAAACATGTTGCTCAACTTCCGAGGCCATTTTCTTCATTTCGCGTTTCCTCACCTCGCTCAATTAAAAGTTCTGTATTTTCGTCAAATATAGTCATATCTACTTCATTCTTGTTTTAGATTTTAGGGAAAAGGTGATAGTTTTTAAAAAATTATGTTAACTTAGTTTTGAAATTTCCTTCATATGACTGATAGTGACCGGCAGGGACACAAATGTGTTTTCAAATTGAAATAACAGGTGTTGACCCAATAAAAAGAAAATCGAAAAAAAATAAAATAATTATATTGGACTAAAAAAAACACACGACAGTTTCTTTGAATTCCTTATTTTGAAGAGCACCTGATTTCACCATGATCCCTATATAATGTATATTTAGAAATTATATGGAAAAATTGTTACACTGTAAGTGTAAGCCTGACAATGCATGCATTAAAAATGTAGAAAACAAATAACAACTCACTAGCGCTCACAATAAAACTGAAACCTTAATGGCTACAGACAGATTAAAACGTCATTCTCAGCATACAGAATGCCATTTTCGTCCCCTCTCATTTCTCCCCCCCCCCCCTCTCTCTCTCTCTCTCTCTCTCTCTCTCTCTCTCTCTCTCTCTCTCTCTCTTTCGCCCTCTTCTCTCTCTTTCGCTCTCTTCCTCTCCGACTCCCCCCCCCCCCCTCTCAGTCTCAGTTGCCATTTCTCCAGTTTCACCCGTCAGGCATGCACACATGCATGTACCAGAAAAAGAAACAGTTCATCGCTATGACAAGAATGCGTTTGTAAATAAGCAATGCTGCAGTTGTTTTTTTAAAAAAGAAAATGTAAATATTAGAGGTACTCCTTATTTTATATGTGAGTTCTTTCTATGAAAGGGGACCAAATTAGGAATAGGAACATTGTCCGTATGTCCCGAAATTTTGTTTTGGGATTCTAAGAATCAGTTCTTCAGTGGCTGATCTAAGTGCTCTGTGTGGATGATATAATTCTAGGAAGTGTTTCAGATATATAGGCACAATGCCATTAGTTAGACCAACCCCCACCCCCAGCACTTTTGTATTTGATCCTTTGTTTTACTAGCAGCCAGTGTAGTTCTTTTAGAGTAGAGCTACTTTTGCACGCCTCTGGACGTCGCCTAGAAGATTTCATCTCAGGGGCGGCTCGTCCATAGAGCACGGTCGTGCACTGCCGCCCAAATTTTTTAATGCGCACAACACCCACAAAGAGATAATGAAAGAACCTTTACCTTCCACCAACCAGTCAGTTCCTTGTACATGGTCCTCGCCAGAGCTTATTCGTTCTTTACAACATCTACAACTCTACAACATCGACTATACCATATATCAAGTTCTTGTGCTTCACTCTATTAAAAATATAGCATGTTCAGTGGTGTAATCTATCTCGGAAAATGCTCTATGGGCCGACCCAAACAACGATGACGTTTTGACCGAGTTTCTTAGTTCATAAATATTAATAAGGCGGCACAATCTCAGTGTGCATCAGCCGAACAAAGCCCATAGAGGCAGTCTAAAAATAGCACGATCTCAGACCAGTTCACGATAGCCTACACAATTCAATGCACGTATTATGTTTGCTTTGGAGCAATCCACCGGAGTGCACACACTGAAGTGCGATTGGTCCATTGTCTTGCCATTTATATCTCTAGTCCCACCTCTGTAACCCTGAACTTGAGCGAGGTCTACATGACGTAATTAGGTCACTGGGTTAGAAGTTGGAATGGTGTAGTGGTGAAATTTTTATTACTCGAGTGTGTATTCCAATGCAGGATGAATGAAGTTGATTGCAAATAAAATCAGTTCACCTAACGAAGTAACAAGAAGAGAGTGAAAGAATTAGGCCCTCACCAACCCAAAGATATCAAAATAATACAACCAACAAAAAGTGGAGAGGCTTACAGTCAGCTTTAGCAAATACTCATTGTACTCATAACGAACTAGATCTAGATCTAGTGAGAAAGAACAGGCACGTATTGTGTAAGGTTATTGGGTGCATTTTGCTCTCTGAAACTCACGAACTCGCCCTTGGCGGTCGTGAAAGGGGAGATTTGTCGGGGAACAGAGGTATTTTTCGCTAACGCTATGCAGGAAAGACTTTACATTTTTCGCCCACTCTACAAAATTAATGCTTCGGCATTCTCAGACGCGTTTGTCACCGGAATATTCCATGGCCGTCTGAAACAAAGTGGAATTTACAGTCTCAACTAATTAGCACAGTCTTCATTTGGAAAGGAGAGATCCAGCTTTGTCTTGCAGAAATCTAGTCTGAGCAGTGGGACGATAATTCCATCCACGCTGGTATCCTGAATGCATTAAAGAAACATTTCTCTTCTTTTTGCGCTTTTTCAACATAGTGTTCACGCATGTTGACGCTGTTTTTGGGGATCTTCTAACACAGAAGTACAACGCCCATAGCAACCAAACAAGTTTAAAGTAGCCGTCGATGAAAGTACAAACAGTATACATGTTCTATCAACAAAACAGACCTCAGAAATCACGCTTCCAAGAGACGCAGACTATACAAAACCAACGAAATTGCTGCAAAGCAGGCCTGTGACATAATGATAGTTTCTCAAATTGTTGACAGTTTCTTGAAGCAAAATAAATTCAACGCACTATCAATTTTGTCTCCTCCAAATTCCAAGACTACCAAATTTTTTACAGAAAAATTAATGTTTGCTTAAAATCAAGTTACAAACAGAATTATAAGTATTACATTGCAATGAAATATTTAATCGTACAATCTAGGGCCTTTATTCAACTCTGAAGGACTACAAACTAGACACAACATTTAGAGAAGTATGCAAAATCCTAGAAATCGCACTGACGTTTATGTTGATCCGCAAGGACATCATTGACAGCATTCCCAACTTCGTCAACAGAATAATGGACACTTTTGCTGCAGCGAAAGAACGAAGGGTAGATTTCTTCTTCAAATAGATTTTCTCAAAACAGGTAGGATGAAGAAAACATCTAATTTACATGCCCTTGACTGTCTTCAACCTGCTTTAACCTAATTGTGCACGCCCACTTTTAAGACTCACGAGCCGCCCCTGTTCATCATCATCATCCGTTAAGTTACCCCCCCCCCCCCAAATTAAAAAAAAATAGAAGAGAAGAAAAGTAATCATAATGACAAACGACAAACTGCCCCCCCCCCCTCACATAACACACACATGCGCACACGCATAGCTACGTCTACATACAAAGGTTATAATAATACATGTAATAATAATTTATAATAATAATAATAATAATAATAATAATAATAATAATAATAATAATAACAATAATAATGGTAATAATAATAATAATAATAATAATAATAATAATAATAATAATAATAATAATAATATTAATAATAATATAATAATAATAATAATAACAATAACAACAACAATGATAATAATAATGATAATAATAATAATAATAATAATAATAATAATAATAATAATAATAATAATAATCATAATCATAATAATAATCATAATAATAATAATAATAATAATAATAATAATAATACTAATAATAATAACAATGGTGATGATAATAATGATAATAATAATTCAGTTGAGGGCCAACGGCAAAACCAGTCAAGGAAAGCTTTCCACTTCTGAGTACCGGCACTATGCTGATTTCTTTGCCGTATTTGCTGGGGAGCCTTCCCACCCAGGACTGTGGTCTACCAGAAGTCCGATACATCTGGCATTGAGATTCCAGAGCTACATGTTTTGTATTTCACAGAAGTGGGGCAACGCGCTAAGCAGGGACTTGCTTCCTTTTTACATGACGTGGTCGAGGCACGATCCACTGTGGTCCATTCCCCGCCACCGCTGTCTCCTGGCGAGCTGTGAAGGGTCAATTTAACGTGGTCTGACTCTGGCAGCGTTGTTGGGCCAAAATCCCTTGTGTCGGTACGTAGACGTCCATGTTTGGGCATGCAATGTCCCCGAGGCCTATCCCATCCAGGGGTGTGTTCATCCTTGAAGGGACCAGAAAGATCCATAGATGCACCTGACCGGAGGTAGAGCCCAAGTCAACCACAGGGAGTGTGTAGAAGAAGTTGGTGAGGTTAGTAGATGGGGACACTCACTCAATGGAGAGTGAGAGTGTGTTGGTGGGGGGCATAGCGTCTACCACGCGCCGGTGGGTTCTGCCCTCCACACCTTGTGGGGTCACACCGAAGCTACCAAAATTTTAGTTCCGGTATCCTCCGTCACACCTACTCCCCAGCCTGTTGTTTTTACCCTTCCTTGCAAAGGGGTTTGGTTTGTTTGCGCCAACGATTCGCCATTCACCAAAGCCAGGTCAGTACAAACAGGGATCACCACGAGTAGGTGCAGTTGGCTAGACTGGGAGAAGCTATTTGAAACGATTGAGTGTTTTTCATCTTTTAAATGAGGCCCTTCACCAGCTCTTGATTCCCATACTGTGCTGATAATTTATTTTTTAAAATGTCATATGTAGGTCCAGAGACTTTTACAGTAGGTTTAGTATGTCACTGTAAACTCTCTGGTGAGCCTACTCGAGATTTCACCACTACACACGATAGTATCGAGTAGCAGCAGCAAGCAAGTTCAGCCCGAAGGTTGTTTTGTGTTGTGCGACTGAAAAAAGGAAGACGCCACACACAACACCATGAAATCCATTATGAGATGAACCCCCCCCCCCCAAAAAAAAAGAAGAAAAAAAGAAGCAACAACAAAACAACAACAACAAAAAACAAACAGTACTAGGCTATCGTAATATGACTTTGTATTTCTTCCTCCTTTTCTGTTTTTCTTTCTCTTCCTTTTCTTCTGCTTATTGTCTTACTCTCTTTTTAAAATCTTCACCTTCTCTCCTTATAGTTTTCTTGCGTTATTAAGCAAAAAAACAAATATATTAATCAGATAATTTTTTTGGTCTTACACTCTTTTTTTCTTTTTCTTTTTTTAAAACGATATGAATTAACTGAAAATCAACCCCCCCCCCCCCCCCCCTCCCCCCGGGGGCGGTGCCACTGACTGAAGTGTCTAGGCCATTCCCAAACGGGGGACATTTCTCATTCATTCACAGTAGAATTATAAATGGGCTGATTCATCAATGTCACGCTCATAACTGTGCGTGATCTACAACAGGGAACAGCTGCTTTTTCTTTCCTAATCCCTACAATAGTCATTTCCCTCTACTTCTTCTGTATGTTTGTCACACTCTTGTGACGCACAATTAGGCTATTTCCGGGGTGCCTGATAGTCGAAGCAGACTTTGTGCTGTTGAAGCTAGAGAGGTGAGCAGAGTAAGTTTGATTTCAAGTAAAGACTTCTCTGTTGACATCCACCCCTTTGCGCTCATATGACCTTATGCAGTTGCGAGCGCCGTAAACTTCTACCTAAACTAATAGATCTATACGAGAAATTAAAAAAAAATGAAACACGATAAAAAAATGTTTTTGGTTTAAATGAGGCTTTTAGGGGTCCAGTGAAATCTTAGGGCTCTAGTTAATTCTCCGTATTTGCCTTGTGGTAATTGTTCTCCTGGCTGCTGATAAAAAATGAAAAAACAATTCGAAATGATCATAAAGCATCTCCGCTTTTTCTAAAAAATGACAACAGATCGGCGAAGCTCGTGAAATGTACCATATTACTTTGGGCCATAATGTCATGAAGTATGAAGTAAGAAGTTAACGAAACAAATCGTATTGTTGACTGTGTCGACTGTCGGGTGCTTCCGCGCCGTTTGTAAAAGTGACGAGTGACTAGAATCTAGGCCTTCAGTACTAGACTCTGCTACTATCTTCGAATTTGTTACTAAACGGTAGCAGACTATCCTCACAGAAGCTCAAGAAATGTCACAACAGCAGGTGATGTTTATTATCGGTGTATCCGTAGAATCTAGGATCTAGATTCAAGATTTAGTTTACCCAAATTACAACGATATATTGTGAGGAAATCTGAAGCCAGCGAAGTTGTCAGGAATGAAAGAACCCTATTTCGATAGTCTTGAGTCGAGACTTCTTGAATCTTGACCTGTGAACCGTAGATCTTGATCTTCTAGGTCTAGAATCTAGATCTAGAATCTTGATCTCTATGTAGATCTGGACCAAGATTTAGGCTAAATAGATCTAGATCTAGGTCTGAGATTTTTTGTGTGTACTACACCCTATCAATCATCCTTAGGCCGTGTAGGCTGTAGGCCCTTGGGCGCTTTTTCGGTAGTTCCCACCCCGCAATTGTTATTTACGGGTTTTGGCCCCAAGAGTAGGGGGGTTTCAGGGGGGCTTGCCCCCCTGACCTAACAAAAATAGGAAGGGGGGTTTCAGGGGGGCATGCCCCCCCTGAATTTTACCACAATTTAATGTGTTTTGCTGTTACTGTTGTTAGGTTTGATATCTTAGCTCGCCGCGAATCAAACGTAAGATCTAGATTTCTAGATCTAGAATCTAGAAGTAGATCTAGGTCAGGCTCAAATAAGGGGGGTGGGAACTACCGAAAAAGCACCGGCCCTTGGCCTTGGGTCATTTTGTACCCCCAGAGTTGTATTCTTCACATTTTAGAATGTACTTCTAGATCTAGATATCTAGATCTCTAGTGCAAAGATCTCTTTGAAACTCAGTATTTCTCAAAAAATCATTTTGACAGACGGCTATGCTTTGGATTAACAAGTAAATTTCCTGTTTGGAAAGTGGTGGCACAGAGTTCCCCACATCGTTCAGATACCAATAGTAAAACATGACGTACAGATAAGGTTAATTTGCTGTGGTTTTAATGGCCATAGATCTGTGTACAATACAGTTCAAGTGTAGCCCCCAAAAGCATTGCATCTCTGCATTCACTTGTAAGTTAAATTTTAACCCCTGAGTGTATAAATTTATGTCTGATCAGATTAGAGATCTCTAGATCTAGTTTCTCTGTACTTATTTTTATTTCCTTAGCTATCATTTTTTTACTTTAAATTCATCAGGATTGTCCTCGGGTGCTGCTGAATTTTCAGACGTTTTTTTTTCAGATTTACATTCACTACCCCTATGTTCATGAATATTGAGAGGCAGTGGTACTTTTGGAAGAGGTGCTGTCACACTAAACAAACATGGCTGCACACCCTATGAAACCAACTGTAGTCACACATGGTAGATCTAGTTCATGATATAGATGTTTAAAAATAAATAATCTAAGGACGTTTCTGGTGAATCTTTAAGTAGGATGTCAGTAAAATGATAGAATTACTAAAGAACTATCAGGGAAATCTGAGGGTTGAATCTTTCTCTAACATAGATTTTTATTAATCTGAATCCAATAAGTCTGAATAAACTTTGCAGACTTTGATGCCAGTAAACTTCACTTGTGAAGGGAGTTAATGTTCTATGCCCATCAATGCTCCGCTTTTTGTTTTTGACAGATGCAAGCTGGTGGAGATAGAAAGAATGAGGTGGAAAAAGAGCGAGAGAAAAAAAAGAAGGAAAGTATTTTAGATTTGAACAAATACTTGGACAAGCCAATTCGCGTCAAGTTCAGTGGTGGCCGAGAAGGTTGGTAATTAAGTGCTTTTTGTCCAGCTCACTTTTCCTCCTCATCTTTTGACATCTTTTATTTCCCTTTTTTCTTGAGATAAAGACTGCCTTCCTCACATCTTCTCTAAACTCATTGCTCTTTTATTAAAACGAGATTGTCTTTACAATAACAATTACATGCAATTTATTTTTGCTGGTGATCAAGTGTTTGTGGAGTGTTCTTTTGTTGTTTGCCCCTTCTACTTCTTTTCAGTGTTTGTTATCAAATCCTAGCTTGTTCTTGGCAACATATTATGGCTGTGGTTTGTTGGCTTCTAAGTGAAATTTAGATTAAAAAATTTTTAAAAGTAGAGTTAGACTTCATTGTTCTTTTATTTGATAAAGATTTGCCATGAAGATTCTTGGCTTTTTTTTTCTTTTTTTGTATTTGTGTAAATTATTTAAGCAAAGGAGCATGAAACAAGGTCTTCCAAATATGATAATGGACTGCCCCCCCCCCCCCCCCACACACACACACATATATATGCACACTGACTCACAAACAAAATAAAATAAAAAGACTGAAAAAACCCCACCTTATATGGCTCAAGGGATGTCACCTATTGGTAATTTTTTTACTTTGTATTATAAGATCTTGCATTGACCAAGTTGTGTCTCCTTTTTTACCTCCTTTGCACAGCAGAATCTGGAAAGATTTAGAAGTTTGTGTGTGCAGATTACTGTCTTTGAAGTTGTTTTAAGAGTTAGTCTGTCGAGGTAAACTGCATACTGGAAAAATTCAGAAAACAAAAAAAAAGAGTCTCTGGTCATTATGAAAATAGTTGAAAGCTCTGTTTTGAAATTCAGTTCTGTTCTCGTAAGAAAAAATAATTTTAATATACCATAAAAGAAATTACCTGCAATTTGTGTTGAAGAACCTTCACTTGACTACTCCTCAGTTTTTCATTGCGAGAGTGCTTTTTTGTAATACTGAAAAAAGCATTGATATTTTATGCACCATTCTCTAAGTTATGACATTAAATTAGCCAATATTGTTGATTGGGGAAGGGGGGGGGTGGGGGGTGGGCGTTAAGCCCATACACTTACTTGGGGGGGGGGGGGGGGGGGGGGTAAGCCCATACACTTACTTTCTTAAATTATGACTGGGAGACCTAAAATATACTTGCTATTTCTTTTGTAATCTCATCCAAAGGTGTTTGTTCTGAACAGCTTTTTATACCGTTTTTCTTTTTCTTTTTTTTCATTTTGTGCCTGGATGCAGCCAGTGGTATTCTGAAAGGTTTTGACCAACTGCTGAACCTTGTATTGGATGGAACCACAGAATATCTCAGAGGTTTGTTTTTTGCTTTTGGAACAATATTTTTATGTGTATATATATATGGGATTAGGTGTTTGGCTTCAGAAAGACTCACTACACGTCGAAATCGCATTACACATAGATTACTGCTTCCAGGGCTTGAATTAGGTGTTCAGGAGGGCAGGCAAAAATTGCCTCGGTGGGACCCAAAAATCAGAGGGCACCGAGGCAAAAAATTGTAGGTGATTATTTTGTTGATTAAAGTTGGTAATACTGGGTGTGCATCACAACGTTTATATAAATAACAACTCAATTTATTCTTGCTCTCTACAAAAGTATAGAGTTATTGTAAAATTTGTAAAATCATGAATGAAAACTAGTGACAAGTAAATCACAGTAAAATCACATCAAAACAGAAGCACGAAAAATCCCAGTTTTAAATCAAATAATGATCACGATTGCATCTGACTTTTAAATGCCTGTATGGCTTGCTCTTATTGATTGGATTAATATGAATGAATATGACTTTTGACAATAGGGCACTATAGAAACCGTAAAGGGTATTTTTTTACTTTCCCTCCCATCTCACACTTAGCTACCAGTTGTCCGTTTTCTGCTAAATATTGATACGCTGAACACGAATATATCAACTTCACTTCCGTTGCAAATTAACAGTTTTTGAAATATCTGATTGTTCTGAATAGAGATAGACATGCTTTTGACCAATTGGGGGGGTCCTGGGGGGGGGGGGGGGGGGGGGGGGCCTCCCCCCCCTGGGTAAAAGAAAATCTGGGGTGTTGCATTTTAACTCATAAGTTGATATTTTACTGTTAGATTTGAAATTTTCTTGAAAATAATTGATTTGCGACAGTTTTAGGAGCTTTATGTGTGATCTGCAGCCAACAGTACTGCAGTTTGACCCCCGAAGCTTCTGTGTGTGGGAGGGAAAGTAAAAATTTACCCAGTGAATAATATTTCCAATTAGGTAAGCCATTAATCTTTAATGAGATTCGAACAGAATGGTGTTTAAAGGCAGTGTAGTGATAAAATAACAAATCATGGTAAATAAAAGCAAATTTTGAACTTGTATGAAAAAGAAAAAATAAGGGGTGAAAACAACCTATGAACTTGAATGGAAAAAAAGAATGAATAAATAAAAACTGCTGTCAAGCAGTTAAACAGTATGAGGTTATGACTATGATAAGTGAAAACAAGTTTTGAAAATACATGTTTTAAAGTACTGTTCTTACATAAATCGACGCCATGAATAGATCCATCCAATGTTTCTTTATGTGAACCATCACATAATCTGTAAACACAACGTCGGGCCTGAAGTCTGAAGCCCAAAACCGCTACCTCGCGATTACGAGTCCAGTAGCCTAACAGCTTGACTACCAACGCACACTTATACTATTATGGCAACTGCTTATTACCACGATTTCTACCGTTATGGCTACTACTACTATTGGTACTTGGGCATTGCATAAAGTTCTATTTTTGCTTTGGATATTCGCATGCTTATTTGACCTTTATATAATTGCGAGAGCCGTAAAACTCTTACTAAACTAATTTGAGTAGGGGAGTCTAGATAGATATTTTATCGAGTATCTCCGTTTTTCTGTTTTGATGCTGCGTCCCTCTCAGCCTAAGCTGGTCCTGACGGGCTGGACCTAAGAAGCCTGCTTCAAAAACAGTTTTACTTAACTATGTCAGTAGGGTGTAAAACATTCATGTGTGGTTGGCGGATGCTGTAGTGTGGCTTGCTCCTTCTTTCCTATCAAACATCTATCGTCCTTATTTCTCCTCCTCCTTTTTTTGTGTTTGTGTGTTTGTTACTCTTTTGTAACCCCTATAATATTCTGCACTTATAGTCTGACTTTATTGTGTTGCAAGTACTGTAAAACTCTAGTAACTAAAACTCAAGTAGAACATTTGAAGTCATTTATGGTCGCTTTTAAGGACAAGCGGGCTACCCAGATTTCATGGGTTTCCAGAAATCTTGACCTGCACCAAAAGTGGGCATTTCCCTACGTGTTGGAGAAGTTTCATTTCATTGCTCTGTATATTTGTTTGGTTAAAGAGAAAAATCTCCTTGTCTTTAAAAAAAAACTGAACAGGGGTCCAAAAACTTTATCTTCGATTTTCTCAAAACAACATTTTTCGGGATTGCCCCCTTGTACTTAAAAGCGACCATATACTTAGAATCAACTAACGTTATATTCAGCAAAAACAAGTACAGCCGTCTCAGATAATGCGACCACGGAAAACTCAAAATCAAAAATAGCTTGAACAGTTTGCCATTCCCCGACTGGTGTCTCATTACTTTTTCCCTTTATACGATGTATATTGGTTTATGGCTATTATTTATGTGTCAAACACTTTAGTCAGTCCCCGACATGTTTGAGTTGTCTGTGCCTTATTGTATGTGGATATAAGGACTTTTGGTCACCATTTTTTTTCTATTGCTATGTGTGTTGTTGTTGAACTGCGTCCATGGTTGTTGTTCATCACTTTGAGCCAGGATTCCCTGAACTTATTGGAGCTGTGCACCTGAGTTCTATTGATGAGTGGTTGGCGGGTGCTGGAACAAACACACGCATGTACATAAACACATGCGTGCACTCATGTTCACACACACTCACATACTATGGTTTTTATTCCCACTCTTCTTGTGGTGGGTGGTTGATGGGTGCTCTGGTGTGGTTTTCTCCTTCTTTTCTATTGGACATCTGTCATCCTTACCTCCCCTCCTTTTTTGTGTATGTTACTCTCTTGTAGCTTGTAATCTATTCTTCAGCACTTTTATGACCTTTTTGTGTTGCAAGTGCCTTAAAACTCTTTCTAAAACTAAACTCTTCTTGTGTGGTTTGCTCCTTCTTTCCTATCAATTATCTATCATTGTTTTCTCTCCTCCTTTTTTGTTTGTTTGGTGCTTTGTTGTAACAACTGTAACCTTTGACTCTTGTATAATCTAACTATAAAATTGTTACTGAAACGAACAAAATACCTTGGATTGACTGCTTGATTTACTCTTACACTGGTCAGGATTTGAACCACAGGTGGATGAAGGTAGAGCAGGTCCAGGAGTTAATTGAGTTTCATGGGGTTAATTAATTAATAAAGAATTAGAAAATGGTTCACCTTCAAAATAATGCTCGTTACCTGGTTTTCAAAATAAAATTTGCTGGGATTTCGTCAGGGACTTTTGCCATATTATAAATCTTCTCTTTCTGCTTCTCCTTGTTCAAGGTACACTTTGGTGGAGTGTTTTCTATAACATTTTTTCCTCTGCTCTTTCTGCCTCTCCTTCAATGGCCTTTGCCTTGTGCTCTTTCTGCCTCTCCTGGTTCATGGTACACTTTGCTGGGGTGTTGTCAGTGACCTTTACCCTCTGTCTCTCCGCCCAGATCCGGACGATCCATTCAAGCTGACGGAGGACACCCGTAACCTTGGCCTGGTGGTGTGTCGCGGTACCTCGGTGGTGCTCATCTGTCCGGCCGACGGGATGGAGGCTATCGCAAACCCTTTCATACAGCAGGACTGAGGGTCCTGTCTCCATGGTGTGGGTGTGTGTGTGTATGCGTGTGTGTGTGTGTGTATGTGTATGCATGGGTGTGTGTGGGTGTGAGTGCGTGTGTACGTGTGTACGTGTGTGTGTGTGTGTGTGTGTGTGTGTGTGTGTGTGTGTGTGTGTGTGTGTGTGTTTGTGTGGGCACATGTGAGTGTGGGTTAGTGCCAGTGTTGTGTAAGGAAGGGTTCGTGTTAGTGAGGATAAGGTTCTGTATTCTATTGGTATATTTGCTTGTTGTGCCCATATATAATGTTAAAGTCGTGGGTGGTTGGCGAGTGTATTGGTGTTGTTTGCTCCTTCTTTCCTATATATGAAACATCTGTTGTCCTTATCCCTCATTTTTTTAAACGTTTGCTGTTATTGTCTTGTAAAACCTCTTATCTTCGGCATTTTAATGACCTTATTGTTTTGCAAGCACCGTAAAACTCTTACTGAAACAAAAATAAATGATAAAATTAATGCATCATGTGTGTATTTGTGTGAGTAAATGGAAGGGTTGTATTATGTTAGTATGAACTTTATTAGGTATGTTCATGAGTACCTGTTTATATGTCATAAAATGAGTGTGTATGTTGTATTGTTGAACCTAACTTAGTGTGGTTGTTAGAATGTGTTTGTGAGTCTAGATCTTGGATGAGTCTTGATTTACATGTTGTATAAGGGATGCATTTCTGGATGCAGACCATTTTGTTTTATATTCTTGAATAAATCTCCATTGACTATTCACCTTGTGACGTCAGTTTGTGTTAATTTTTACACACAGTGCTGGTTTTTTGTTTTTTTAAAATAGTAGAGCACCGTAAAACCCTCTACTATAAAAAAACCCCCACAAAAAAACCCCACTGTGCTGGTTACCGTGACTGTATTATTTTATAATATAAACTCAAATTTTCAGACCAACAATTCTGAAGTTTTCTGACTTAGATCGCTCGTGGATGGTTGGTGGGCACTCTGGTACTGGTATGGTTTGCTCCTTTCTTATCTCTAACTTATGTTTCTTATCTCTCCTCCTTCTAACACCTCTAATCTTCTGCACTGACCTGTTTGTGTTGCAAGTGCTGTAAAACTGTAGCTAAAACTGAACAAGATAGCCTTTTGGGTACAGTGTTGCTTCTCTGTAATGACCTTCGATATAACGACATCCTCTGTATAGCGACATAGTGCCCAGGTCCCGATTTTTTCCTTATATCATTAATATTTTTGGTTGCCTCTCTATAGCGACAACTCTCTATTATAACGACGTTTTTTTCTGGTCCCGACGATGTTGTTATTATAAAGAGACTGCAGTATTTCTATTTGATTTTCAAGCAAAAAACATAATTGGACACAGCACACATTCAGGAAAGTTTATCAATGTTTGATCTTAAACTCCACTACTGGTGTCACCAAGTGAAATGCTTATTATGATATGACATTGAGGTAATGTAGATGCAGTTGTAGTTATTTTACGCCCCTTTCAACACAGTTTAGGATTTCTTGGAGGCAGGCTGCTTCAACTTCAATCCTGCCTGTCAGGGTCAACTTAGGGTGAGAAGGATACATTGTCATACAGTAGCAGACAGATGGAGATACTCGATAAAAGCAAACCTCTCCCCACACAGGAATTGAACTCCAGCCTTCTCTGTTTCTTACGCTGTACATGATTTCGAAGTGCCTTACTCCTACACCACTGACCCTGGTGTTATTTTGTTGACTTTTATTATTTTTTTTATTGAAGAGACCTGGTGTTAGAGAGTTTCGTTCCTATTGAAAAACACGAATACAAAAACGGATAGCTCAAATTTGTGGGGACCGGCCTCAGTAGTTCGAGGGATATCTTACAAAGATGAAGAAAGAAAAAAACAAAACCGGGACCACAGGCACAGTTCGAGGAATGAGTGATTGCGAGTCTTCTGTGTTCGACCTATCCGTGTTATACGGTCACTGAAACACTCGGAAGGATTTCTTTTTTCCCTGCTACTGTCATTGTGTGCTGCTTTGCTTTTCTTTTCTCAAACTAAACTGAATCTTTGTGGGTGGTTGGCGGGTGCTCTGGTGTGGTTTGCTCCTTCCTTATTAAACATCCACCGTCATGAACTCTTCTTTTTTTTTGGTGTTTGTTACTCTCTTGTAAGTAGGTGGTTGGTGGGTGCTCTGGTGTGGTTTCCTATCAAACATCTATCGTCCTTATCTCTCCTGTTTTGTTTACGTTACTTTCTTGTAACACATCTATTCTTCAGCACTTATATGACCTTATTGTGTTGCAAATGTTGTAAAACTCTTACTAAAACTAAACTCTCTTGTAACACCTCTAATCTTCGGGACTAATATGACCTTTTTATATTGCAAGTGCCGTGTTACAAAAACAAAACTTTTGATGTGCAGCGGATCTATTTGTCCTCATGTCCTCTTTTCGTCCCTCCTCCCAGCCAATCTTCTATCATGTCTATCTATCACCTCATCCACCCATCCATCCACCGGTTCGCTATCTATCTATCTATCTATCTATCTATCTATCTATCTATCTATCTATCTATCTATCTATCTATCTATCTATCTATCTATCTATCTATCTATCTATCTATCTATCTATCTATCTATCTAGAGTTGTTAAAAGTAACAGAGAAAAACAGACACACACACACACACACACACACACACACACAGAGAGAGAAGGAGAGAGAGAGGAGAGAGAGAGAGAGAGAGAGAGAGAGAGAGAGAGAGAGAGAGAGAGAGAGAGAGAGAAAGAGAGATAGAAAGAGAGCACCGGGATAGTTATCATTCTGTCTGAGCAAGCACGGGGTCTGTACTTTTAGTCTGTAGGTATTCACTATGATGGTAGTAAGCTACTAATGACACTAAGTTATAATGAAGCTGAAACTACGCGTCAGCAGACAGACGGACAAACAGACAGCCAGCCAGCTGATAATATCACCAGTTTGTTACACGACACATCGTTTCCGATAAAACAGCAAGTACCGTACTACACTTGACCGATGAACACACAGCCTTGTGCTCTGCACCAGCTTGTAAAGTTATCGCTATCCATCCTCGTCGATAACGATCATTTCATCGATCAGGTTGTTTACCGCACTAGCTGCCCACCAGGCTGGGTAGATAATAGAATTAATCAAGACGAACATTTGTTGAGAGTAAGTAGGACGAGGTCGAAGTTGTCACTTAGAATTCTTTCCTATCACACGCCCGGGACACAAGGAGGAATTAAAACTTCAGTTGGTTTCTTTTTTTAGGCGTTGTTGCTAGCACGTGCAGTTGGTTCGTGTCTCTGCTGACTTTAATTTTGCGCTCTGAGCGCTCAGAAAAGTTTGTGGAGTGGAAGCGAATACTGCTGTGAAGTCCGATACTATTAATTGGTTTCGAGTGACTAGAAAGGTAGGTACAATACATTTCTTTTATTTGAGTTATGCAGTAATCAGCTGTCGGAGCCAGGGAGTTACTGTAAAATTACATTATTCACCAAGGACTGACCGTATATGATCCTCTGGGCTTCTGACTCTTTCTGCAGTCTTTCTACTGTTAATCATTGGCTCCTTTTTAATGCTCTCTTTCAGCCACGTCCCTGATCTTATTGCAGGTAAGATATAACACAAAGCCTTCTCGAATAAAGGCGAACAATCTCGGATTGCGCACTTTAAAGATACCTTGGTGGTCCAAAATCGATAAGAATAGGCTTCGGTTGAAGCCCGGGCAAAATTTTAAATTCTTACCAAACTGAAAATATTTAATGTGTTCCGTGCTCTCATAATATGACATTATGCAGTAGCGAGCGCCGTAAAACACTTGCCAAACAAATAAACTAACGGCCTATGAAGACCTACAGAAATAAAGGTAGGCCTATAGCTTCAGAGGCCAGGGGGAGTAGACAGCTTTCGGACGCGACTTTCTTAATGTATACTCTTCAAATTTTATTTTAGATCTTTATTTGCCGTTAAGTTGGCTTGGCTTTCTCAAATACATTGTACACCCCCCCCCCCCCCCCTGTAGGACCTCTGTTTGTGGTGTAGCGGTCAGGTACTTCGATGTCTCACGCACAAGACTTAAGTTCGATTCTAGAATGAAGAGGTCTTTTGAATGAAGTATCTCCGTTTATCTGCAGGGACATTGTATCTCTCTATGGCTGGGTTGGCCATGACAGGCTTGGTCGACCTAGAAAACCGAAATGTGTCATTGTGGGTTTTAACATCTGTATTTCAATTTGTTTCCCCTAGGTACTGGAAATTAGTGCTTCACATAAGAAAAGATGTGTTTTTTAAAAACCAATGTGCAAAAGGTCAGTTCTGGTCCTGGCACCACCACCCCCCCTCCTTTTTCTTCACACTACCAGTGAGTTCGGATTGAAAATAAATGTCTATCCCGCATTTTTTCTCGTAAATTGACAGGAATAACGTAATGTTAGACTCTTCAAGTGTGTATGCTTTTGTATATATGTATGGGTACAAGTGAGTGTGTGGATGGTATTAAATTGTCCCTAATAGGCAGTGCCCATTCACTACCCTAAAATTACAAAGTTCTATCTGCTCAGTGTATCGTTTTGAGAAATTATTGACGTAAAATATTACTTTGTGTTTCACAACTCGTCAAGCTTTTTCAAATGCAATTCTTTGAATAACGTGATGACGACCCCGAATAATCTTACAATTTTGAAAGAGCAGATAGAACATTTGGTTTCTTTCCTCATACTATTAATAACTCAAAACGGCCGAAAATATCAAACAGAACTTTGCAAGTCTAGGCTAGCGAACAGGCAGGATCAGTTCGGTTCGGCTCTTCGAATTGAGCAAGCCAGATTTTCTTACATGCAGAGGTAAAAGCTATAATCGTGGCACATTCCGAACGGATTCGATGTTGACCTTCAAAAATAAATTTATGCGTTTTACGGAGTGCCCATTGGGGGATCGGTTCTCTATACAAACCGATCGCCAACCGATCGCCGACCCGTAGCCTGGAAACAAACGCGTTTGTTTTTGAAGCGACGAGTCGGGCGATCGGTTTGTGCCACGATAGCCGATTTGCGCTCTCAATATGGCTAGCAAACCGAACCGATCGTGCCAATGGGCACTGGGTATTGTTTTCAAGACCACTTCCTTGAATATCGCCGTCTTGAGTCAGGTTAATTTACACAGTCGCTACAGGATGTCCTTTTATTTTTTTTCAAGCAGAATTTTAATTTAATATCTTCTCCGTCTTTGCGTTTCCCTGCTAGATCTCAGGTGTAGTCGACTGCTAGTTCTTCAACCTGCAGAGCTACTGATTTTTACGTATGTGACCGATTTTCCCATTCAGTAAGGCCCCCAGCAGTCAGACAGCCACGTTTCGATTTTGAAGGTTCTCTCTATATTATTATACTGACAAGAGTTTTTCCAGTTTTGATAGGAGTTTTTAATTTTGTTCGGGAGGCGGTCGAAGCTTACTCTTCTCGATTTGGGGACCACCAAGGGATCTTTAACGTACGCAACTTGTACACCGGACCTACTATGATATTTAAAGCCCTTATCCGAGAAAGTAAAGTTTTGGATCTGACTTGATCTATCTTAAGATTGGTGCTGTGGCTGCTGGAACACAGCAGTATGGAACCAGGAGCAGCAGTAGAAAGAGTCAGGAGTGGTCTTTGTCACAGACTCTCAAAGCACTCTGAGGAAGATTGAAAGTGGGAACCTTAGAGCTGAATGGACAGAGCTCCCGAAGAAGACAACACTGAAAAAGATCACGTGGATCTTCACCCCGGGCCATGCTGGAGTCAAGGGTAATGAGCGGGCTGATGAGCTCGCTGGGAAAGCAAAACCAAACATGAAATCGTACGGTCAGTCAAGGAAAAAAGAGAAAAAAAACAAGAAGAGACGGAATACCATCATCTTGAGCGACTTCGTGAGCTTGAAATTGGATGGGGCGCCTGCAGAACTTCAAGACTGAGT
>NW_004797341.1:31321-33264 GCF_000002075.1 Aplysia californica
CCAATCCACCTAAAGAAAACGACAACAAAGGCAACACTCACCCAAAAAAAAATAAATAAAAAAAAATAAACGTAGTTTTGAAAATCATAACTTTATGTGGGAAAGGGGGTTAAAAAAAAGTAGATTTAAAAGGTAATTTTATTCTGAGAAATTAGTGTTGCTAAATCAAGCTGCCCCTTTAACTGAAAATAAAGAGAACTTATAAATAAGAAACATTTTTAGAAACATGAAAAGGACTTCTTGAGAAATTACAATTCGCTCATCTGTTGACCAACACTGACATAACTTTGTAAAGATGTGACAATAATCGATTTATGTTTACGTTTTAGTGTATCTTTTGATACACTTGTCTCTGTGGCAAAAGTAAAATGCACCCCCCCCCCCTTTTTTTGTTTTTAAAACTTGCTCGATCTAGTGCACAGATCTGGGGTCGCGGTGGGAATCACATTGGTGTTGTTGCAACTACATGACTATCATAATCATATAAAATGCCACTAGATAATTATGAAGGAAATACTCGAAGGAGGCAAGATGTGGGGCAAAAGGGCCTAGGGTGGACACAAAAATCCCCAAAGCAGACCGATAACATTAGGGCATCATAACCTCTTTGTCAGGGCATGGGCTGGCCTAAGTATGACAGAGTGTAAGACGGCAGCTGGAAACCGTAAGCACCAGCGGGTCATTCACGTTAACTTATGAGCCAGAGATGGCACCCCCAGATTCCCAAAGAATGTGTGTTTCTTACAAGAACAGGAAACCGTGGGCTAAGACCGCCATTGAACAAGAATTTATGGGACATTATGCTTGACTTTTACTCTCTATGTCATATACAGGCTAATAAACTGATAAATTCAACTATCTGATGACCACGGGTTTGTCATAGATCGTGCAGAGGAAATAAAAAAAAAAATCAAATCGAAAGTCATGTCCCGTGACGTCATTCGATATCGAAAATTGTTTCGTACGTTAAGACTTCTAGATTATAACGATTACATCAAAGTCAAATCTTGTCTCATCCGGTAGTCGAAAAAGTAAAAAATACGTTGTGTACAATAATATATAATTCTACCTTGTCTCCCCCTCCTCCCCCTTTTTTTCTACCCCCCCTCCCTCCACAGCGTGACCAACATGGCCGACAGTCTTCTCCTCAATTTCGACGACAACACCGCCCCCGCCCCGCCCCCTCAGCCCACTACACCTGCAGCAGACCAGTTGCTCTTTGACCCCATTCAGTCGTCAGCACCAGCAGCAGCAACAACAGCAGCAACAGCAGCACCACCTGCAGAACAGCTGCTGTTTGACCCGGTCTCCCCATCAACACCAGCAGCCCCAGTAGCCCCAGTAGCCGCAGCAGCAGCAACAACACCAACAGCAACACCAGTAGATCAGCCACTGTTTGAAGCAGCACCCCCTACAGCAACAACAGCAGCACCAGTAGCACCACTGGCGTCACCAACAGAAGCAGTACCAGCGACTAGTACTTCCACTCCCCAAGGTTAGACACAACTATCGCAACTATCGCCACCCTAGAATGACAAAGTTTTTGTCTGACATTTTTAGCCGTGTCGAGTTACTAAGACCTTGAAGTCAGAAACCAAATTAATTATGTTCTATCTGCTCTATCAAAATTGTAAAATTATTTGGAGTCGTTATCAAGATGTTCAAATAATTCATCTGGAAAGATCTTGACAAATTATTGAGAAACTCAAAATTTTCGACGTCAAATTTCCCCAAACTAAGTATTGAGCAGATAGAACTTTGTAATTCTGAGCTACAGTAATGCATGATTATATTAATATTCTGGGGGCGTGATAGGAGTCTTGAACTGGAAAACTGGACGGTTGGGATGAATATAGGAGGTCGTGCTGTGTATGTGTGTGTATGTGTGTGTGTGTGTGTGTATGTGTGTGTGTGTGTGTGTGTGTGTGTGTGTGTGTGTGTTT
>NW_004797341.1:33611-35221 GCF_000002075.1 Aplysia californica
GGGGGCAGAAAGGGAGTTAATATGTTGTTGAGGGGCCTCAAAAGATAAAAAAAAAAAAACCCAACCCACCTCGTATCATCAAAAGAGACACGTATTGTTAATTGTCCTTCCAGTATTTTTTTTATAAACAGCGACACACATGAACGTTATTGGAGGAAAAAAATCTAGCAAATTTAAAGTGGTGATACGTGGTCAAAGGTTGATAACTCAGTCTAAATGATGGACGAATTTTTTGTTGTTGAAATTATCTCCCCTCGTCTGTTTTACAAACATGTGTGCGATAAAGACACTTGTGTGCCGTGATGGAGGGCGGGGATGCCTTGTCAATTAGTCATTGAATTAAACGGTAATCCCTTTATATAATAAATGCAGGTATATTTACGCCCCCATCGAGACAATGTAGATCATTAAGGAGACAGGCTATCTACTTTGCATGTCAGTGCCAGCCCGGGCTGAGAAGGATACACAATCTCAGCAGAAAGGCCGAGATACTCGATCAAAATGTTGTCCTCACTCGGGAATCGAACTTGGGTTTACTGCATGAGACAGCGAAGCACCTAATCGCTACACAACAGACGCAAGTGGAAGTGGGTGGTTGGCGGGTGCTCTTCTAGTGTGATTTGATCCTTCTTTCCTGTCAAACATCTGCGATAGTGCTCATCTCTCCTTTTTGTGTATGTTACTCTCTTCTAACCCGTTTTAAGGACTTGTATGACCTGATTGTGTTTGCTGGTGCGGTAAAACTCATACTATCTATCTATCTATCTATCTATCTATCTATCTATCTATCTATCTATCTATCTATCTATCTAGCTAGCTAGCTAGCTATAAAAGAAACAAGTTGCTACCTCAGAAGTAAAACGTTCTATCTGCTCAGTGCCAAGTTTTGAGACATTTGACGGCAAAGATTTTGAGTTTCACATCATGTCAATCTTTTCAAATGCAATTCTTTGAATATCTTGATAGCAACTCCGAAAGATCTTATGCGTTTGACAGAGCAGATTGATAGAGCGTTTGTTTTCTGACCTCGTGGTCTTATAGTAACTCAAAACGGTCCAAAGTGTCAGATGGAACTTTGTAACTCTGAGGTAGCGACGTGTTGACAGGGGGCTCTCGTGGCCTAGAGGTTAAGGTGTTCGCCTCTCTTTCAATAGGTCCCGGGTTCGAGTCCGGATATAGACCGAAAATTTTTCTACTCTAAAATTGTCTCCTTTCACCTTCTTTTCCTGGTCTCTAGCAATATATTTCTGTCGTCTGCTTTCGTCTCCACTTCTCTGCACCCACCCTCTTACCGCCTTTGCCCCCTCCTCTGGGCTCCTGACTCTTTCTGCAGTCTTTCTACCCGCTACTCTGTGGCTCTTTCTTACTGCTGTCTTTCAGCAACACCCCTGATCTTCTGGTAGAAAATATTTACACCTAGCCTACTCTCACAAGGGCGAACAATCTTGGAGGTCCCATGTGCAA
This sequence comes from Aplysia californica, assembly GCF_000002075.1. Lineage (NCBI taxonomy): Eukaryota > Metazoa > Mollusca > Gastropoda > Aplysiida > Aplysiidae > Aplysia > Aplysia californica. The sequence goes on from NW_004797341.1 coordinate 35,076, forward strand.
GTTGTGCACGTTAAAGATCCCATGGTGATCTAAAATCGATAAGAGTAGGCTTCGGCGCCACCAGGGCAAAATTCAAAATTTTCTACCAACTGAAAATGTTGAATGTGTCCCGCGCGCTCATATGACCTTATGCAGTTGCGAGCGCC
>NW_004797341.1:36883-38214 GCF_000002075.1 Aplysia californica
CAGGTGGTGTGCACGTACACAGATGGCAAGCTGGTGCAGCAGATGACCCCTCTGGACGCCGGCTGGACCAAGGTGCAGGAGGTGGAGAGGAGCATCAACGAGAACGGCGAGCACGTTGTGGTGAGGGGAATCACAACGTTGATCGTCTCGTTGTTGGGGTCAGGTTGCGCGATGGCGCGGATGGTCCTGGTTCGGATTTTTGTTCAACAATGGAGTTCTTGGGCTTGGGTTGTTTGGGGAGCTGGTAAAAGGGTAAAAATCGCCCCCCCCCCCAAAGACACACACACACACACACAACCTCCCCTCCCCCAAAAAACCCCAACCCCCCAAAACCCCCCACAACAAAACAAAATAAAGCAAAACAAAATACAACAAAACAAATGAACAAACAAACAAACGAACAAACAAACAAAAGAACAAACAAACAAGCAAACGACAAAAACACAACAAGCAAAATTGGAACCTATTTGAACCATTACGCACATCTTGAAATTTCCACTCTCTGAGGGGGCCATTTTGGATCGCCGTGACATCATTCACAAAAGAGGGGTTTTCAAGATTAGGAAGGGGGTGTACACGGTGTAACCCAATTCAACTTTTTACTGAGTTGTTTTCAGGCCAACCCACTCCCCCTCCCCACCTGCTTAGAACTGTCCTTTCGGAGGTAGACATTATGTTTGGAGGATACGCTTCTTAGATAACCTTAGAGTATTGTGTATATACTGAATAAATTATATTGTATGAAAATCTTCCCATCTAATTTTGCTAATCACTACCTTAGAATTACAAAGTTTCATCTGACATTTTTGGCAGTTTTGAGTTACTAAGACCATGATGTAAGAAACTAAATGTTCTATCTGCTCTCTCAAAATCATAAGATTATTCGGAGTCGATATCAAGGTATTCAAAGAATTGCTTTCGAAAAAGCTCGACATATTGTGAAACTCAAAATTTTTAACGTCAAATTTCTCAAAGCTAGGTAGTGAGCAGACAGAACGTTGTAATTCTTGGGTAGCGTAATATCTAACATTCTTTGTCCGTGACTTTCAGAAAAAAGAATGAAATCTTGACACGGTTCATGTAACCATTACTTTTTAGTATTCCCAATTCATAGGATTTCTCTAAAAGCAAATTTCTTTGTATTTTAATTTTTTCAAATCTCATTTCCATGGAACGTAATAATAATATTGTCTAGTACCTTTTAAGTCTCCTATTTGTTTTAGAATGCTATCAGGTCTATTAAGGTAATAGTAAGGATTGTACAGCACAAAGAGTTTGCTGTTGAGAGGGAATGTACGCTATCCAAATGCTATTTATCATTATAATTATAT
>NW_004797341.1:38366-39439 GCF_000002075.1 Aplysia californica
GGTTGATCACTATATAAATGTCATTTATTATTTATAATTATATTAATAATTTTATTTATTATTATTATTATTATTATAATTGTTATTATAAAATTCTCCAAACCAATCCTCCAGATTTTCACCGCTGGAAGCGCTGTCTGCAGACGATACTTTACGAAACTTCCGGAACTAGGTATCACCCCACCACCCGTCAGCCAACCAGAATCCTCGTAAAAGTCAGCTGACCAAAGCCACCAATCAGTGCTCATCGTTCCTATTAATCACTCTGATTGAATAAACGTTATACAAGTATAAATATATTTAATTACCAGTTTCATTGAAGATGGCATAGACTACTTCAAGATGGTTCACTTTCTAAAAATGGGACGTCGGCCACCTAAACGCAATAATAATAATTTTATTAGTGTATTTAAGTACTGTGTTTATCAAGGATTGCATGGACTACTACTACCACAAGATGGTTCGCGCACTAACATGTGGTCTTCAGCCTCCTAAACACAATAATAATCATGTCGCCACGGGCTCTAGTGGAAACTCTCTGTTTCGTTTCTCAAGCAGAGGTTCTTTTTTAACAATCTGTACTTATGACTCTTCATAAAATAGTATCTGCATACAATAACATTAATGTACCCACCCATAGTCAAAATAGTATCTTGCGTACAATATCATTAATGTAACTGCACATGTTTTAAACAGTATCCTGTATACATTGACATTAATGTTCCCCCTTACGTTTTTAACAGTCTAATGGGTGAGTGAACCATCTTGAGGTGTATGTATATGACGATACTTCTGAGGAAGAACCCGTTTAAGTATGTCATTCTTGCTTCTACAAATTGGCGTGCATGTTTTGAACGCAGTGTTTAATAATAAAACGACAATCCATCAATTTATTTATCTCATTCTACTTACTTGCTGTCCCACCCATCTATCTCGGTATTGTCGTTCCAGCCTCTGAGGGCACGGGTGGGCGTTTGTTCATGTGTATCTATACTACTGTGCTATTGCAAGGGAGGGGGGCTGAAGGAAAGTATTTTTAAGGTAGGGGTGGACGCTACAGAGAGAGAGAGAGG
>NW_004797341.1:41653-43838 GCF_000002075.1 Aplysia californica
GAAGAAGAAGAAGAAGAAGAAGAAGAAGAAGAAGAAGAAGAAGAAGAAGAAGAGTCAACAACAACAACAACAACAACAACAACAACAACAACAACAACAATGACAACATAACAACAACAACAACAACAGTCCCCCCCGCCAGGGGTATTGCACACATTCCTTCTGCACGCCTGTGCGCCTGTTGCTTATTCCCCTCCAGTTACGTGACGTTTGACCCTCTACTGGCAGGATGGTGCATTATTGTTTTCCTCGTTGATCAGAAGCATCTGCTTGCCTTTGCTACAGTAAAGTTGTGTCTTCGTATATCAAATCATCGTTCTTTTCTCTAAAATCAGAAACATTATTATGCTTGCCTGTACTGCAACAAAGTTGTGTCTTCATATACCAAATCGTTATTCCTTTCTTTAAAATCAGAAACATATGCTTGCCTGTACTGTAACTACGTCCCCATACATCAAATCGTCATTTTTTTTCAAACTTTCGTGAGAGAACTACATGCTTGCAGCTTGAAACCTATCTTTCTTAGTTTTAGTCAGAATATTACGGCAGTGAGGTCATATAAATGCGCCGAAGATTAGAGATGTTACAACAGAGAAACAAATACAAAAAAGAAAGACGGAAAAAAAGGTCGATAGGTGTGTGATAGTAGGAAAGAAAGGGCAAACCATACAAGAGCACCTACCAACGACCCACAAATCTATCTTTCTCTACTGAGTAAAATGCTAAATAAATTTTTAATTGAACGCACTGCGGCAAAACAGGATTATACGGCATGAAAGAGTTTAAAAATATAATAAATCTCTATAGATTTTTTTCTGGATTTCCTGACATTAAATTTGCTAGCTAATCCGCCGTAATGAAACATTATATCATTCATATCATGTTGGCGTTACCAGTGTTCATAGTTGACAGGAAAATAAAACCACGTCATAAAAATAGATGCTATTAGTACTCACAGTTCAGGAAAAATTACGTTAGGTTAAAACAACTCCAGGACATGGATGGCTGGTGCCTCTATAAATAAATAATTGGTGGTCAGGAAAAATCCCACCCACAAACATTACATGCCCGTTTAGTCCCCAGAACCCGCTAACACCTCAAACAGGTCTGATTCCACGTTTCAAACAAACGATTCAAAGTTCTAAAAGTAGTTTTTATGAATAGTTTGCAATCTTACACAAAGTACAATCTTCTCTTGCCTCGCTTGTCGAGAAAAGTACATTTTATAGGTCATAAGTTTGTGTCCGAGATATAAAATTTTACACTTTTGCTTTACAGAAAAGCGTAATTTGACCTTCTTTATAGAGTATGTAGGAAGACATTATGACATGATCAGCCTTTCTCAAACCGTGCCGGAATAAAGGCCACAAACAAGAACTCTCAGTGTACTTTTGGCCTGGGATTGAGTCTCCGCCTCTGTCCAGCCGTATACCATCTCCTTTAGGTTAGAATCTACGTCCCTTCTCCATGTACTGATAGACCTTCTTTTCCTACTCTTTCCTTTTCCCGTTGATGTATTTGACGCGTCATATAATATGTTATAATGTAGGGTATATAGATCTAGGCTATTGGCCTATATAATCAATAAAATCGTCCTGAAAATTTCTTTCCTTATGGATTCCATCTCAATGTATGAAGGGGAAAGATGGGTTTCCCTTTGTTTTCAACTTTCTCCGCTCATTTGTTGAGATGTAGGGCAATGAATTTTACGAATTTTCACAAGCAGCTGTTGACGAATGCCTGTAGCTTTTTAGAAGTTTGTTTCGTAAGTTTCCATGTTTCCGATCCATAAAATAGTGTACATTTGACACTGATGCTGAAAATCCCTGTCTTTGTTCTTGTTTCTGTAATTCCTATTCCCATACGTTTCTTTGAAGAGTGAATTGTCTATGGCGCTTCCTAAAATGTGAAGGAATGAACTTGCTGTAGTCTTATTTGGCTGCTGGTAATCTGATCATTGATGGTAATGTTGATCCTTTGTATCTCAATCTTGTCTGGGTGTACTTTAACCCTTGTCATCAGTGAGACGTTTACAAGATCTCTCGTTTCTCCGTGTGATAGAAGAAACTTGGATCAAGATGTGTCTATCGTGTACGCAGGATTCAATGACTAAAATAATACATTATAAATGTATATGAACTCTACAGTGAAAACGGTGTGTGTGTGTGTGTGTGTGTGTGTGTGT
>NW_004797341.1:44158-63523 GCF_000002075.1 Aplysia californica
TGTGTGTGTGTGTGTGTGTGTGTGTGTATGTCGGTTGAACAAAATTGTTCTCTAAAATATTCTTTTTATGGTTGCAAAGACATTATTTCAAAACTGTCAAGCGAAAAATCACAAGCTAAAGCATGCCACGACACGTCTATAAGGTCTGTTAAGTCAGCGCCGAGACGAACATCAGATGCAATTAAAAATTAGCGACACATGGAAAATATTGCAGCATAGATGATTAACTTGTCCGTTGTATGGACTGTAAAGGAAACGTTGATCGGCGCCTTGCAAATAACCCCAGCAGGATGAGTCAGCAAAAATATAATGACTAAATTAGACAGAACTCGGGTAAGATAGATGTGATGTCAGAAAGCCAAGACTTTGAGAGACCCGAAAGAAGTAGGCCTATTTTAAATGTCCAAATTTACAAGATCTGTTCTCCGTCGTCGACTCCAACAGAATTATTGATTTTATAAAAGCATTCCACCGTTACAATTTATTGTAAATGTAGACAGGATTATTTTGATTTCATTTAAACTGTCCTTTTAAAGATTTTTATCTTAAATTTTAAAATATTTTAATCTGATCAATGACCAAAATCGAGCCGTGCTGAGAATTGTTGTGAATGCTGAATGCAACCAACATTTGTTTCGCGCGCTCAAATGACCTTATGCAGTTGCGAGTGCCGTAAGGTTGAAAGTGGAGACGAACGCAGACGGTAGAACATTGTCAGAGAGCAGGAAAGGAGGTGAAATAGACAATTTTGATTTTAGAGAAGAAAATGTGCCATCGCTACCCGGATTCGAACCCGGGACCTATTGAATGAGAGGCCAACACCTTTACCTCTAGGCCACGAGAGCCCCCTTAATATATATAAAGAAAATTGCGGTGTTGTTACGGAGTATGTCGCATTCAGCGACAAATATTTCAGAACTTGGGACATGTAGCCTGGCGTAGGTGCTGTCAATAGATGGCTCTTTCCCGCCTGTTTAGGTTGATGCAGATGTTATTTTGTTTTGGTAAAATGTGACGCAACCTTTGTGCTGTTCTCATCTATCTATCTATCTATCTATCTATCTATCTATCTATCTATCTATCTATCTATCTGTCTGTCTGTCTGTTGTTCAAAATAGTAAACGTAGCCCAATCTATCCACAATCACACTTGTGTTCCAAGAGCAGTAGCAGCTCGTGGTTTATAGAACTGACCGGCCGTCATTCACGTCGACTATTCCTTTCCTTCACAACACACACACACACACACACACACACACACACACACACACACACACACACACACACACACACACACATTCTCTCTCTCTCTCTCTCTCTCTCTCTCTCTCTCTCTCTCTCTCTCTCTCCTTATTTTATACCCATACTTTCGCCATCCCCACCCCACTCACACACACACACACACACACCACTGTAAACATTGTAATATACTGTGAAAGAGCTAAAATATGCGGTAGTTTTTTTTTCTTCAACGCACTTCTCACTTCTCAGAACAGAACACTGTGTTGTAACAAAGTGGGGAAGTGTGTCAAATGCTAATTATAGAACTTGGTGTCTAGTAGAGCTGGGCGAAGGATCGATTCCGGAACCGATTCCCACATTTAATGCTACGGAAGAAATGTTCCGACTCTTTTTTACGTAAACCAACGGTTACCAGTTACTTTAATCATTAAAATCTTCTTTAAAAAAATATTGTAGAAAAAAAAGTTACTGCTTCGTAGTGTGCCGAAGTCAAGGTGATCCTAAACCCTGAAGATGTTCGGAGCCAACCAGGTGAACACTGGAAGAAATTACATCATTAGAAAGTTCTAGTGTGTGCAAGAGAAAGAGAGAGAGAAAGAGAGAGAGAGAGAGAAAGAGAGAGAGAAAGAGAGAGAGAGAGAGAGAGAGAGAGAGAGAGAGAGAGAGAGAGAGAGAGAGCGGTGCAGTCGTCGATTGTATGTATTGATTGATGTGAAGTAATTGGGTTCGGAGTCGATTCCTACGATTCCTAGCTTTCATCAATAATCGGGAACCAAGGCGCCCGGCACTAGTGTCTAGCTGGGGTGACGGTGGAAAAGGGGAGGGAAGGGAGGGGGTAGGCCTGGCTCAGAATCTGACAGCCGAGTGCCTATCGCTCCTCGTTAAACTTTTCCTTATATATCTTCACTAGACAATTCCTCCTTCCGCCGGCCAGACTCCTATGGGCCAGGCCAGGTAAGTTATTAGAGGGGAGAAAACGATGAGTAAATGTCAAACAGGAACTATAGGTGGTTAGAAAGTCAATAAACAAAAAAGAGTAGTGCCATGCCAACAATAAATGTTCTGATAGTATTTAGAGAAAGGCTGAATGATAAATACATGTTTTGCTGATAAAATGATACATGTGTCTGTGCTGCTCAAGACAGTCTCAATCTTAATTTTGTAAGCTACAAAGAGGCCAATTCGGCAATTTAAGGGATGCCCTCTATTCCTTCTCAGGGCTGTCGATGGGTTTGTCCATGGGACTGACGTCATCGCTAGGCCAAAGCCCGCCGTGTGTTTGGCCTCGTACGTAGTAGCCTACGAAGTTCCGCGAAGTGACGGCTTGATGGGAGGGGAGACGATTTAAAGTTACGAGCCGGCGCGATAACAAACGTGAAGGAATGAGGCTCTGTCGCGACAAATAAACAGCAGTGAATCCCACTTCTCTATATGAGCGCCTTCAAATCGGCAAGGTGCTTTTGGATGTTGATACATGTTTGTTTGGATTTACTTAAAACTCAATAAAAATCATCATCAGCAATAAATCTCCTATCAACAGTCCAGCTGAAAAAAATCTGACCGACACCGCCGGTCTTGTCCATTTAACAAACCGCCCCTGTCCAAGAGTCACTAAAATTATTGACTGGTTTATGCCCACACAGGCTGCCCTGACAGAGACAGTAAAACGTGTCACTGCATAAAAATATACAGTTAAGTGTCACTTTATTATGGAAAAGAAAAGCAATTAAGTGTGATGATTAAAAAAAAAACAACCGAAGAAAACCCCCACATAAACTCCCCCCTCTCAATTATTAAGGGAAAAGAAAAACAATCAAGTGTGCTTAAACAAAATAAAAAACAATACAAAATAAAACAAACCCAGCAATAATGTATGACTAAGATGATAATATTTGTCAGAGACAAGTTTTTTTGGTCTAGTCGAGATCTCTTCACTTGGCACTTTGCCTTAGATTCCGTGGTCGGCCTTAAAAAAAAAAAATCTAAGCGATCCAGATAGCATTCGCGGCACGATTCTGCTTGGCGGAGAGAAAAAATATTAGACTACATTTTTTAAAAATTGAAATTTGCTCCGCAATGTTTATACATCCGTGGTTATTATTTCTTTTTCTTTCTTAGTACGCCAATTTGCATACGTCACATGGTTCTGTTAGGTGAAAAAGAAAGTAGGCCACATTTTCTTGAATTGAAATTTTCTCGGCTGAGTTTATTGATTGCTCTGACTGCAACCCGGTGTCCTTATCAAAGGATTGTATTGATTCAGGTAAGTAGTGCCGTTGGCCTATAATAAAGTAAGTAAGTAAGTAAGTTTACTCAGTGTTTAAGGCCATTGGCCCACATCACATCATAAAAAACACCCATATGTTAAATAAAGTTTCCATAACGAAAAAGTACAAGTTGTGCACATATCTTTTATCATGGGTCAAACATTGCATATTTCTGTCACTGAGCCTATAATAAAAATCACTTTCAAGGAAGATATCCGTCCGGTAATTGGGATAAACGACCCCAAAATTTATTGTATTTATAGATGTTTGGGGATTTATACTGTCAACGTGTGGCATGATACCAAAAAAATTCAGGCAAGTTCTATATACTGGCCAGCAAAAGAAAGGAACCAATTTTTGATTGCGGTAGAAAAATCTAGAATGTTGAGTGTTCATGTTTTCCTTTTCACATGAGTGATATCAACTAGTCAAACTAATAGGTAAGCGCGGTAAAATCACCATTTTTTTTTTGACGTTGGTGCTGGGAACAGGAACTGAAGAACCATAATGTTATTTTTATTACATTACTACATTTTAGACTATAATACATAGTACTATTCGTGTGAAAGGAAAAGCGTGAAGACTCAAAAGTCTAGGTTCTTTTACGCAATCAAAAAGCGGTACCTTTCTTTTGATCTCCAGTATAATATTAGTAACTATCTAGTTACAGTTAGCCACAGATAACACGAACACGTAAAACTCGAAACCACGGATAGCCCGAACAATTAGCCATTCCCCGGCTGACATCTCTTAAATTTTCGCTCTCTATCGCTTTGCCCGAATTGTGGAGGTGACAAACACTTTTCGCTACCTTAGAATTATAAGGTTCTATCAAACATTTGTGGTCGTTTTAAGTTACTAAGACCATGAAGTCAGAAACTAAATGTTCTATCTGCTCTATCAATATCGTCAGATTATTCGGAATCGTTATCACGGCATGCGAAGAATCGCATTAAAAAAATCTTGACATGTTGAGGAACTAAAAATATTTAACGTCAAATAGCTCCAAAGTAGGTACTGAGCAGATGGAGCTTTATTACATTACTTACATTTTAGTACAGTTCAAATCCAGTCTGGGGCCCGCTGTCGTGTCCGTGGGAAAGGCACTTTACACGAGTTTTCCTCACTTCACCCAGGTGGGAACAGATGCCCGGCTATGGACATTGAAAGATCTTGTCACTCTGTTAGTTTTTGAGTGTGTGCACTTTGCAGATTGCACTGTATGTATCTGCGAAAGAGGAGAATGTTTCTGAGTGTTCTTGAGTCTGCTGGGGCTGGGATTATAATACTTTAAATGCAAATAGAACATGCTGTAGAGCGTGGATAAGCGCTCTATGTTAATGCTCAGACAATTATTATTATTATTATTATTATTATTATTATTATTATTATTATTATTATTATTATTATTATTATTATTATTATTATTATTATTATTATTATTATTATTATTATTTGTTGTTGTTGTTGTTGTTGTTGTTGTTGTATTTTTTTTGGTATCATTATTATTATTTTTAAAAAAAAATTATCATTATATTATGATTATAATTATCATTAATAATATTAGTGTTGCTGTTGTTATATTAATATTAATATTAATATTATTATTGATGTTATTATTATTATTATTATTATTATTATTATTATTACTATTGCTACTATTATTACTATTGATATTATTACTCTTAGGCTCTCGGACTCGCAACCGTAAGGTCGTGGGTTCGAATCCCGTCAGGGGCCCGACGTTGTGTCCTTGGGAAAGGCACTTTGCACACATTTTCCTCACTTCACCCAGGTGGAAATGGGTACCCGGCTATAGACAGTGAAAGATCTTGTCAGTTTGATAGTGTTTGAGCGCGTGAAATCCGCAGCCTGCACTGTATGCTTCCGCGGAAGCTGAGAATGTTTCTGAGTGTTCTCAGAGGGTCTGCTGGGGTAATAATAGTTGTAAAGCGCATAGAGCATGCTCTTGAGCATGGATATGCGCTATAAAAATGCAATTATTAATTATTATTATTACTCTTATTGTTGTTGTTGTTGTTGTTGCTGCTGTTGTTGTTGTTGTCAATACAGTCGTCTTCGCCAAAGATCCCAGTGCCTGTGAACAAGGAAATTGCGGGATAAAAGGCGAAGGAGATCTTAGCATCTTAGCAGACGCACCAAAGAGGGAGGGGGGGGGGGGGTACGCGGTGATCTATGTTCAGACTCACAGTCGATCAAATGCCCCCCCCCCCCCCTTACTCTGTTATGAGGTGGCGTGTGACCCCTGGGTGGGTTTATGACTTAATGCGAGCAGGGAGTGGTCAATCTTGAAGGCTAATCTCAACAATGGCATGCGACTGGCACATTATCTTACTGTGTGTCTCAAGATCTATGCTGAACGTGTCGCTCCATACTTTTACCGGCTCAAAATTAGTCATGGCTTTCCTATCTCTGACTGAGTTCCCCTCCCCCTCTGTCCCAACATACCATTGTGTTGTGACCACACCACAGCTCGCTATGGACAGCGCCAATTAAAATCCACTCATGTCTAGCAGTACATTCGGGAACAGAGACAACACACTGGAGCAACGGTCATTGAAAAGTTCTCATTTCGACTTTATCCCGTCTGATGCGGATTTGTAGGTCCTATCCACCCAGCGTGTGACACATTTTTTGTTCTGCTTTAGTAAGAGTTTTACGGCACTCGCAACTGCATAAGGTCATTATATGAGCGCGTGGGACACAGTAAACGTTTTTAATTTGGTAAGAATTAATTTTGAATTTTGCTTGGATGGCGGTCGAAGCCTACTTTATAGATTTTGGACCACCAAAGGATTTTTAACATGCACGACTTGCACACGGGCCTCCGGGATTTTTCGCTGTTGTCCGAGAAGGCTAAGTATTAAATCTTACCTACAATAAGATGAGTGGTTTTGCAGAAAGACAGCAGTAAGAATGAGCCAGGGAGCAGCAGTAGAGAGGCTGCATAAAGAGTAAGGAGCCCAGAGGAGGGGGAAAAAGGAGGTGAAAGGGTGGGAGCAGAAAATGGATTCGAAAGCAGACAACAGAACATTGTTAGAGAGCAGGAAAGGAGGTGAAAGGAGAACATTTGAGAGAAGAAAATATTCATAGGATGTCCGGATTCGACTCTGGGACGTATTGAATAAGATGTGAACACCGTAACCTCTAGACCACAAGAGCCCTGCTTGTATTGCAAGCACAGGTGGAGAGCTCAGATGCGAGAGCAATATTTTCGGGTAAACCAACGCATCGGGGAGTTCACAACTCGGTGTGATCCGAAATAAGGGAAACATTGTGCCGATTCATCACGATTTAATTTATATCGGAGACATTATCACGTTCACGAGAGTTTGCAACTGGCAGTTCAACTATAACAGATCTTCGTTGCTCTGTTGACCAGCTGCGCCCGCCCGGGTTTTTATCCCGTAAATTAAATTCATGATCTGAAATGTGGGATCTTAGCTGAATGTACCCCTTCAGAGCGGGATCTTAGGGGTGATTTTTGTTTAGTAGAAGTTCTGTTTTGTTGCAACGGAGGGATCTTAAGCGCACTGGGATCGTACGCTGTGGGATTTTGGCGAAGACTACAGTTTTGCAATTAGCTTTCTTCTTCTTCTTCTTCTTCTTCTTCTTCTTCTTCTTCTTCTTCTTCTTCTTCTCTTCTCAATATTATTATCATTAATATAGAAAATTAAACTTACCCCATATATTTGGCAGGTGGAGAATACTAAACTTTCCATCCCAGCATGACAGAAGAGTGGGTGGTGGCCGAGGACGGCTGTGGCATGAAGATGCTGAGACTGCCGGACGGGCGTTTTGCCGGGGTGGGATACAAGTTTGAACTGGACACACTCATCAATCTGACGTCACTTCCTCTGCGAGATGATGACGTCCTTTTGTGCTCCTATCCTAAATCAGGTAATTATGATAATGATTATGAATGTGATTATGATTATGATTATGATGGTGATGATGATGATAATGATGATGATGATGATGATGATGATGATGATGATGATGATGAGTAGGAGGAGGAGGAGGAGGAGGAGGAGGGGGGAGGAGGAGGTGGAGGAGGAGGAGGAGGAGGAGGAGGAGGAGGAGGAGGAGGAGGAGGAGGTGGAGGAGGAGGAGGTGGAGGAGGAGGAGAACTCTTTTTAAAAAATCACTTTCTAGAAACTAAAATTAGTCTGCAAAGTATAACAGCGAGCACTACTACTACAAAAGCTCTTTCTACTACTACTACTACTACTACTACTACTACTACTACTACTACTACTACTACTACTACTACTACTACTACTACTACTACTACTACTACTACTACTACTACTTCTACTACTACTACTACTACTACTACTACTACTACTACTACTACTACTACTGCTGCTGCTGCTGCTGCTGCTGCTGCTGCTGCTGCTGCTGCTGCTGCTGCTGCTGCTGCTGCTGCTGCTGCTGCTTCTACAAATGCTGCTGCTGCTGCTGCTACTACTACTAAAACAATAATGATTAAGACAATAATGACATCAATAATAATAAAAAGGCTGTAATTAAATAGTAATGGCAATGCAAGTAATAATACCGATTTGAAATAGAAACAATAACATCAAATAAACAAACAACAAACGGGGCTCTCGAGGTTAAGGTGTTGGCCTCTCATTCAAAAGGTCCCGGGTTCGAATCCGGGTAGCGACCGAAAAATTTTCTTCTCTAAATTTGTCTCCTTTCCCCTCATTTCCTGGTCTCTAGCATTGTTCTGTCGTCTGCTTTCGTCTCCTCTTTCTACCCCCACCCCCTCACCTCCTTTGCCCCTTCCTCTGGGCTCCTGATTCTTTCTGCAGCCTTTCTACTGCTACTCCTTCGCTTCTTCTCACTGCTGTCTTTCAGCCAAACCCCTGATCTTCTGGTAGGAAAGATCTACACCTAGCCTTCCCGGACAAGGGCAAAAAATCTCGGAGGGCCCGTGTGCACGTTGCGCACGTTAAAGATCCCTTGGTGGTCTAAAATCGATAGAGTAGGCTTCGGCCGTCACCCGGGAAAAATTCAAAATTTCCTACCAACTAAAAATATTGGGTGTGTCCCGCGCGCTCATATGACCTTATGCCTTTGCAAGCGCCGTAAAACACTTTACAAAAACAAAACCAAAAACAACAAACAACCGCCCCCTCCCCCAAACAACAAAAACTAGAACTAGAAGAAGAATTTCGTCACTTCTCCCTTCTTGCCTCAGATGGGTGTCAGTAATTGAGAGGAGTCGTGAACAAGGCTACCAGTGCTTCTTCTTAACCTTTTAATAATCGAAATTTTGTTTCTCCAGAAAAGAGAATTAGAATGCGAAGTATAGCAATGGGCACTGTTCTGGAGTCACAACATATAATAATAATAATAATAATAATAATAATAATAATAATAATAATAATAATAATAATAATAATAATAATAATAATAATAATAATAATAACAATAACAATGAACACATCAATATAAAGACAACATTGGCAAAATAATAATAAGGTTAAAATAATATTAATGACAATTGAAATGTTTGCAGTAATAACGATAAAACAACCCCTCCCCCAACAAAAACAAACAAACAAACAAACAAACAAGGAAGTGTCTAGGTAGACCCTAATTGGGGAGCACCTAGCCACCATGGTTCCCGTAGACCCCAATCTATCATCATCTGTCTCTAGGTCTTATTCCCTCCACTTTACACTCTAATGTAATCCTGCAGATTAAGGAATGGCATTTTATGTGTATGAAATACGTTAATTTTCTAGTTTTATCTCTTGTAACAATTCTGCTCTTGCGTTTAGAAGGTGGCAAATTTGTTCATTTGTTTTTCCCTGCGTCCATAAAGTCCTGAATTACATCAAACAGTTTTTCTTCTCTTTTCTTTAACAGCTGTTCAAATTTAGAGAAACCTTTAAAAGTTTGTCCTACAGTACGGTATTAGCTAAACTCCTGTCCTCTTCCACTGTATCTTCTGGGAGGCATTGGACCCACTTATCGCTTCCTTAAAAAAATTCAACAAGGGGTCAGAGGTCACAATCCAACATTTTTGGGAGCACCTTGCCACCATGACTACGTAGACCCCAATTGAGGTCTACTTAGACACTTCCAACAAACAAACGAAAAAGGATTTTTATAAAAGCAAACAAAAAAAAAAAAAGAAAAAAAAAAGAAAAAAAGCAACAAAAAAAAAAAAGCAACTAAACACAGAAGAACAATTTGGTCACTTCCCCCTTAAACTTCTTGCCTCTCGTGGGTGTCAAAGACTCAGGGGGTCGTGAACAAGGCTACCAGTGCTTCTTTTTAACCTTCTGTTATTCTTTCTAATTCCAGAAACTGAAATAAGTATGCAAAGCATAGCAATGGGCACTGTTCTAACGTCACAACATAATAATAATAATAATAATAATACAAATAATAATGACATTAATAATAATAATAATAATAATAATAACAATAATAATAATAATAATAATAATAATAATAATAATAATAATAATAATAAGAAGAAGAAGAAGAAGAAGAAGAAGAAGAAGAAGAAGAAGAGGAAGAAGAAGAAGAAAAAGAAGAAGAAGAAGAATAATAATATAATAATATAGCTATAATGATAACATTAACAATGGTAATAAAGCTTTTTAAGCTTTAAAAAAATGAAAAAAAAACCCCAGAAGAATAATATGAATATGGTCACTTACTCCGTTCTTGCCTCACGTGGGTGTCAATGACTCAGGGGAAGTGAACAAGCCTATCAGTGCTCCTTCTTAACCTTCTCGAACTACATAATGCACTCTTTTTTAGATTGCTTTCCAGAAACTGAAATTATCATGCTAAGTAGAGCAGCACGCACTGTTCTGTCGTCACAATAGACTGTTGTGTTTGTGCTGGGTTTGTGGACATAATTGTCGAGGTCAGAAAAATGGAGGGTCAGGGTCAGAGCATTAGTTTGGGTTATGCATTTTTTTCTCCTAAAAATAGAGTTCTTGGCATGTCGACGCCTGTCAAGGGGGAGATCGCACAACATAGCGTTTGAATGAAATATAGGACTAGGTGGGTTTAAACCAGAGTGATGGTTCGTACAAATTATCCAAGCTTAGTTATTATTATCACCGTCAACAGAAGTCGTATCATCATCATCATAATCCTCCTCCTCCTCCTCCTCCTCCTCCTCCTCCTCCTCCTCCTCCTCCTCATCATCATCATCATCATCATCATCATCATCATCATCATCATCATCATCATCATCATCAGCAGCAGCAGCAGCAGCAGCAGCAGCAGCAGCAGCAGCAGCAGAAGGAACATCATGAGAACAACAGTTATATTAATCACCGGAATAATAACAGCCCAGCTGGGTTTTTTTCCTCTTCTCGAAGCGGTCTCAAGGTGACTCGAAGAACCCCTTATTTTCCCGACCCCTTCAAGCCTGTGATGACAAGTGACTCTGGCATGCAGTCACTGCTGTGTCATAACAGACTATAATAATACGTGTATATAGTTTTTGTGCAGCCCTTATCTACGCTTTATGCATGTAATGATGACAAGAATTGTTTTGCAGGAATATGCGACAGCACACTTCGTGCTGCATTGGTCCACATTTGTTCTGCATTCAAGCATTTGTTGATTATCAAGCTAACACATGCCAGGAACCTTATGCAGTTATTGTATTTTTTAAATTAAAAAACATAGAAAACAAAAATGCGGAAAAAACCCGTTACTAGAATAAGAAAAAAAAGTCAAATAATTAAAAGAGCAAACACGAAATGCATATTGAGGTCAATTAGTAATAAGCAACCGCGATGGAAGAGAAGTGATGATGGTAACAATGACCACGATGATGATGACTTTAAAAAAACAACAAAAAACTTAAAACAATAATTGGTCACTGCCCCTCTTATTATGCTTCGCGCAAGTGTTTACACGCGAAAGGTCGTTAACAGGGCTGCTAGTGCTACTTCTCAACCTTATTCCTTAAAAAAAAAAATCTTTCGAGAAACTGAAATACACGCATTTTTTCGAGATTTTTTTCTCACTCGCGACTTGAATTCGCGACTCTCTCAATTTTTAAGAATGAATGCGCGAATTCAAGTTGTTAGTTAAATGTTTAAATGGGGAACTATTGCACTGGAACAGAAGACAATGGGCAACTCAAAACACGAACTCCAAACATCCAGGAAAACGAAATGGACAAAACACGAAAAAACAAATTAAAAAGGGAGCGTCTCCTCTGTCACAACAGACTATTGGGCTTGGGATTCATTGGTAGACAGCTATTTCAAAATCTACATTCCCTTTTTTTCAATTAAAGTTACAATATCGTTTGCTATAGAGATATCAATTCCATCTTTTTTGACAGCCAACCTCCTTTGTTAACTCAGATTGATAAGAAGAAGGAGGTCCATGCTTCTGCAGAGTAACACAGAAAGATACAGAAGGTCATTTTTATCATCATCGATTAATCATCTATCTTCTTATAAAATCATAACGCTATCATGTCTCTAGCTTAAACATTATCATCAGTGTCAGCCGGTAATTCGCAAAGATACAAGAGCAGCGCATAAGACATATTGTAGAGAGAAATCTGAGCACAGCTCTGTTTGGATTCCGAAAGGGAAGAGGATGCACAGATGCTGTATTCGCATTACGACAGATATGCGAGAAAACAATCGAACCCAACAAATAATCCAACCTTGTCTTTATAGGCCAGGAGAAGGCTTTTGACAGAGTAAACCAAGCAAAACTCTGGAAGACACTCGAAAAGTATGGCATCAGAGGACAAATGTTAGATAATGTCAGAGCTCTATATACCAACAGCAGAAGCTCAGTAAGAGCAAAGGAAGGCAATACAGACTGGTTCAAAGTAAGATCTGGAGTACGACAGGGATGCGTTCTATCTCTCCTCCTGTTTATAATATATATGGATACAATAACGAAAGACGCAAACCAAAGTCCAGAAAGCCTAATGAATTTTTGTTCGCAGACGACCAATGTCTTATTCATCATGACCAACAAAGCCTCCAAAATCACACTACCGAACTCAACAACACCTGTGAGAAATTCAACGTGAAAATAAGCACATCAAAAATAGAAGTTATGGAAGTGAGCCGAAATCATAGTCCCTTGAACATCCATGTCAATAGTAAACAACTGAAACAGGTGAAGGAGTTTCAATATATTGGCAGCACTTTTTCTGAAAACGGGTTCATAGACAGAGAAATAGAAATGCGAACTCAAAAAACCAACGCTGTCACCTACCAGCTTGCACTCCTTCTATCTCATCCAAACATCTCCATGGACATAAAGAGACAGCTTATCACCTCAATATTCATACCAACATTATGTTTTCAGTGCCAGATCTGGATTTTAAGCAATACCAATGAAAGCAAAATCACCGCATGCGAAATGAAATGCCTCCGCAAAACCCTTAACATCACAAGGCGAGACAGGCAGAGAAATGAAGAAGTAAGAGCAGCTATCCACACTGAGTCCTACCTGCGTTACATAGAAAGACAGAGGATAAAATGATGTGGCCACCTGTTACGCATGTCACCTGGCCAGCCAGCCTCTAGAGCCTACAACACCAAGCACTTAGGCTATAAAGGAAGAGGAAGGCCACGCAAAAGTTGGTCGAGGGTGTCACGGAAACCCTAAGAAAACATAACATCAAAACTGAAAGAGCTGCGGAGATGGCCTACCATAGAAAACTGCATCTCCCCTCGACGCTTAACGGCAACAGAGGATGAAAAAGTAAAAAGTAAGTAAGTAGCCGATAATTGCTTATTTATATGCAATTTTGGCACAAGCCACCAGAAAAGGAGCAGTGACCAATTATTTTTCTAGTTTTCAAATCATTATGTTATTATCATGATACTTCAAACCAGTCCTTGGTCTCTCCCAGGCTGCCACTGGCTGTGGCAAAACATTCGCTTCCTGTTGGACGACAGAGTCACCCTTGACGCCGTGGACAAAGAGACGGGCATGGTGGAGATCCACTCGAGGGAATACTTCCATGGTCTGCCCTCCCCGAGGATCCTCAACATCCACGAACGTCCGGAGCACATGCCGGCAGATTTGATGAAGGTTGTTTATGTACTGGCGATAAAAATGTAATGATAAATAGTATGTGGCGTCTGTAGTCTAGTGGTAAGGTTACCAGAATGGCGTTGGAAGTCTAGTGGCGAGGATACTTGACTCGTAATCGTGAGATAGCGAGTTCGGGGGCTGGAGCCTTAGTTTGGTCCGACGTTGTGTCCCTGGAAAATACAGTTTACATGAATTTCCCTCTTGGCTCGGTCCTTTAGGAGATTGACGTTAAACTCGGAGGTCTCGCTTCTTAAATAACCCAATAGTGTTGATAGGGATCGGGGCGTTAAACCTACACGATTTCACCATTTCATCAGACTACCGGACTCGTAATCGTGAGGTTGCGGGTTTGAAGGTTCTAGCCTAAAGCCCAACGTTGTGTTCTTGGGAAAGGTACTTTACTTTAATTTTCCTCACTTCTTAAGGTCCCTTTACACGTACAGTTCATTCATCGACAAACTGACAGTTTAACCGTCAGACGCTAGATCTGGGTCACCGTTGAACTGAAAGTTTGTCGACGAGAGAAGTTCCATTTAGACGTACAGTTTTTTTTTATCCTTAAAGTGTCAGTTCTTGACAAAACACAAAACACAAAACACACACACACACACACACACACACACACACACACACACACACACACACACACACACACACACAAACACACACATACATACACACATTTACATGGTAATCGGGCATTAAATTATGTTCCCCGCGTGATTTTGACTAATTTTGGGTCGCCTATCACGAAAATCTTTTTAAAAAATTTATTTTGATTTGATCAATATTTAGGAAAATTTTGGAATGCATTTTCAACTCCGTCTGGGGCAACATCAAAGAAGCCTCTCCCTAGTCGTCAGGCAATCAGTTTGTCGGCCGGCTAATATCTGGCGTCGCCAGACATCTGGTGGTTGGACTGAGAACTCTTTGATAGCGAGAGGATTGCTCGTTTTCACGCTCAGTTTTACCGGGAGGTTGACAGGATGCCGGCCATTCTTTCGATATGCTACAGTTTGTCGATCAATGAACTGTACCAAAGAGTCTACATAACAAGAGGGGCCACTCCTCTCTTAGAGCCAATTAAAAAAGTGTCCGCAAAATTCGGTGGCGCACCCTTCACAAATGCGCACCCTTTGCGAACAGAGTTACCCTACTTGTATTAAAAAAATCAAAGTGAAACTAACAAGTTTTTGAATAAATATGTATTTAAATTTCGGAAGAACGCTTTTTAAAAATGGTTACGCTGACAAAAAACCTCTTCTGGAGGAAAGGGTGACTGTTTTCTTCGTTTAATTTGACTTTAGAATGAAAGGCGAAAGGTCATCAAAAGTAAAAAAAACCCTAAAACTCCGCACTGAACGAACCCGAACAGCTGATTAACAGCAGTCGATCTGCGCACGCAAGGGGGTGCTATTAAATTCCTATTCTTCTTCTGGAGAAATGAAAGAGAGCTTCAAATCAGACTGCAGCGCCATCTGAAGCAAAGAGCAAACTTCCGGCGGACACTTTTTTTGGCCGAGTGGCCCATCTTGTTATGTTCTATCTTTGACTGTACTTGTAAATTGGACCTTACAGGTGGGAATCGATACTCGAGCATAGACTGTAGCTGTGCCTTCAAGTTAATGAACGTTACTTCCTTTTTGTGTCTAAACGTTTTTACCTTGAATTTGCGTCTGTCGGTATTCCATCCAGCTCGGGTAGATCCTGGCAGATTGGATCAAATCACTTTTTAATATGTCCTTTTAAAAACACATTTTTGTGTGGATGTTTACGAAAAACTTTGAATAAGGGCACCAAAATAAATTTCCACTTTCCAAGGACGAACTCACGTTTTTAAAATTGTTAATTTTACCTCTCACACACGTCAACCACCACCTCCTTCAATCGCAAACATCTTAACTTCTATTCACATTAGATGGGTATTTTTTCCGCCAAAAACCAGACAGAAGAACGAGCTTTAAAATTATTTAATATCTATTATATGCTAAAAGATTGTCGAGCGCATGATTCCACCTCGTCGAGGCACATTTTTTGTTCATTATGGTATAGTGGCGTTTGGTATGACCAAAGTATGCACAGGTCTGAATTAGGCAAGACAAACATTGAGACAAATGGACGTACTGCTACCTCAGAATTACAAATTCCAACATTTTGGGCCCTTTTGAGTTACTAAGACCATGAAGTCACAAAGCAAATGCTCTATCTGCTCTGTTAAAATTGCAAGACTTTTCGGAATCGTTATCAAGCTATTGAAAGAACTGCGTTAAAAAAAGCTTGACACAATAAAAATTATGTGAAACTAAAAATATTTGACGTCAAGTTTCTTAAAACTAGGTATTGAGCAGATAGAAGTTTGTAACTCTGAGGTAGCGAACACTAACGGCCCAACATGTGCTTACAATAATAATAACCATCTTCCATTGTTCAGGGGAAGGCCAAGATAGTGTTTGTATACAGGAATCCCAAGGATGTCGCCGTGTCGTTCTTCCATCATTTCAAGGGCTTCAGTGCATACTGCTTGGAGGGGAACTTCAGCAACTTCCTCAAACGATTTGTACAAGGATTAGGTAGAAATGTTGGTTGTTGTTGTTGTTGTTGTTGTTGTTGTTGTTGTTGTTGTTGTTGGTGGTGGTGGTGTTGTTGTTGTTAGTGCTTTAGATTTAATTGTGGTTGTTGGTGTGGTTACTGCTTTTATTATTATTGTTGTTGTTGCTCCTGCTGTTGTTGATGCTTTTGTTGTTGTAGTTGTTATTGTTACTGTTGTTGTTGTTGTTGTTGTTGTATTTGTTTTTGTTGTTGTTATTGCTTCTAACCTTATCATTGCTTTTGTTACTGCTGAAAAGTATGAATGACCGTAATGATTCAATTGCTCAATGTTCTTTCATTATTCGGTGGTTGTAACAACAATCACCATTAAGGGAACCAATCACTCTTCCGCGCCATAGTCAATTTGGTTATTTTAACAGTTGTTTCCCTTAATATAAGTTCCAACCCCAAGCCAAACCAATTTTATTACGTAAAAAAAACAACCCTGGTAGTTTGTTATTTTATATAAAATCACTTGATCTTTAGCGCTCGGGCGTGGACTAATAATTGGAAATGGATAGAAACACTCACTGATAATATTGGTTGTATTTAAGTCGTCTTTTAACTAATTAATTACATTTAAATATATTAGGTGACTTTGGTACACGTTGAGCGCTCCTATGAACACTTTAAAATTATTATTTAGAAGCTTTAAGTCGGGGTTATTTTTGTTTTGGTAAATGTTTTACGGCGCTCACAACTGCGTAAGGTCATATGAGCGCGCGAAACGCATTAAACATTATTGGTTAGGTAGGCATTGATTTTAAAAATTTGCCAGGATGGTGGCCGAAGCCTTTTCTTATTGATCTTGGACCACCAAGAGTTCTTTAACAGACGCAACTTGCACAAAGAACCTCCGATATTTTCAGCCCTTATCCGAAAAGGCTAGGCGTTAGATATTACCTACCCTTAATTCAGAGGTGTGGCTGAAAGACAGCAATAAGAAGGAGCCAAGGAGTAGCAGTAGAAAGGCTGCAGAAAGAGTCAGGAGCCCAAAGAAAGGGGCACGATTTGGGAGGAGGGGAGGGGGGTGCTGTAAGTGGAGACGAAAGAAGATGACAGAACATGGTTAGAGAGATGGAAAGAGGTGGAAGGAGAGAATATTAGAGAAGAAAATAATCCGCCGCTGTCAGGTTTCAAGCCCGAGACCCATGGAATGTGAGGCGAACACCGTAACCTCTCGACCACTGGAGCCCCCCCCCCCCCCCCCACCTTTTGGAGGTCATCAGCTGTCTCCACCAATAGTATCGAGTCACCAAGGTCGTACCGATGTCAACGGTGCAGCAGTTAGGTACTTCGCTGTCTCTCGCAGGAGGCCCGAGTTCCATTCCCGATGGGTGAGGGCAATGTTATCGGGTATCTCGGTGTTTTTGCTGGGAAGGCGTATCCCTCTCAGCATAAGATGGTCCTGGCACTCATGGTCGGAGACCCACCTCCTGAATAATATAAATTGTGCCAGTTGAGGTAATTTTTTTTTTTTGGGGGGGGGGGGGGTGAAATATCTACACTTAAAAGAGACGGTGGTCTTGAAAACTCTCTAAAAAATTCAAATTCAAGAAAGGAAGAATCGAACCCAGACTATTCACATCGAAGTCAGGCCCGGAACCATCTGAACTATTGACAAGCACTCTGTACAAGGAGGAAATGAATGTCACTCCTACAGAGAGCTGGCCACAATGTACCAGCTAGTTTTATTGTTAATAAAATGTCACGCTAATTGTGCTCATATTACAATATTAATGCTCTCGGGCAAATTCTACAGTTACTCTTGTACTCTCTCTCTCTCTCTCTCTCTCTCTCTCTCTCTCTCTCTCTCTCTCTCTCTCTCTCTCTCCCCCTCTCTCTCTCTCTCTTGCCCTTTTAAACTCCCAGTGGAGCATAGGCCGTCAACAACATTTCTCCAGCTGTCCTGTGCATACTTTTCTAGCTGTTTCCATGCTGTCCCCGCCTTTTCCATTTCCGCTTGTACCACTCGCCTCTATGTCATCTTTGGTCTTCTTTTCTTACGTTTTCCTTGTGGATTCCACGTTAAAGCCAGTCTTATGATGCTTGTCGGGGCTCTCCTCAGGGTGTGCACAATCTATTTCCATTTCTTCACCTGTATGTCTTCCTTTAGTTACTGTTGTAAGTTGAGCTATAGTTGTGAAAAAAAAAGTGATGCTTGAAATCTTACATAAATGAGAATCAGAGCGACATAACCCTCGGTCAGAAAAATGGACTTTTGTTGCACAATAATACACAGTATGAAATATTAATAACAACGGTACTTTACGTAATAAGTAGGCTACTTTGAAAGGTTAATGCAAAATCAGGTTACATCAGAACGGTATTATTTGTTTGTTAGTGATTTTTATATGCTCGCCTTTGATATTTCATTGAAATTTCTAGCAAATATTTCGTTCTCGTTCCTGTTTTTTCTGCTATTTTTCGAGCCGAAAACCTTAGTTCGCTGGAATACAATCCACGCTTTTATTTGGACTGTTTAAAAAAATTGTACTAAGAAATGCCGGAGGCGGCGTCTGTATAATTATGCGTTTTGTACTGTTTGAACAGAACGACCTTCCTTGTGAAAACAAACAAGGCGAGCAAATATTGCAAAATAAGAACTTCTATTCGAAGACTAAAAGATGGAGTGGGAGGGAAGAAACAAACATTTCATCAGCGACGGCGCAACGTCTATAATAATATTGTGCGTTGATAGTCGAGCACACTATTTTCAGGAGGTGACCCATCTCATGGTGTGTTATATTTGGTAATCATAGACAAAATTGTACTGAAACATCGTCTGTGATGTAGAAGTTGTGCATTTCGCCGTTGAATGTAGAACATCCGAATTCGATTCCCCTAAGAGGAGATTCATTTTTATTCTTAATTCGATATCCCAGTTTGTTTAGTGGGATGTTGTAATCCTCCCAACCCGGCTTGCTCCTGATTTTCATGGTCGAAGCAGCCCGCCTCCTGAATAATTTATATTGCGTCATTGGGGCTGTGAAGCATCTTCAGTTACCGATAAATATCTTGAGTGTGGTTAGGGAGATATTTTTGTCTTAACACCTTCTTCTGTTCTACATCCAATCACTATCGCAGCTAGTGAGGTACTACTACTACTACTACTACTACTACTACTACTACTACTACTACTACTACTACTACTACTACTACTACTACTATTACTACTA
>NW_004797341.1:65439-66730 GCF_000002075.1 Aplysia californica
CTACTACTACTACTACTACTACTACTACTACTACTACTACTACTATTCCTTCTTTTCCTCATCCTCTTCCACCTTCACTTATTCCTTCTCCTCCTCCTCCGCATCATCATCGTTATCATCATCATCATCATCATCACAATTTTTATTCTCAAGACTTTTATTCATCAGTCATGCAATGACCACAAAACACGATAAAAAACAACCTCCCAATTATGGCCCGCCTGCTATGTAAAAGAAAGTCAAGTGCATGAGAGACAAAATAATTCCGCTTCGGGTTTCAAACTTAAAATACATATCGTAGTTAAAAAACCCCAAACAAACAAACAAACAAACAAACTAACAAACAAACAAACAAACAAACAAACAAACAAACTAACTAACTAACTAACTAACTAACTAACTAACTAACTAACTAACTAACTAACAAAAGCAACAACAAACAAATAACCCCAAAACTAACTAATGACATTTCAAAATATCACTTAAAAAACGGTAGAAAGCTTGTAAGTTCGGAAGTTTGGAATAAATTTTCCTTATCTAAAATCTGAATTAATAGAGAACAAACTTACAAAGCTTGGAGGTCTACCTTCCATTCTGACTCCACCCCTCTCTCCCCCATCTCTTTCTCCTCTTTCTCCCCTCCGTCTCTCTCTTCTTCTTTCTCTTCTCTCCCCCTTCTCTGTCTCTGTCTCTGTCTCACTCTCACTCTCTCTGTCTCTGTCTCTGTCTCTCTCTCTTTGTCCGAGCCCCTATACCTGCTGTCCCACTCTCCCCTACCCTCTCTCTCCCTTTCTCTCCCCCTTTATTAATTTTCCTTTCTAACTCTATCTCTTTATCTCTGTCTTTCTCTCTCCAACCCCATTTCGCTCTCGCTCTCTCTCTCTCTCTCTCTCTCTCTCTCTCTCTCTCTGTGTGTGTGTGTGTGTGTGTTTGTGTTTGTGTTTATACTGTACCCCCACTTTCTCTCCCTCTTTCTCTCTAATGTTATTTCCCCTTTACCTATCAACATATCTCTTTCTCTAGTTCTCTCTTGTTCTCTCTTGTTCCCTGTTGTTCTTTCTCTTTTTTCTCTTTACCCACCCCCCCTCTCTCTCTGTCTCTCTGTCTCTCTCTCTCTCTGTCTCTCCTCCCTTTCTCTCTCTCTCTCTCTCTCTCTCTCTCTCTCTCTCTTCCTTTTTGTCTCTTTCTCTCTCTCTCTTCCTTTTTGTCTCTCTCTCTCTCTCTCTCTTTCTGTCTCTCTCTTTTTCTCCCTGTCTCCCCCCTCTCCCACCCCCCTCTCTCTCCCTCTCTC
>NW_004797341.1:66915-68317 GCF_000002075.1 Aplysia californica
CCCCCCCTCTCTCTCTCTCTCCCTCTCCCTCTCTCTCCCAATCCCCGCCCACATTATGCAAAGATCCCGGTTCTGTTCTTGCTCCCGTATGACAGGTGGCGTCTGTAACTGAAGCTGATCTCTATATTTAGGGCATCGCCCGCACGTGCGACAACCCGGATTAGGGAAAAAAACAACCCACAAACCATTTATTATTGACCGATTTATTAGGACAGCAGCAGATCGCTATCATAGAATCACAAAGTTCTGTGTACTCAGTACCTAGTTTTGAGAAATTTGAAGTTAAAAATTTTGAGTTTCACTACATGTCAAGCGTTTTCGAATGAAATTCTTTGAATATCTTGATAAAGACTCCGAAAAATGTCACGGTTTTTGATAGAGTGGATAGAACATTTGGTTTGTGACCTCAAGGCCGCTGTAACTCAAAATGGCTAAAAATGTCAGAACTTTGTAATTCTGAGGTAGCGAGATGTATATCCAAGCACTCAAAAGATGGTATGTTAACAACAAACGATTTAACAAAAAATAGATAGCTTATGTGATATAGGCCTACTGTATATTCATTTTGTTCGCTTTCCAATGTTCAAAAGTTATTGGTTGTGTTTTATGAAGTACAGGGGTATCAGACTCAATGAGTCGGGGTTTTATTTTGTTGTTTATTTTGTTTTGTTTTGTTTTTCGTCTCGTTTTGGTTTTTTAAACACCTTTTATGTCGATAACCCCCCCCCCCCCCAAAGCACGTTAACATTTCTGCGTGTGTTTTTACTAACAATTAATGTTGATCAAAGGATATAAAGGGTATAATATATATAATTTGCAGTTTCAAAGATACTCACGCCTTTGTAGTCAGAATACGTGGCCGCCATTTTCTCGCTAATTCTACATCTGACACCATGCGACCCCTACCTCCTTCAATAGCAAATATCGTGACTTCTAATCAAGATTGATGAATGTTTTTTTGGGGGGTTTTTTACGTTGAAAGCAAGACAAATGAACAAGCCTTAAGATGATACCAATAACCCCATATGCCCCAAAACTGACGAGAGTATGACTCCATCGCGTAGCGACACAACAAATGTTTCACGACATGGTGGAATCAGGCGCTCGTCAAATTTTGGGCATATAGGGTTATTGGTATCATCTTTGTTCATTTGCCTGGTTTTTGGTGAAAAAAAATCAATCTATGTTGAACAGAAATCCAGATATTTGCAATTAAAAGATGTGAGGATCACTTGGTTTCAGAGGTAAAACTTACGAGAAAATGGCCGCCAAAGTTTGGTAATTTCCATAGCTTGAAAGTCCTTGGAAACTGAAAATTTACAGCTTTTGTGCCTTAAGTCAATGTCTTTCTGTATAACCCGCACAGAAATAGGTTTATAAAATGGACATAAAAGGTGTTGAG